>NW_022589706.1:42593578-42900562 GCF_004348235.1 Phoca vitulina
AGGAAGGAAGGAAGGAAGGAAGGAAGGAAGGAAGGAAGGAAGGAAGGGAGGAAGGAAGGAAGGGAGGAAGGAAGAATGGAAGGGGTTTTATGGGGATGAGAAATGACCTTGGAGTCCTAGGCATCTTATGAGAACTGCTATAAATAGGGGTAAAGAACATAATAAAGTTAATCCTGATTTTCACAGAGCAGATAGATTTTGCTATATTCTCTTTGGACAGTAAATATATCATTCATTTCATTCAACAAATAATAATTAACCATCAGCTAGGTGTCAGACATGATACAAAACTCCAAGGAACAAGTGCACACCATAAAATGGACATGGTTTCCACATATATTTTCTTTTTTTTTTTTAAAGATTTTATTTATTTATTTGACAGAGAGAGACATAGTGAGAGCAGGAACACAAGCAGGGGGAGTGGGAGAGGGAGAAGCAGGCTTCCCGTGGAGCAGGGAGCCCGATGTGGGACTCGATCCCAGGATGCTGGGATCATGACCTGAGCCGAAGGCAGACGCTTAACGACTGAGCCACCCAGGCACCCCTCCACATATATTTTCTGCCAAAAATACCTCTTAGGGTACCAGAGTCCATACCTATAATCTGCTGTGTAAATGAGTACTTTGTATATTGTGTATTTTTATGTTTTCAGACATTTTGCTTGTCAATTGTCAGTCTTTACCTTTCAAAGAGAATGGGTGAGTTCTTTTACTGTCTCCTGAAATGATCACTGTTGGTTTTATCCACTGAGATTGCAAATTATTATAGTTGTCCTTTGAAAGCCATTCTCTAGTTGCACTATGATTTAAAAAAATCTTTTCAATATACTTGGAAAACAGGAAGAACAGATATAACTATTTGATAGGTAAGAAGAATAAGGACAGATGGAATATATTGAATTATTATTCCAAAGATTACATTGAAGTAGCATTATCAGAAAAACTTCACATTATTCTAAATGCCAATTCAGCAGTTTTACAAAACAGAAAGTGTTTTCTGTTTTATTTCCAATATAAAACATTCTGTTGTCTATTTTGGACATAAAAAAACTGGGATTACTTCCACAGAAAACCACAGTAGTGATTAACATCCTGTGATGGAGAGTAACCATAGTGCGATAGAATTTCCATAATTCCAAATATCAACTGCCATTGCCAATAATTAACTAATTGATAAATGTAATAGATATTTTCTCCCATTCTTTTCTTAGTTGATCTCTCTTTAAACTTGAAGACCTTGGCCTTTCCTCTTTGAAACTATTTCTTTAAACTTTCATGACACCATTCTTCTTGGTTTTCTCATCATTTTTTTTCTTAGTGTTTTATTTTCAATGCTTCCTTCCAAGAGTTTGTATTTACAGATTCTGTCTTTCTCTTCTAATTCCTAGGTATTCACATTCTCTCCTACTTATTGTAACGGTCATGTTGATGATTCCAGAACCAATATTAATGATCTCATCTCTGTCTTGAATTTCAAATCTCCCTACTGGATACCTAGAGTGGGATTACCATTTCCAAACTTGAACTCAATGTATTTTCCCCTTCCAAATATGTATGTCCTTGTGTTTATTGTCTACAGTGGGGCCACTATCCACTCAGTCTTCAGACCAGAAATCTGGAGTCTTCACTGATTTCTATTGTTCCCTCTCCATCTATTATTTGTCCTCCTAGATATTTAACTTTCTCACAGAGAATTTCTTTCTTTTAATTTCCAGTGTCTGACACCTAACAATACTTAAACATGTCTGCCAACTTGAATTAAATGCCTGAAACTCTTAATACCAGTCTATTATGTAGCATTTCTCCATGCTACTCTAATTTTCAGTTGGTCTACAAAGCATTCTCTAGTTTCAAAGATTTTTTTCACCTTTTTAAAATGAATTTTTTCCAGACTGTCTTTTTATATTATTTTAGTGTCTTACTTTTATAATAAATGAAGCTTAGGTATAGCATAATACTGAACTAAATTCACAGATGGAAAATTGCTTACCAAAATGGATGACCTACTTTGGCCAATTCACCTAACTCCTATTCAAATCTTTTTAGCACATTAAAAAGATGATTTGAAGATCTTTTGAAATAAAGGATAGAATTTAATTACAAAGAAAATATTTTAGACCATAATAATAATAATAATAATAAAAATAATAAATTACCTTATTACAACCCATTACCAGGTTTCAATGTAAGAGTTGTTGTGTTAAAATATGGTGAAGGTTCAAACAAATATTTCAAATTTAGTAAATCATCAGAATTTAGACAGTTCTATAGTCACTTATTTGTTCTTATGTTAAATACCTACCCTTTCTCTTTTCTGAAATCATTCATGAGATGAGGAATAATTTAATTTTCATTAACCTTTGTATACTTAAAAAAGTTAAGTCTGACATCTGCCCATTTGTTCTTATTCAGAGAACTAATTCAACAAAATTCATTCCCATCTCTATTACCATAGCACACTCAACCATGTGTGAGATAATATTGTACCAACTCCTTTTTTTAAAATATCTTATTTATTTTATTTGAGAGAGAGAGAGCATGAATGGGAGGAGGGGCAGAAGGACAGGGAGAAGCAGACTTCCTGCTGAGCAGGGAACCCAATGTGGGCCTCAATTCCAGGATCCTGAGATCAAGGCCTGAGCCAAAGGCAAATGCTTAACTGACTGAGCCACCCAAGCACCCCATACCAACTCCTTACTCTGTTGATTATAAGCCTTGTACTTTTTAGGGAGGGAGCTGTTTTTTTTACCTCCATTATTTCCCATGTAGAAATATGTGATTTTTTAGGTGACATCCAATTAGGTGGAGTTAAACTATTAAGAAGGGCCAACCTCTGGGAAATTCACCAGTTTTTTCTTCCCTCTACTTTGGAATGCCATGAGGAAGTGATCCTGAATACATGTTTCAGCTCTGCTGATATAAGCTTATGTCTAGGTGAACTCTCCCTAGGTCTAGTTTGAGGTGAGGCCTGAGAATTGGTAATGGTAGGCAGTCCTTCTGTTGTTGTTGATGTTTTGTTGTTGTTGTTTTGTTTTAAGTAGGCTCCACTCCCAACATGGGGGCTTGAACTTAAGACCCTGAGTTCAGGAGTCACATGCTCTACTGACTGAGCCAGCCAGGTGCCCCAGTAATGGTAGGCAGTCCTTTTGGAGACACAAAAAAGTTTTATTCCTCATTGAGATCATCAAAATGATGATTGACAGCTTATCAGCCTATCACCATCACCTGTCTCCCATAACTTATTTAACAATTGGTTAAAAACATAGAAGGTAGAAAGCTGTACTATGTATTGAATTTCTACAATTTTAATAATAACTTAGTAATAGGATGGAATGTGGAGAGAAGAAAAAAGAAAAGGAGTAACAGTCTTGGCTTTTGCTCAATGTCAAGGGTGGAGTGGAAGTGGCCATTAAGTAGGATTCAAAATAGCTTTGATGATGGCAGCTTGCTTTCAGACAAATATTCCTTGCTCAAGTTGGATAATCATTTAAATAAACACAAAAAGTAAGTTTTTCCTTATCCAATATTTTATATTGTACTTTTTGTTCATTTATAGTAAACTTTATTTTCCTTCTCTTTCAACAGGCTCAAATCTAATGGGTGTCAAATAATTATAATGATATTTAGCATTTCTAAAATACCTCTCCAACATTTCTTCATAAAGTTACCATTGATGTTTCTATGAATAATTGTATGTTAAAAAGAAGACATGATTCCACTGAAAAACCAACACTTTATTCAAAACCAGTCTCTCAAGAAACTTTATTTTTATAAATGTTTTTTTGTGAAATCTTTGTTCATGCCATATGATAATTTACAGTATTGACTACTTTATACAATGAAATTAAACCCCCATAGATAGAGTGCAAAGCCTTATTGCTAAACCCATTATATCATCATTCTCATACGTTGGTATATAGCTAGGACCCAGCACTATATACTTGCAGCCATATAACAAAATAGTTAAGGGAGAGGACTTTGATGTTAGACTGCCTGTGTAGCAATCCAAGTTCCAAATATTTCTAGCTGTGTGACATTGGCTGAGCTACTTAACCTTCTTAGTTCCCAGATATTTAATATATAAATTGAAAAGAATCACATTACCTATTTTATGGACTTACTATAAAAAAGACAACTAGACAACTCAAGTTGAAGTGAGACACAAAATTAAGTACTCAGTAAGTGTTTGCTATTATTTGAAATATCAATTGGGGTATGAAGGATCATAAATTATTCATTTTTACTGGGTTAAAAGTGATTCTACAGAAACCAATGCATCTAAAGTGCTAGAAACAAAAAAAAAAAACAACAAAATTAGATCACTTGCAAATTAATGTCCACATATTATTTTTGCAACAAGCCACAAGCTAAATTATCATTCAGTGTTGCCAACATAAGCCAAGTAACTGCATCATTTAGATTCCAGGCAGGGAAGTAGCCAGGTATGCAATTGCATCAGGGAAGTCAGCTGCTAATTATCTGACTATAGTGGAACTTTAAATATCAAACCAGTTTCAAAAGTCATGCTCTTTTTTATGGAACAAGCATAGACATTTATGATAGGGGAAAACAAATAATATTTGGATGTCCTAAAAAGACTGAGGAACAAATAGTAAATTAAAAATAAGGTACATATTAGTAGCAAAGATTAGTAGCAAAGTCTACAAATTGCTGTTCCTGACAAGTTACAGCGGGGCTGCGCCAGATAGAAATCAAATTAAAACTGATGTGAGTGCTGTGCCAGAAACCACTCTGACCCACTATTCATAAGGTTCCCATGTACATAGAAATGTGACATTGAATGTTTTAGAACACTTAAATAATTGAACACCAAATTATGTGTTCAAAGGTAATTTTCAGGGTGCTTGGGTGGCTCAGTTGTGAAGTGCTTGCCTTTGGCTCAGGTCATGATCTCAGGGTCCTGGGATCGAGTCCCGGATCTGGCTCCCTGCTCAGGTGGGGAGCTTGCTTCTCCCTCTCCCTTTGCCTGCCGCTCCCCCCTGCTTCTTGCTCTCTCTCTCTCTGACAAATAAATAAAATATTTTTTAAAAAGTAATTTTCTTTTTTAAATTTAATTTTATTATGTTAGTCACCATATAGTACATCATTTTTTAATTTTATTTTATTATGTTATGTTAATCACCATACATCATTAGTTTTTGATGTAGTGCTCCATGATTCATTGTTTTCATAAAACACCCAGTGCTCCATGAAATAAGTGCCCTCCTTAATACCCATCACCGGGCTAACCCATCCCCCCACCCCTCTCCCCCTCTAAAACCCTCAGTTTGTTTCTCAGAGTCCATAGTCTCTCATGGTTCTTCTCCCCCTCCAATTTCCCCCCCTTCATTTTCCCCTTCCTTCTCCTAATGTCCTCCATGCTACTCCTTATGTTCCACAAATAAGTGAAACCATATAATTGACTTTCTCTGCTTGACTTATTTCACTTAGCATAATAATCTCCCCCAGTCCCATCCATGTTGATGTAAAAGTTGGGTATTCATCCTTTCTGATGGCTGAGTAATATTCCATTGTATATATGGACCACATCTTCTTTATCCATTCATCTGTTGAAGGGCATCTTGGCTCTTTCCACAGATTGTCTATTGCGGACATTGCTGCTATGAACATTGGGGTGTATATGACCCTTCTTTTCATTACATCTGTGTCTTTGGGGTAAATACCCAGTAGTGCAATTCTGGGTCATAGGGTAGTTCTATTTTAATTTTTGAGGAACCTCCACACTGTTTTCCAAAGTGGCTGTACCAACTTGCATTCCCACCAACAGTGTAAGAGGGTTCCCCTTTCTCTACAACCTCTCCAACATTTGTTGTTTCTTGCCTTGTCAGTTTTTGCCAATCTAACTGCTGTAAGGTGGTACCTCAATGTGTATTTGATTTGAATTTCCCTGATGGCTAATGATGATGAACATTTTTTCATGTGCTGTTAGCCATTTGTATGTCTTCTTTGGAGAATTGTCTGCTCATGTCTTCTGCCTATTTTTTTGACTTGATTATTTGTTTTTTGGGTGTTGAATTTGAGAAGTTCTTTATAGATCTTGGAAATCAGCCCTTTGTCTCTAGTGTCATTTGCAAATACCTTCTCCCATTCTGTGGGCTGCCTCTTTGTTTTGTTAACAGTTTCCTTTGCTGTGCAGAAGCTTTTTATTTTGATGAAGTCCCAAGAGTTCATTTTTGCTTTTGTTTAACTAGCCTTTGGAGATGTATCTTGAAAGAAGTTCTGGGCCCGATGTCGAAGAGGTTACTGCCTATGTTCTCCTCTAGGATTTTGATGGATTCCTGTCTCACACTGAGGTCTTTCATCCATTTTGAGTTTATCTTCGGGTATGGTGTTAGAGAATGGTTGAGTTTCATTCTTCTGTATATAGCTGCCCAATTTTCTCAGCACCATTTATTGAAGAAACTGTCTTTTTTCTATTGCATATTTTTTCCTGCTTTGTCAAAGATTATTTGACCATAGAGTTGAGGGTCCATATCTGGGCTCTCTATTCTGTTCCATTGGTCTATATGTCTGTTTTTGTGCCAGTACCGTGCTGTCTTGGTGATCACTGCTTTGTAATATAGCTTGAAACCAGGCAACGTGATGCCCCCAGCTTTGTTTTTCTTTTTCAACATTTCCTTGGTGATTCGGGGTCTTTTCTGATTCCATACAAATTTTAGGATTGCTTGTTCTAGCACTTTGAAAAATGTCATCGGAATTTTGATCAGGATGATGTTGAAGGTGTAGATTGCTCTGGGTGGCATAGACATTTTAACAATGTTTATTCTTCCAATCCATGAGCATGGAATATTTTTCCATCTTTTTGTGTCTTCTTCAATTTCTTTCATGAGTGTTCTGTAGTTCCTAGAGTATAGATCCTTACCTCTTTGGTTAGGTTTATTCTGAGGTATCTTAAGGGTTTTGGTGCTATTGTAAAATGGAATTGTTTCTCTAATTTCTCTTTCTACAGTTGCATTGTTAGTGTATAAGGAAGTAACTGATTTCTTGGCATTGATTTTGTATCCTGCCACTTTACTGAATTGCTGTATGAGTTCTAGTAATTTGGGGGTGCAGAGATCAATGAATTAGAAACCAGAAACACAGTAGATCAGATCAATGAAACTAGAAGCTGGTTCTTTGAAATAATTAATAAGATCGATAAACCACTGGCTAGACTTATCCAAAAGAAAAGAGAAAGGACACAAATTAATAAAATTATGAATGAAAGGGGAGAGATCATGACTAACACCAAGGAAATAGAAACAATTAGAAATATTATCAACAAGTATATGCCAATAAATTAAGCAACTGGAAGAAATGGCTGCCTTCCTGGAAACCTATAAACTACCAAGACTGAAACAGGAAGAAACTGACAACCTGAATAGGCCAATAACCAGTAACGAGATTGAAGCAGTGATCAAAAACCTCCCCAAAAATGAGTCCAGGGTCTGATGGAGTCCCTGGGGAATTCTACCAAACATTCAAAGGAGAAATAATACCTATTCTCCTGAAGCTGCTTCAAAAAATAGAAACAGAAGGAAAGCTGCCAGACTCATTCTATGAGGCCAGCATTACCTTAGTCCCCAAACCAGGCAAAGATCCCATCAAAAAGGAGAATTTTAGTAATTTTCACTTTTAAATTATACTTACATCAAGTTGTAAAGCTGGGGGATGTTCCAAACCAGATATAAATGTACTTTATTTCATTAAATAAATCTTGATTTAGATTTCTAGAGTAGGGGTCTAGATTATGTAACTATCAAATATGTAACAAGTCTATTTGTCTTTGAGAAGGTGTGGCTGGTAAAGCACAATAGAAGGGATTCTGTTTATTGGAGTAAATGAGAATATAAACAAGAAGGATTGTTTCAATACACCACTATTTCTACCTACACACTTATTTTCATTATTTTGAATAAGCATATTAAACTGATATTGGAAATGTGAAAATCTCCTTGCACATGATAGTTCTAGTAGCTAAAAATTTTTAAAAAATGGATTCTCAAAATGTTAACATAAATCATACATAGTAGAACAATGGAGTCAATTGGACTATTTATGGAAGAATCATTCATAGAGGATCTTGAGTCATATGGATCGACATTGGCCAAATCAATCAAGTTATTGCTTGATTCTCATTTGCATAATTTGTGGATAGACAAATCATAAATACCAGATAAAAGCATAAATCCAGTTTGATCTAAGTTTGGAATCTATTTATAATCACTATTGGTTGTGAATATTTGTAAATGAGTTTAAATTTCCTGACCTTGGAAGAATCAGAGCTGAATCTAAATCTCATCTCTGTCAGTTTCCAGCTTCATCCTTGAAAAAGCTCTTTTCTTTTGTGAGTCATTTTTTCAATTAAATATAGTGATATTTATAATAGAAAATGTTTGTTGAGAACTTATTACCTGACAGACTCTAAGCACATTTTTAGTGTATATTATGTCATTTATATAGTGTCCCCAAACTACCATAAGTAGTGGAGAATTTTGGAAATTGCCATATCTGGCCCAGAAAGAAAGCCAGAAACCTGAATAGCAGACAAATTAAGAGCTTAGGTGGCAAGAAATAGGAGCTGAAATCAGACAATTAAGTATTCAATGGAATCTGAATAATCTTCTTTAATGTCTGGGAAGCTTATGGAAAAATACTGAATTCTTACAATTAATAAGATAAAAGCAATAAAATTAAGGAAGGAAACACCATTACAAAATAGATTTTGCTCATTTATTTTTATTAGTCTTAATTATTTATGATAACACTTCATAATATACCAATTAATGTCCTGTAGGATCGTGTATAAAATTAATGGCAGAATATAAGGCTTCTAAGTAGCACAAGGCTATTAAGTCTTTTTTTTTTTTTTTTTTTTTTTTTTAGAAACCCTTGTGTTGAGGGCTGACTTTCAATAGACCGCAGGGAGGGAGCCGCTCTGCTACCTACAAAACCCCGACCCAGAAGCAGGTGGTCTCGGAGTGGTTTAGCACCAGGTTCCCCACGAATGAGCGTTGCGTGAGGGGCGAGGGGCAGCCCCCTTTCCGGCCGCTCCCCATTTCCCGGGAGGAGGGGCTCTCCGCACCGACCCCGGTCCCAAAGCGTGGCGGGGCACGCCACACCACGCGGGGCGCTCAGCAGCCCGCTGGCAGGGCGGCGGGGGACCAGCTATCCGAGGCCAACCGAGGCGCCGTGGTGCTGCCATATCGTTCAGCCTGGGCGGGATTCTGACTTAGAGGCATTCAGTCATAATCCCACAGATGGTAGCTTTGCCCCCATTGGCTCCTCAGCTATTATGTCTTTTAAGAGAAGTGGGAGAGTTTACTTTTTTTGAGAGATAATTTTTGGCTTGAGATTAATGAAATTAAAATAATTGAGTTCTAACATTTTAATTAAAATATATTATTTATTAAGAAGTTACTTATAGGGCTCCCTACTTAATGTGGAGTCTGCTTGTTCTTCTCCTTCCCCCCTGCCCCTCCCTCCTCATGCATGCCCTCTCAAATAAATAAATAAAATCTTTAAAAAAAATAAAATTAAAAAAAAGAAGTTACTTATAAAGTCTTATAAGAAAATCGTCTTTTTCTAAAGAACTTACAAGATACGATATAACCATAGCAATATGGGAGTTAAATTACATTAGATGAAAAAAGGTATCAGATTTTTTTTTTTTTTTTTTGGTGTTGTATAAGTTCTTTATATATTTTGGATATTAACTGCTCATCTGATATATTATTAGCAAATATCTCGTCCCATTCAGTAGTTTGCTTTTTTTTGTTGCTGTTGATAGTTTCCTTCACTGTGCAGAAGCTTTTTATTTTGATGTAGTCCCAATAGTTTATTTTTATTTTTGTTTCCCTTGCCTTGGGAGACATAGCTAGAAAAATGTTGCTACATTCAATGTCAGAGAAATAACTGCCTGTGTTCTCTTCTAGGATTCTTACGGTTTCAGGTCTCACATTTAGGTCTTTGGTCCATTCTGAGTTTATTTTTGTGTATAGTGTTAAAAGTGGTCCAGTTTTATTCTTTTACATGTACAGTTCATTGAAGACACTATCTGATTGAAAAATGAGCAGGGGAACTGAATAGACATTTTTTCAAGAAGACAAAAGAAATGGCAAACAGACATGTGAAAAGATGCTTAACATCACTCAACATCAGGGAAATACATATCAAAACCACAATGAGATATCACCTTACACTTATCAGAATGGCTAAAATCAAAAGGACAGGAAATAACAAGTGTTGGCAAGGATCTGGAGAAAAAGGAACTCTCATACACCATTGGTGGGAATGTAAATGGGTACAGGTGCTATGGAAAACAGTATGGAGGTACCTCAGAAAATTAAAAATAGAAATACCACATGATCCAAAAATTGGGTATTTACGCAAAGAAGACAAAATATTAATTCAAAAAGAAATACACATCCCTATGTTTATTGTGGCATTATTTACAATAGTCAAGATATGGAAGCAATCCAAGTGTCCATCAAAGGATGAATGGATAAAGATGTGGTATGTATATACATATTTTATGGAATACTACATAAAGAAGAATGAGATCCTGCCATTTGCTACAACATGGATGGACCTGGAGGGTGTTAAGTGAAATAAGTCAGAGATAGGTAAATACCATTAATTCCACTCATATGAAGAATCTACAAAAAATGACCAAACAATTATAAAGCAGAATCAGACCTATAAATATAGAGAACAAATTGATGATTTCCAGAGGGGAGAGGGGTCAAGGGATGGGCAAATGGATGAAGAGGAATGGGAGACTCAGGTTTCCAGTTATGGAATGAATAAGTCATGGGAATAAAAGGCACAGGAAAAGAAATATAGTCAATGATACTGAAATAGTGTTGTGTGGTGAGAGATGATAGCTACACTTGTGGTGAGTACAGCAAAATGTATCGATTTGTTGAATCACTATGTTGTACACCTGAAACTAATGTAACATTATGTGTCAGCTATATTTTTAAAAAAGGGGAGGTATCAGAAAATAGCATATCAGGAATTACAAAGCAACTGCATAGTCAAAATTCTGAGAAAATTAAGATTATGCTTTATTGTCTTTATCTTACCTCTTTTATTTTCTGTTGCTTTGAGAAAACAAAAACTAAAATTTCACACAAATTTATCTGAAACAGAGGGTGTATTTCTAGGCAATGTAGTACATAAAATGCCAAATACACATTTTTTTTTCTCCTGATTCTCTCTCTCTCTTTTTAAAGAGTTTATTTATTTATTTGTCAGAGAGAGAGAGAGAGCACAAGCAGGGAGAGTGGCAGGCAGAGGAAGAAGCAGGCTCCCCGATGAGCGGGGAGCCCAATGAGGGACTCAATCCAAGGACCCTGCTATCATAACCTGAGCTGAAGGCAGACACTTAACCGACTGAGCCACCCAGGCATCCCTCTCCTGGTTCTCTTTAAACTTCATCATGAATGGTATCAACTTTTATCTGACTGCTAAAAATGTATTTATGGCAATGTGTAAAATCATCCAGTGAATATTTGGAAGATATAGTTTAAATAGGTTAGATATGAAAGAGTACACATGAATGGAGGGTAGGTGATTGAGAATAATGGTCAATAAGGAGTCACAAACACAATGTATCGAACTATCTAAGTGTGCAGAGAAACAACAAAATATATAGATAATATAAACTAGTATAAGATGATCTTAATGTCCAAAAGGTAGCATGTTTCTTCTTAGAAAGCTTTGTTGTAGCAATGTGAGCTAAAATAAAATAAACTGTTGCAATTACCTCCTGGTCCATTCTTAAGGGGCTTCTAAGAAAAATAATTGGCCTTTTCAGAGCTGCAGTAAAAGCAATACTTGAGGGGAGTTACATGAAGCACAAGTGGTAAAGGAATGGTACTGTGGAGTTAGAGGAATGGGACTTATTAAGAGTGAATTTCACAAATTCACTATAAATTGAAGGTTCCAGATGGCACAGTGCACCAGAATGAAAGAGAAATAGTGCAAAGAAACCTTAGTCAAGAGCAAAGGCAGAGCTTATAAGAGGATGCTGAACAGAGGACTTCTGTTTTAAGTTGTAGCCTAATATATCAGGAGTGATGTGGCCTAAATTTGGAAATCTGTGTCATGAATAGAGAAAATTTCAGATCACGTTACAGAGGCCCCTTGAATATAAAAGTCATGAGCCTGATGGCAATTTGGTAGCCTTTCCTCAGAAGGAGAAGGACAAGCAGCCCCAGAGGTAGAGGAAACATGAGTGATTGCCTTGTAAAGGGTGCTAAGAGCATTAAATGATATAACACCTATGTAAATGCTTTGTAGATTAGGACAAAAATGAGTCATCCCTGGAAGGAAGCAGGGGTGGAAAGACCAGGAGTTCTACAGTCAGACAGTGAGGGCTCTTAAGTATCCAACCAATGCATCCAATCTTGGGAAGGTTGCTTACTATCTCTCAAGATCAGTTACTTTTTTCTAAAACATAGGTGAAAAATTCTGGTGCTTCTGAGACAATGAAATCAACTAATAATGACAAAACACAGTTTTTCAATAAGTATCCATCCCTTCACTTGTGCTGTGGTACTCTTTTATGATTTCTCATATGTACCTTCTTCCTGAGCAAAACACATCTTGACTTTGTCAGCACGGTCAACTCCTACTCTCTATTCTTTAAAATGAAATTCAAGTGTCATCTGAAGTGTCACAGATCCCATGTCCACTCTTTGTCCTACCATAAACGTTTGTCCTGAATGCTAGTATAGGACTTACCATATTCTCTTGTGATTATTTGTTCACAAAGTATTTCTTACACTAAATGGTGAAATTTTTGAGGATACTGAACATATGCCATACATATCTGGAGTTTTTAGTTCCTAGCAAAGTATCTTAAAAACTGTATGCCTAGGGGCACCTGGGTGGCTCAGTTGGTTAAGCGTCTGCCTTCAGCTCAGGTCAAGATCAAGCCCCACATCAGGCTCTCTGCTCAGCGGGGAGCCTGCTTCTCCCTCTCCCTGCTGCTCCCCCTGCCTGTACTCTCTCTCTCTCTGTCAAATAAATAAATAAAATCTTTAAAAAAGATTGTGTATGCTTAAAATGTTGAATAAATTGAGTGAACCACATATTCAACAAGTCTCTATTTAATTTTGACTAATGGCACATGGTGGATTTCTAGAAAATACAATAAAACCAACACAGTAACTCAGTATATGTTGAATGATCTGATTAAGTTTATATTATGAAAAAAGCCAAACTAAACAGTGTTGAAACTATTGTGATTGGTTCTAATAAATGTATTAAGATCTTATCCTGGCTAAAATAATTGACTGTGAACTTCAAAGGAAAGAAGATAACTAGAAATCCATCAGTTTTGTTATCAAGAGTGAATATTCACTATTAGCCAAGTTTGATGGCACACATTTTAAATTGTCCATTTCAAGGCAAGAAAAACGCAAATGTTTTGTACAAAATGATGTACATATGATTGTAAGAAGTTTGGAAAAACATAATTTGCCTTGTTGTACCTAATTAGAATGAATAAAGCAATTAATCTGGAAAACAGTGAGCATCGTAATTGAGTGAAAACATGAACATGCAATAATTGACCCAGCAACATGATTTATATTTGGAAAATTTTCCAGTTTCATCAAAAGACTCACTTCACTAAGAGTTATGTTTTATTCATTCAATGGTGCACTGAAACCCTGATGATTTGGGATACTTAATTGCATTGGTCCACTTACAAACAGCATGTGCAATTGAGCGAGTGACAGGAGACTTTTATTTATTTTAGGTTATTTTAGCACAATGTTTGTCGATGTTGTATGAGGATGAGTTGTATTTAAGTATAAGATTTGGGTGATATTTTATGTGCCCCCTGAGGCTCTATCTTTGTCCAAACCATAATGAAAATGGAACACTTTCAAATACCTATATTTTAAAACCACAATATTTGATTCAGTGGTAAATTAAAGGAGATTGATAAACGAGTAACTCTGAAATCAGTTTGAGGAACAAAGCTTTCTCAGCAAGATGCAAGAAATGTACTGATCTTTTGCTTCATGAAAACAGTCCCATTTTGTGACTGTTGTTGTCCTCTTCTGGCATTGTGATAAAATATTTCCCTTGGAATTTTTAAACAAACAATAAATATGTGTAAAGAAATATTGTTTTAAATTTCTCTACAATATCCACATTAAAATTAATCAGTAAAATGAGTCAACATATGATCTGTAGGTCAAGGAAGATAATCAACCATCATCATAATAATCAATCAATCATGTTTTCCCCTAAAAAGCATTTGTTTTTTTATTATCAATGATAACATTGTGTTAAACACTCCATTGAAGTAAGCCTTTTACAGATCCATAGCTTCCACTGTGTCTGTCTTAACTAAAAAAGTATAGTTTAGTTCTTTGGGAAAATTCTCAAGAATCTTATATAATGTCATGTCTTATTTTATTTTATTTTTTTTTATTTTATTTTTTTTTTTTTAAAGATTTTATTTATTTATTTGACAGAGAGAGACACAGCGAGAGAGGGAACACAAGCAGGGGGAGTGGGAGAGGGAGAAGCAGGCTCCCCGCGGAGCAGGGAGCCCGATGCGGGGCTCGATCCCAGGACCCGGGATCATGACCTGAGCCGAAGGCAGACGCTTAACGACTGAGCCACCCAGGCGCCACCTGTCATGTCTTATTTTAACTTCTAGAAAATATGATGTTATAAAAAGCAGATAAAAACTCAACATCTAGAGGGATGTGATCATCTCTAGAGTCGCACTTACAATAGAAAACAATACATGCACTATTACCACTGAGCATATATGTCCGGTGTTCCCTGTGTCATAACCTCCATTCTAGTTAGGCTAGAATCAGGTTTCTATTTGGGGCAAATAGACCAGGAATACAAGTGGTGTGTGTCACTGATTGGCAGATATGGTTTACAAAACATGACATGTTTTTCATTTTTCTCATTTATTCTTTCTACATGGTAGGCCGCATGTTAGGATTGGTCATTACAAATGGAGGGAGTGTAGGCTATCTAGATCACTGGATGGAGATTTCTCATCAATCACACCTGAATTGGTCTTCAGGGTAAGTGATTCTCCATGTTTGTCAGGTGTGTTATTCTTCCAGTAGCACAGGTTACCCATGCTGAGGAATAGCCAAGGTTGAAATGAAAAATGAGGTCTTGTACCTACCTAGTCACTTGTGGGCTATTTCATGAAAGTTTGTCTTCTGAATTTAAATCCCATGTTTTTCATCTGTACATAAACTGAAAGAAGGGATCATTGAAGACACGTACATGCTGTATTAGGCCTGAAATTGTGAGTATTGCCTTGAAATCTTTCAGCCTCCAAGGGTCTTCAAGGTTTTTTTTTTTTTTTTTTTTTTTGTAGTTTCAAGTTTTATTTAAATTCCAGTTAGTTAACATACAGTGTAATATTAGTTTCAGGGGTAGAATTTAGTGATTAGCCACTTACATACAACACCCAGTGCTCATCACAACTGTCCTCCTTAATACCCCTCACCCATTTAACCCATCCCCTGTCCACCTCCCCTCCATCAACCTTCAGTTTGTTCTCTATAGTTAAGTCTGTTTTATGGTTTGTCTCTCTTCATTTCCCCCCCTATATTCAACTGTTTTGTTTCTTAAATTCCATGTATGAGTGAAATTATATGGTGTTTGTCCTTCTCTGGCTGATTTATTTCACTTAGCATAATACTCTCTAGCTCCATCCAAGTTGTTGCAAATGGCAAGATTTCATTCTTTTTATTTGATGGCTGACTAATATACCATTGTGTGTGTGTGTAAACATTTATTTACTTATTTTAGAGAAAGAGAGTGAGCAGGGGGAGAGGCAGAGGGAGAGAGAGAATCTCCCTGCTGAGCATGGAGCCTGAGGCAGGGCTCAATCTCAAGACACTGAGATCATGACCTGAGGAGAATCAAGAGTTGGACGCTTAACCTACTAACCCATCCAGGTGCCCCTCCATTGTATGTGTGTACCACATCTTCTTTTTCCATTCATCAGTCAATAGACATTTGGGCTCTTTTGATAATTTGGCTATTGTTGATAATGCTACTATAAACATTGGGGTGCATGTGTCCTTTCAAGTCAGTATTTTTGTATCCTTTGGGTAAATACCTAGTAGTACAATTGCTGGGTCATAGGGTAGCTCTATTTTTAACTTTTTGAGGAACCTCTATACTGTTTCCCAGAGTGGCTGCACCATTTTGCATTCCCACCAACAGTGTAAGAGGGTTCCCCTTTCCCTGCATCCTCACCAACATCTATTGTTTCCTGTATTGTTAGTTTTAGCCATTTCGACAGGTGTGAGGTGATATCTCATTGTAGTTTTGATTTGTATTTCCCTGATGATGAGTGATGTTGAGCATCTTTTCATGTGTCTGTTAGCCATCTGGATGTCTTCCTTGGAAAAATGTCTTTGTGTATTCTGTCCATTTTTTTAATTGGATTATTTGTTCTTTGGGTGTTGAGTTTGATAAGTTCTTAATAGATTCTGGATACTAACCCTTTATCAGATATGTCATTTGCAAATATCTTCTCCCATTCCAGAGGTTGCCTTTTAGTTGCTTCCTTAGCTGTGCAGAAGGTTTTTATTTTGATGAAGTACCAATAGTTCATTTTTGCTTTTGTTTTCCTTGACTCAGGAGACATATCTAGTAAGAAGTTGCTATGGACTATGTCAGAGAGGTTACTGTGTTCTCCTCCAGGATTTTTATAGTTTTCTGTCTCACATTTAGGTCTTTCATCCAATTTGAATTTATTTTTGTGTATGGTGTAAGAAAGTGGTCCAGTCCACGTTTTTCTTGTTTTTGCCTTCAAGTTTCATAGTGTTGTGGTCAGAAAATATGCATGTTATGATCTCAATCTTTTTGTACCTGATGAGTCCTGATTTGTGACCTAGTATGTGATCTACTCTGGAAAATGTCCCATGAACACATGGGACATGTACATACAAAAGAATATATATTCTGGTGCTTTAGGATGAAAAGTTCTGAGTCCATCTGGTCCAGTATGTCATTCAAAGCCATTGTTTCCTTGTTGATTTTCTGCTTAGATGATCTGTCCATTGATATGAATGGGGTGTTAAAATCCCCTACAATTTTTGTATTATTATCAATGAGTCCTTTATGTTTGTTATTAATTTTTTTATATATTTGGCTGTTCCAATGTTGGGGGCATAAATATTTATAATTATTAGATCTTGTTGGATAGACCTCTTTATTATGATATAGTGTCCTTCTTCATCACTTGTTATAGTCTTTGCTTTAAAATCTAGTTTGTCTTATATAAGTATGGCTACTCAGGCTTTTTTTTTTTTTAATTTTATTTTATTATGTTATGTTAATCACCATACATTACATCATTAGTTTTTGATGTAATGTTCCATGATTGATTGTTTGCATATAACACCCAGTGCTCCATTCAATACATGCCCTCTTTAATACCCATCACCAGGCTCACCCATCCCCCCACCCCCTCCCCTCTAGAACCCTCAATTTGTTTCTCAGAGTCCATAGTCTCTCATGGTTCGTCTCCGCCTCCAATTCCCCAGCCCTTCATTTTTCCCTTCCTACTATCTTTTTTTCTTTTGACGTCCATTTACATAGTAAATGGTTTTCCATCCTTCACTTTCAATCTGCAGGTATCTTTAGGTCTAAAATGAGTCTCTTGTAGACAGCATATAGATGTGTCTTGTTTTTTTAATCCATTCTGACACCCTATGTCTCTTGATTGGAGCACTTAGTCCATTTCCATTCAGAGTAATTATTGGTAGACCTGAATTTAGTGCCATTTTATTACTTGCTTTGTTGTTGTTTCTGGAGATTTTCTCTGTTCCTTTCTAGTCTTTGTCACTTTTGGTGTTTCTTTCCCACTTAAAGAGTTGCCTTTAATATTTCTTGCAGGGCTGGTTTAGTGACCAGGAACTCCTTTAGTTTTTGTTTGTGTGGGAAACTCCTTATCTCTCCTCCTATTCAGAATGATAGTCTTGCTGGATAGAGTATTTTTGGCTGATGATTTTTCCTATTCAGTTTGAATAACAGGGAGGTAAAGCCCATTAGGTGTAGGACTTGATGAGGTATAAGTAGTCAGGACGATGGATGTAAGCTTGCCTTACACCACCCCTGGTGGTTCATCTAATCCTGAGTACAATCCCCCTATTGCCATGCAGTGTTCTTGTCCCCCCCAGACTATGAATATTTGTGACTAAAAAACTGCATCCAGTCTCATTTGTCCAGTGTAGGGTGTTGTGTCTTGAGTCATCTCATACTATTTAGTGTGGGGAATCTTTTCAGTGGCAAATAAAAGATCATCAGAATGAACACACACACACATATACACACTCACACAGCCAATCTTATACAGAATTTAACCAACGCTTTTAGCAAGTACAGTTACAAAGGAGAAGGAAAAAAATAAAAAAATAAAAAAGCAATAAATATATTCTATAGGAAATAAGACCAAGAGTTAAATAAAGATTAATAACTGAGAAAAGGTTGCCTGGCTGCTTTGGGGGAGAGGGGGAAGTGGATGATTACAGTAAGTATAAAGTTACTTTGGAAAAAAAAAAATAAAGTTTTATAATATTCTCCAACAATATGCAGCAGTACTCAACAAATAAAAGGCAAAATGAATGATGAGATTTATTTATAGTTGGGTAGTATTGAAATAGTTATAACAGAAGGACACTGAAAAAGCAATTTCTTAAACTTACATTAAACACATGATAACAAACATTCTGGAATATGTCATCTATCAGGGCCACAAGACAGATAAAAAAATTCATATATTTGTTTAGATTGAGAATATACTGAGGGTGTTGTCATCACTTACTACGTAGTGTACATCCCACCCTGTGTATTTAAAAAGAATAAACACTACCCATTCATAAATTATGCATGGTGTTTATGCACTCCCAAATGTGTTTTTGTATGATATCCAACATAAATTTTTTTCAAATAAATTAGTTCCATGGAAATTTAGATAAATAAGTTATAATTTCATATAGTAATCGAATTGAGTATACTTACATAAGCAAGATTAACAATACCGAGGTTGGGAAAAACCCAAAATTATAACAATGCTTATGATTAAGAAATAATCTAGTAAAGAAAAAATACTGTACTAAACTTATTTCCAAATGAAAGACAATATTATAATGAATCATGACTGTATTCATATGTATCTCTACAGATGAAATCAATACTATTCATTTGATCCATCTGATTGAACTTCTTAATATAACCTCCTCTCTGGGAAATAGATGAAGTTAATCTTCAAGTGATTTCTGTAGTTGCTATACTTAATGTGAACACACTTAAGTGATTCTAAGGTTATAAGTTAAATACTCATTCAATTCTTCCATGCTATTAAAATACAAATTATAAATGAGTAATATTTACTTATGAGCAATATTAAGAAGCAAATTTAAGTCATATCTCTATGACAACTGGCAAATTCATTTATTCAAGCTTTTGGTCCACATGCATGTATATGTAATAAAACAATGGTAAAACCTAAAAAATAGAATAAGTTAAATCAGATGATGGGGGTGCCTGGGTGGCTCAGTCACTTAAGCGGCTGCCTTCAGCTCCAGTCATGATCCCAGCAACCTGGGATCAAGCCCCATGTAGGGCTCCCTGCTCAGTGGAGAGCCTGCTTCTCCCTCTCCCTCTGCCCCCCCCCCACCACCACTCAGGTGCTCTCTCTCTCACTCTCTCTGTCTAATAAATAAATAAAATCTTTTAAAAAAATCAGATGATGGACTTGCATGTTACCACTGACGTCTCTGTAATATTCTTATATTTAAACACCTAAGAACTAACCATAAAACTCTATCATGTCAGAATGGTAGGAGGTATCTTAAGTCAGTGACCTATAAGAGGCAGAATTACATTAGAATTTAGATTCCCCATGGGAATTTATGATAGTCATCTAAGTTGTTAAGTACACAGACTCTTTCATAAACTTCAGGCATCCCCACAGTATTCTGGAATCATCCACAAAAACCTCAAGGTGCAATATATGAATAAAATTTTACAGATGTATTTGGAATAGTTCTGGTGTACCTAAGATGCTTGTGAAGAATGTTCAAGTTCTCTTATAAATATCATAATGGAATGTTACAAGCTCTTGTAGGAGTTTTTGGAGGTATTTATAAAGATCCTCCTTATAATGTCATTTACTTAATGCCGTTTGGTTTAAGTTAAAAAAAAAAAAAAAACATTAAAATAACAGCTAATACAGAGAAGACTAGACTATTTATTCAAAAGCTCTTGCTCCATACCTTCACAAGCTGTTAAGAAAGCCCACACACCCCTCCATTGGTGTCAGCAAATACAAACCTGCAAAACCCAGCCCGTTTGGGACAAAATAAAACCTAAGTCAGTCTGTCTTCCCTGTTCTCTCAAGCCATTTTCAGACCTGCTTGAAAGCCTGCTCTATTTTCCCCAGAAAGCCTCGTTTTATGACTAATAAACTTTTTCATACTCTCCTGTGCGTATGTGTTATCATCAGTGTTGATACTTGATCCAAATTTTGGGTGGTGGGGTCATCCTGACTCCATAGGATGACTACACAATGAATGAATAATAAATGTAGGGATAGCATACTAAGAAAAATGCGGTAACCAAAATAATTCATTATGACACTATCCATTCTCTATTTTCAACACTAGTTCTGTCACCTATTTCTTCAAAACGAAGCTGAACATAGTTGCTTACAGATTTGCTTCTGCTTAGGATATAGAAATCTCAAGAATATCATATCCATCTGAACATCAAGAAAAAGGTGGGTATTCTGCCCCAAGAAATAGGGCAAAAATCCATTGCTTCTGATTTGTATGTTTTTTGTTTTGTTTTGTTTTGTTGCATTGTGTTTTGTTTTTTTCTCTAAAGGAGGGCTAGGAAAAATATGTTGGACCCAGGATACTATAAAAGATAGGCAACAATTGATCTACAACTGATAAGTATAATTATCACTGTTCCTGCATCGTCATCAAAGAATGCTGTTTACATAATGTCTAATTTTTGTTATATATTGAGTGTATTGAGTGTTTTGCTAATGTTTTATGATGAAATGTAATAGCATATTTTTTTTTCTCAAGATGCATACATTAGTATATTTTAATGAAGTCAACACTTTTAACTATGTTATCTTATGTCCTTTAGATTTTATTCATTTTAGCTTGTTTTATCTATTAAGGATCATGATAGTTGTTTTTAAATATATTAGTAATATGTTCTGTTGCATTTTTATCTTTTTTTCATGTAATTTAAAGCTTTATAGCGTGTGGCATAGATATCCTCGACTGTTTCATACAATTACAAATTATTCCGCAAATATTATTATAAAGTGCCATTTTTTTAATTTTTAAAAACGTATTTTATTTATTTTTATTTTCTTATTTTTTATTATGTTATGTTAATCACCATACATTACATCATTAGTTTTTGATGTAGTGTTCCATGATTCATTGCGTATAACACCCAGTGCTCCCTCTTTAATACCCATCACCAGGCTCACCCATCCCCCCACCCCCTCCCCTCTATAACCCTCAGTTTGTTTCTCAGAGTCCATAGTCTCTCATGATTTGTCTCCCTCTCCGATTCCCCCCCTTCGTTTTTCCCTTGCTACTATCTTCTTTTTTTTTTTAACATATAATGTATTATTTGTTTCAGAGGTACAGGTCTGTGATTCAACAGTCTTACACATTTCACAGCGCTCACCATAGCACATACCCTCCCCAATGTCTATCACCCAGCCACCCCATCCCTCCCGCCCCACACCACTCCAGCAACCCTCAGTTTATTTTCTGAGATTAAGAATTCATCACATCAGTGAGGTCATATGATACATGTCTTTCTCTGATTGACTTATTTCACTCAGCATAATACTCTCCAGTTCTATCCATGTCATAAAGTGCCCTTTTTAAAAAGCATTTATTATTTTTGTCCAATCTTAACGTAATGAATAATGATGGTTTTTGTTTTGTTTTGGTTTTGGTTCTCTTTTTTTATATTTGCTTACTGTACTTTTCCCAATCCTTAGATTTTCAATATTTTCTGAAGGATTTTCAGAATATTATAACCAGAGGAAAACTGACATTTTGCTTTGAGACAAAAAATGGAAAGCAAACTTTTAATAGGTGGGTTCAGATTACATATGTTCACTGATAGACATTGTTTTAGTGTGTCTTAAAGGTTTATTATAATGACCCCTTTGAAATCTTTAAAAAATTCACAAAAGTTATTTCCTTTGTGTTTCAATATTTTTACATTTACTCTTCTAGATTGTTTGGTTTCTACTGTTTGTTTTACTAGTAGTTAACTCATAAACCTAATTTTTCATCTTGCCTTTTAATCCTCTATATTTTTTTTAGACAGTATCTATCAACCTCCTATATGAGCATTGGTACACTTAGTATATTTTCTTTCCCACTGCTTTCCTATTACTTTCCTCTGGGAAAAAAAATGCAGATTTAATTAGTTATATTGGCTTTCTTATCTTTTACTTTAATTTTCTTCAACATAGTTGATATGCACTGCAGAGAAACTGCCTTTATTTCTGGCAATATAATCAGGGAAATAATCATACTATCTCACACTTTCACTTCCCCTTTTCCTCTGAATACTTTTTAGTTAATCTTCTTATTCAATTAACACATTAACTTTTTTTAAGTATAACAATATTATTAATATTGTTTAAATTCTTATTTAATACTCTATATTTAAATTTATTTTGGGTAAACTTCAGTCTTTTTGCTTTAGTGCTCTTCTTAACAAATTAGTTGCTTAAAATTTGAACTTTACATATTTTTTCAGAACACATTGGAAAGCTTATATGCTTTCCTCAACTACTGTATGTCAAAAATGTATTATCTATTGCCTCTTACATGAATGATAGTTTGAATGTGCACACAGTTTTTGGGTGACTTTCTTTTCTTAAGGACTTTGTAGGTTATATAGCACTGACTGATATTATAAAAAAGAAATTATTTTCATTATATTATTATTATATTTTCATATACTTATTTTCATTATAGCCTACCTTCTTTACAGTGGTCTAAGGCATTCTTTTACTATCTTTAAATTCAAGAGTTTCTTAAGGCAGTATCTTTGTGACAAGTATTTAGTTTCAAAATGTTATTTTCCCAACCCTTATATTTTCAATCTTTTCTGAAGTACTTTAATAGGACCCAAATAGAATTGGTTCCTACTGACTAAAGACGGGACATTTTGATCACCAATAAGGTTTGTAAATGCAATGGATTATACTGCATTAAACATGTTAAACACATAAATTCATAATCACACACACACACACACACACACACACACACACACACACTTGTTCCTTGATCACTTTTGTAATATACTAGGAAACCAACTTATTATTTGGAAAACTGACAAATTATTAGGATAAACCATTTATCTTGTTTATCCTTTATGAACTTTATCTAAGTGTGGCAAAGTAGTTGAAGAGAGGAAGTTTCTCTTTATAAAAATATTCCCCCTCATAACTGAAGAAAGAATTTTGTACCACATAATGGATTAATACATTTGGACAATGATTATCAAAGGCTACTAAGAACATAAAAATAAATATTTTATACCTTCTAATGGAAATGTATAACATCTATGAAGTAGTTTTGCAAAATCTTAAACTCAGTGATCATTTCTCTCGATTTAAATGGTAATTTTTAGGAAGTACATTAAGAAAAATCATGTGAAGCCTTATGATAGGGAAGCAAATCCAAATTGTAGGAAACTTTACAAGAAAAACTACCTGGCTTTTTTAACAAAAACAATAAAAAATTGCAAGAAGAATAAAAAGAAGGGAATGTGAAGAATTAAAACAGACTCCGAGACATAATAACTAACCTTAATATGTGGACCAAAAGTAAAACTTTTATAGAACAATTTGAATAATGTGAATATTGGTAATATTGTGGAAATTGGTAATAAGGTATTATTG
Organism: Phoca vitulina; assembly: GCF_004348235.1. Taxonomy (NCBI): domain Eukaryota; kingdom Metazoa; phylum Chordata; class Mammalia; order Carnivora; family Phocidae; genus Phoca; species Phoca vitulina. Next base: position 42,617,561 of record NW_022589706.1, read on the forward strand.
TTTCATTGCTGATTTGTGAACCAAAACAGCATTGGGGTTATGTGTACAAAATGGGATCTTTGTCACTTATGAATATATGACAGCCACTTTGTTGATAAAATAATATAAAAATTTCTGAAATTCGCCTCTCAATAATGTTGAGAGGCTTGTGGCTGGTGGTAGATGGGCAAGTATATTGTTTTTGTTTTTGCTTTTGAAAGTATATAGTTTATGAGTTTATAATTTCTGAAGTTTTGTAAAGGTTATATAGGGTTTATTTTACTACTTCTTCTTTTGTACATGTTTTAAATTTTCCATTACAAAGGCAAAAATAAATCAACCCTCATTAAAGAATTTGTTCTTTCGTTTGAGAGTCACAACACAAAACCAAAGAGAATAGGCTAGGTACTCCTATGAAAACAATTCCTGGATCCAAACCTACAACTTTGATTGTAATTATGTGCTATGGATTAAACATAAATTGAATTTATGTGAAAGAAATGACCAAAGAAGTTATCTGATACAGCATATTAGATGATTTTGTTGTTGCTGTTGGGTGCTCAAATGTTCCTAATATTATTTGGACATCTTATTGAAAAAGCTTCAGGAGTAAATGATGAGGGCAATCTACATAAAATTCACAAATATGTACTAATACCTTTATATGAGAAGAGATAAAAGCATAATATAATATTTTAAGAAAAGGAAAGTATTTTAATAAGAAAGCACTTATGTTAATTATCCTCACACCTCATGTATTTTATTTTCTCACTTAATTTCCACCAGATAGTATAATTTGAATTTCTAGGATGCCTTTCTGGGAAAACATAAGTGATTCAACAAACTCTTCTGACTAATTCTTACAGTTTTTATCATAACTTTTTGGATGCATTTAAATTTGTTTTTAGTATATATGTATCATACACTTACATCTTTTAAAATATGTTCTCTGTGCCTTGAAATAAATAACAGCATAAAGTCACTTAATTATGCAAGTATCTCATGATATTAAAGGGACAAGAGATAGTCCCAAAAGCCTTCTTTAAAGAACAGAAACAAGGGGTACCTGGGTGGCTCAGTCAGTTAAGCATCCCACTCTTGATTTCATTACAGGTCATGATCTCAGGATTGTGAAATTAAGCCCTTGCATTGAGCCCCCAAGGAGCCCACATGGGTGTGGAGCTACTTAAGAGTCTTTCTCCTCCTCTCCCTCTGCCCCCCCACATCTAAAAAAAAAAAAAAAAAAAGACCAGAAACAAAATGCCTGAAATAGTGACAAACAAGTGCCAAATTATGCTCTTATGCAGCCAATAATTCTTTCCAGAGCATCTAATAATTCAAGACATAATAACTTGTACTTTTTAATTCCTGGTGGACACTATATTTATATAACTAATTTTTCATAGCTAATCTGACAAAGTGTTCATGGTAGCCATGATGATATTTAAATAATTTTATTGTGGCTTTGTTATATAAAAATAATTCATTATAGGGGCACATGGGTGGCTCAGTCAGTTGAGTGTCGGACTCTTGATTTTGGCTCAGGTCGTGATATCAGAGTCACGATCTCAGTGTCCTGAGTTTGAGCTCCATGTTGGTCCCCACACTCAGCAGGGAGACTGCTTGAGATTCTTTCCTTCTCTCTCTGTCCCTCCCCCCAGCTCATGTGCTCTCCCTCTTTCTCTTTTTTTCTCAAATAAATAAATCTTTTAAAAAAAGAACTCATTATGATTTATGGCATTAAAAGACCTTAATAATGTTCTATGATGATAACAGATTAAAATATGATGAGAATTTGAAAAGATCAAAATATACAGAATGAATGCAAATTTTCAAGACATGAATTTATGACATTCTGATTATTTTAATCCTCCACACTTATATTATTATTTTTAAATTAATGATCATTTAGTCATGTGGGGTATGTGTCTGTGTCTATTTTGACAGAGGAAGGAGGGGTGAGAAAGAAGAATGGAAATGATGATATATTGATGTTCAACTTAGTAGCTTTCTTAAAAATCAATATTGATCAGCTATTATGGGTTATTTTTTTATTTTCAAGATATTCCATGGAATTCTGTTTTCAAGATAAGTCAAACTGTCAAATGTTTTAAAGAACTATCTTAATTATTTTGGTAATTATTTCCTTACCAATTCTCTGACTTTATAGGCAAAAAACACGATATCCCTTTCCATCTATAGACAGAATCACAATCCTTCAGAAGTAGTCATCTCTGAAGCAAGCTTCAGTAAATCATTTTGAAAATAAACATGACAACCCAAATTAATCTCAGGGTTTTGCAACATTTTGTTCCTTGTATTCTTTTTAATATTATTATTGCATATTATTGTTATATTTTAAATGTATAGTTTAGAAATTTCAGACAAAAAATAAAAAAAATATATAAATCACTAGATTTCAAAATAGATGGAGCTAGAGTGTATTATGCTAAATGAAACAAGTCATTCAAAGACAAATACCATATGATCTCACTCATGGGGGTCGGGGGGAAAGAGAGGAGGCAAACCATAAGAGACTCTTAACTATAGAGAACAAACTAAGGATTGCTGGAGGGGAGGTAGGCGGGAATGGGCTAAATGGGTGATGGGTATTAAGGAGGGCACTTGTGATGAGCACTGGGTGTTCTATGTAAATTCCACTCCTGAAACCAATATTATATTATATGTTAACTATCTAGAATTTAAATAAGAACTTGAAAAACAAAAAAAAAATAGGTGTATTTTTTTAGAACCATTAGTTACTGCAATAGTAATTCTAGAACCAATCAGGCCAGTCATTATGATGGTTAATTTTTAACTTTTCATTACTAATGAAAGACCACCAAACAACTGCTTAAAAAGAAAATGATATTCGTTTATTCACAACTTTCTTGAAACATTTATTTATCAATGAATGTGATTTGTTTAGTGATCACGCCTCATCAAATTTGATCCAACACAGGACAGAATTGAAAAAATGCAAAATGCCCAAAATAATTGTCTCTACTTATGACAAAAGTTTTCTCTCTTTTTTTAAAAGATTTATTTATTTAATTTAGAGAAAGAGAGCAAAGGGGGAGGCAGAAGGAGAGGGAGAGACAATCCCAAGGAGATTCCCCACTGAGTGCGGACTTGGGGCTGGAGGTGGGGCTTGACCTCAGGACCCCAAGATCATCACCTGAGCCAAAAACAAGATTCAGATGCTCAACCACTGAGCCTCCTAGGCACCCCTACTTACAACAAAAGTTTTCTACTGGGAGAGTAACATTCAGGTATAAAAATACATACATCAGTCTAGGAAGTAAGCACTGAGAAACTAATAATACAAGACGATACTATTCATCATTGTCTTGGTGAATCTAACAATTTTCTTATATTAACCTAATAAACGGTTAAAGTTTTTTTTTTTTAACTGGCCATTGGAATATATACATTCACATATATACCTTGTACCTATGTTTTTTTTAAATTTTATTATGTTATGTTAATCCCCATACATTACATCATTAGTTTTTGATGTAGTGTTCCATGATTCATTGTTTGCGTATAACACCCAGTGCTCCGTTCAGTACGTGCCCTCTTTAATACCCATCACCGGGCTAACCCATCCCCCACCCCGAACCTTCAGTTTGTTTCTCAGAGTCCATTAGTCTCCATGGTTCGTCTCCCGCTCCGATTTCCTCCCCTTCATTTCTCCCTTCCTAGTATCTTCTTTTTTTTAACATATAATGTATTATTTGTTTCAGAGGTACAGGTCTGTGATTCAACAGTCTTACACAATTCACAGTGCTCACCATAGCACATACCCTCCCCAATGTCTATCACCCAGCCACCCCATCCCTCCTTTTTTAAAAATCTTTTTTATTTTTCATTTTTAGAGTCATATTCTATCCCTTCATAGTAGTTAACCTTATTTTTGGTATATATATAAGTTGTTCTCTCTTTAAAATTTTGGGATATAGTTTCTTCTAACAGACTAAAATATACCCTAAATTTCAAGTGTATGGCTTTGTTCTAGTCTCCTGCCTGATCACATTCTCTCCTTTTTTTTTTTTTTAATTCCTCTTCTTTCTTTTTTGTACCTATTTATTTGTGTTTTCTATTTGCTATCCATTTTTCTTTGTATGCTGTGAAAATAAAATGGCAAGGAGCAAAGAAAATACTTTTAGCAGACCAGAAATAATTTGAACATAAGATGCATTTCCATTTTCCTTGCCAGTGCTGAAAGTTGCAGTGAGCAAAACCTTCTCAGGATAAATCACATTGACAATTCCTGGTGTGGAGATGGTAAAAGTTTATCACTTCAGGTTGTCAGTGTGTTTGCTTCTGGGAATGAATGAAAAAGATCAAGTTACCTGAGATCCCCAAAGTGCTGCATTACCATCAGTGCACTCCCTTGAGCAAACAGAGTATTTGTTTGGATATCAGCCTTGTTGGGCATCTTATTTAAGTGGGTAAATTTCAACTAGATACAAAGTGTCATCTTTATTATTCTGAATGCTAAATGTTCCCTAGAATGTTGTAAAATAAAGAGCTATTATATGAAGACATTAAAACACTAAACTAATGGTTTACTTTTTAAAACATCCCCTTATATATTTAAGCAAAATAATCAAAGTACAATAAAATAAATAGGGTAGAAAAATGAACCACATGAAAAATAAGGAATAGAAAGAGAAATATAAGCAATACTGCTATACATGATTAGAAACACAGCAGGTATCTATGAAGCACATGGAATTGGTCATTGAGATCCTTGATTAGCTTTGCCCAATTGCTTGGGTGGTTGAGCAGAGAAATTTGATTGCTGATTGGGTTATCCAATCTGGTTGCTAGGATGACCTAATAACCAGACCAATCATTTACAGTCCAGTTATTTTGATTACCTCATGACTCAAATTGCCCATTTCATAAACTTATCCAGTGCTCAGATCTCAACTTGTAAGTGATTGAGGTGATCAGCCACATAGAAATGATCAGAGTACTCAATTTTAGAACATAAAATTGGTGAATGAAATGAGAAAATGGAAAGAACTCCTGTTCTCAAAATCTAAAGACTGATATAATGAATAAAGTTTTCTTCTCATAATATAAATGTTTTCAGCATTGTTCTTATTTCTAAATTAAAATCTAGATAATATTTTTGAAGCTTTTCTTAGCTGGCAAAAATCAGCTTATTGGGAGAAGTCAGAGAAAATTAGTTCATTGCAGTGCATATGAATGAAATGTACTGCATTATTCATCATAGTTGAGTGGCATTATTTAACTGATTATAATTATACAACAAATTAGGTATTTGTTTAATTGAAATTAGCCCAAGGAAACATTTCACAAATTTCTTACAAATCTGGTTACAACTAAACTTCAGTTGCCACGGAATGTAAAACAGCTCACCTCATATCTTAGGTATAACACCACTTCCCCCATCCACAGCTTAAATTTTTAACATTTATTAATATTTTTTTTCTTCTGAAGGGATATTTAAGGCGAGAAGGGTATCATGGTCAAAGACTGATTCTTACAGATTGTGCAGACACAAATCTATCTTGGGTATATTTTTATCAGCATTCCAACAGTCAAATCACATGTTGTATCCCTGTATATGTTTAAGCCTTAAATTTATAGATCTTTTCCCCCCAAGCCCTGATTTTGGCAGCTTTTCCTGTTTAGCAGAAAACCTCAAAATACATTCAGATATGTTGATACACTTCAGTCTTCCTGCTTGACAATTTCTCAAGAGTATTTTTGTGAAATAACTTCACCTTAAACACTGTGAAATATGTCCATCAGTGAGGCAATGTTAAAAGTTAAGAAAAATATCCCTTGTTGAATGTCTTGTATTTATATCACTTTGGATTTAATATTAAAAAATAAATATTTTATTTATGTAACTTGTTAAAAAAAATAGCCAAGAAACTGAGGCACAGAAAATAAGGTAAGAATCTTGCATTTTGTTAAAAAGAAAAAAAAAAAAAAGAACACTCTATGCCTTGTCCCTAGAGTTTCCTTATCCATTTCCTGGAATCAAATGACAAGAGGATAGTTGTAGTCTCAAGCAAGCACACAATTTACTTTCCCAATATTGCCATCCTTTTGGAAGAACAGAAAACAAACATGCAGACCACAGACCTACAATGAGCAAGTCAACAGAGACCACGTGAGAGAAACAGAAGACCAGAAAAGACAAGGCAGGAATGACTGCACCGACCCTTAGGTTACCAGTTTCCTTTCATTAAAATCCACATATTCTGAGCCTACTGCCTTTGACTGATGGTTCTTACTCAAAATTACAGCTAATTTGGAGAGGCACTAGCTCAGTTCAGAATTTAGGAACTGTTTTAGTTTATAGACCTTCTGTTTTCACCTTAGGTCTTACACAGAGATGCTTATAAATAGAGAAAAAGTTATTTAAATAAATTACTATTGCAAAATCTTAATTAATGCTGTTGGGATCTGGATTCCTCAATAGGTGGATTTTCCTAGAAATATTCTCAGAAATAACACCTGAGGGGTATGAAAAAGAAGCAAAATTGGGCAGAGAGAAAATTTGGGCTACAATGTAGTCATAATACATCAAGTGACCCCACAAGAATCTGTGAACCTAAGATAGCCAGCCCTTCCGAGTTATTTCAGATGGTAAGGGGACCAAGCCTACATGCTCCCGCAAAGACCAGTCCTTTTAAGCAGGCTGTCCCAAGAAGGTAAAATGACTGTGTAGTCAAAGGAAATTTCCAGAGAAGACTGCTACTGCAGGCCTGCAAAACCATTCCCAGAAGCTAGATGAATATTCTTTCAGTCTTGAAAGGGGATCTGTTTTTGCAACATATCATTCTATTCAGTGAAAATTAATATTCAAAAACACAATGTTTACTTCTGCCCAAACTAGAGATGAAATTGTTAGAAGCTAGAATAGATTATGAAGGGGTGTGCTGCAGGACTTGTGTGGGTTGGTTGGGGAGTGTTGGCTAAATGAGGAAAATACTGGATTGATTTAAATCTAATTCTCATGCATAGAACCTTAAAAATTATCAGCTAATCCACTGAAAAAATGAAGGCAGTTCTCCAAATGTTTGAAAATAAAGTTAAGATTTAAAGATTCAACTACTTCCATATCCCTGACTTAATGAGGAAAAAGAAAATCAAGAGTCCAATGCTTCACTCACGGAGCTACTCAGGCACGCCTCCCTTAGCATATTTTTAAAGCCTTCCAAATATCTCCCTTTCCCATTCTTGACATCTTAAAATCTACTTTCCATAACTCAGACAGGGGAGTCTTCTTAAAATATAAATTAGATCTTATAAGTTTTACCTGACTTTGGTCATTATTATATTCCTAATTTACAAAATGAGGTTTAGTATATAGTATATAGTAAATGTTCAATAAATATTTGTTGGATAAATAAATATTGTTCTATTGCCTAAAACACTTGAAAGGCTTACTATCATACTTAGGCTAAAATATAGTGTAATGGTTATAATCCTCAGTAGAGTATATTATATGGTTTTTGCCTATCTCTTCAGCCTTATCTTGTACCACTCCTAACCCTATTCAACTTATTCATTCTTGTCTTAAACTTTAGCAGTTCCCTCTTCATAGAACATTATACTCCCTTTTCCATACCTGACCATCCAGACCTTTGCATAGCTTATCTCTTAAATCCTTGTATCTAACACTTAAAATCGTCTCCTCGCATAAACTTTCCCTTGCTACCCAAAATAAATAGACCTCCAGTTCCTTCATGGCACTTGTATGTTCTTATTGTATAAATGTTGCTCTTTGTTATAATGTAAACCCTAAAAGAGAGGAATTCCTATCAATCTTCCTTTCTACTGTATACCTAGTTTCACACATGGGGGCATATGTGTGCACACATGCATTCACACACACATCAGGTGATTTCACTGCATTCTGATTTAGTTGAAAATAAGGATTAAGTCAGCTGCACTGATCGTGAGAGATGTGGGAATATCTTCCTTGTTATTTCAGCTTTCTAAAACGTAAATGGATAGAACCATATATTTGTATAACTCATATAAAGGCTGTTAAAATCAACTAAATTATATTAACAAAAACAATCCCAAAATGTACAAGGAAAGTGTCTTAGTCATTTGAGGCTGCTATAACAAATTACCATAGACTGAGTGACTTAAACAACAAATATTTATTTCTCACAGTTCTGGAGGCTGAGAATTCTGAAATCAGGATGCCAGCATGGTTGGGTTATAGTAAGGACCCTCTTCCTGGTTTTCTCACTTGGTAGATAAAGAGATGGAAAGGACGCAAGCTCTAGTCTCTCCTTATGAAGGCACATAAGCTCTTTATAAGGTTTCACCCTTATGAACTAATAACCTCCTAATATCATCACATTGTTTTTAGGATTTCAACATATTAGTTTTAAGGAGACACAAACATTTAATCCATAACAGAAAGCATACCAAGAATACCAACAACATCCTCTTCCTTAGAGGCTTGGATTAATAGGTATCACTCCAGAGAACCTAGATATTATATTCTATTCAAATAGATCATGCACTGAGAATCTGATCTCAATTTTGTTTTCACAATTTTAAAGCATAATTTTACAAAGCTGGAAGAAAAGAAAAAGACAGAGACTACTTAAAATGATTTTCAACCTTAACATCTTCTTTTACAAATTAGCAAAATATCTCAAAGGAAATGAGCAAGTATGGACCCCACAGGTAGAAGGAGCTGTAGTGGGAATAGGACTCAGGTCCCTTGATGTCCCATCTATTTATCCTTTCCCTAAACTACAATGGAGTAGAATGAGTGAACAATGTGCTTTCTTAACTCAAAGAGAGCAAGAGTCATGCATTCTATAACACTATGCATCTTGTTAATCTAGTGCATTAAACATTATGCAAAATTAACAAGTTGTCTGGAAATGGAATGTCGGTTGAAAAGATTTAAAAAATATATATGCTCTTAAAACTATTTGGGCAAATCACTATTCATTTCCATGACCACTTAAGACCTAATATGAGATATGAGATACACATGAGGTGTGAGATAAACATTCTTAAGGCAGTAAATCATTCAGTCTCAGCTGCTAACCATGTAGTAGATCAAATTTAACAATACAATGAATTTTATTATTTAACCAAATATGTTTCTCCTTAAAGAATTGCCTCTGTGTTGATTTCAATACGTATATAATTATATTTCATTCTATTCTACCCAATGGAGCTTCCTTGCCATTTCCATTAAAATGTTATTTTGATAATTTGAGATTGTTCTTAAATCAACATCTTTAAAAACATTTCCCCTATTGTTACATAGACTGTTTTTCCTATAGTAGAAAATTCAACAAAAAAACTCAAGTGTGACAAAAAGTGCATTAGAACCAAATCAGAAAACTAAAGTTTGATTCTTGACCTTTAATTTACCAATTGGGAAACAATCACAAATAATTCAACTAAATTTTAAAATATAATTTGAAATAATTTCAAATTTACAGAAAGTTGCAAGTGTAATTCAAAGAATAATATTTTTATAATTATATAATTATCATATAACTTCATTAAACTATTCCCAGATTCACCAATTCCTCAATTTTTATACTCATATGTAAAATTTATTATTATATAATATGCTAAATGCCCTCAGGGACACACTGAGAAATAATTTTAATCTGGGCACTTCATGTCCCAGTCAAGTTGACATGGAAAATTAACCATCAAAATCCCACCTCAACCTGGCACTCATACACATCTTCTTAAACCATATTTAACTCTTAAAGACAATAACAAGGTCATAATTCCACCTAACATGATATATCTATTCTGCCTACTATCAAAAATTAGCCCCTTCCCCCAAAAAAGAAGTAAAGTCACTTTGATATCCTGTAATTTAAATACTATGATATAAAATGAACAATACTTAAAGACAATAACAAGGTCATAATTTCACCTAACATGATATATCTATTCTGCCTAGTATCAAAAATTAGCCCCTTCCCGGGCGCCTGGGTGGCTCAGTCATTAAGTGTCTGCCTTCGGCTCAGGTCATGATCCCAGAGTCCTGGGATTGGGCCCCGCATCGGGCTCCCTGCTCGGCGGGAAGCCTGCTTCTCCCTCTCCCACTCCCCCTGCTTGTGTTCCTGCTCTCGCTATCTCTCTCTCTGTCAAATAAATAAATAAAATCTTTAGAGAAAAAAAAAAAAAAAATTAGCCCCTTCCCCCAAAAAGGAAGTAAAGTCATTTTGATATCCTATAATTTAAATACTATGATATAAAATTAATAATACTTAAATACTATCATAAAAGTCAACATACATTATGTTACATGATAAGAGAATAAAAGGAAAGAAAACAAAGATACCGAATACATATACACACACACAAATGTATTAATAATAAAATAAGGAAGCAATACTCATGACAAGTACAGTCCTAATTTCTGTTATTTATAATTACCTTCTTCCACTAACCATTTTGTGTTCCCATTACCTTCAGTAAGCACCTCAGCTTCTCATGGTGCTTTTCCTCCTGGGGTTACCCAAACTTTCATTCCTGAAGTGTCTGGACCTTTAATAGTTCTGCCTGGATTAGGTTGTTGTAGTTGTAGTTTTCCATGGGTGTGATAATACTAAGCAAAGTACAGGGGATCTCTTGTATTCCAGATATACTTTTCCTTACCTCCATTGTGGAGTAAGTTATCCACTTTCCCCTTTGTAGTTAGGATCAATCATCCCAGCCAACACAGTAACTCCCTTTTTTGTTTGCTGATTCAAAATTATAAGGAACTCAAAGTGGCCAGGTGGCAGTCTTAACTTCCAATTCAGTGAAGTCATTGCTCTGTCTCCTGGTGGAAGTATTCCTGCCTTTGGAACTAAAACCTCTGGGCCAACAGAGCATAAGGTCATGGGAACAGGAAGCAAAAATTTTGCTTGTGGGTTACTAGGGGTAATAATGAATAGTGCCACTTCCATTTCCACCTTTTGATTCTTAGACCCATGAATTCTGGCTATGGGAAGAATAGTACCACATACTGGATGCTGATTCAGAACGCATACAGCCTTCTAAAAAACATTTCCCAGGCCCGCAAGCTGTTTCTAGTTGGCATTGTAACTGAACCTGCAAAAGGCCATTCCACTATTCTATCCAACTAGCTGCTTCAGGATGATGGGAAATATAGTAAGACCAGTGATTACATGAACATGGACCTATTGTCTCATTTCTTCTGCCGTGAAGTGAGTTCCTAAATCAGAGCAATACAGTGTAGAGTATCATGACAATGGATAGGGCATTCTGTAAGTCCATGGGTGGTAATTTTGGCTGAAGCACTGTGTGCTGAAAAGTCAAATCTATAACCAGAGCTAAGTGTCTGTTCTAGGATGAACAAAATTCTGCCCTTTCCATGATGGAGATTATCCAGTGTAATCAACCTGCCATCAGGTAGCTGGCTGATCACCCCAGGGAAGGGTACCATAACAGGGATTCAGTGTTGGTCTCTGCTGCTGGCAGATTGGACACTCAGCAAAAAGTCATAGCCAGGTCAGTCTTTGATGAGTAGGGATCCATACTGCAGACTCCATGCATCTATCTCTGACACCACAGCCACTTCATTCATGAGCTAGGCAATCACGGGGGTGCATCTATCTCTGACACCACAGCCACTTCATTCATGAGCTAGGTAATCACGGGGTGCCTAAGGAAGAGGCTGACTGGTATCCACAGAACAGGCCATCCTACTCACTTGATGATTGAAATCCTCTTCTGCTGAGGTCACTTTTTGGTGAGCATTCAAATAAGACAGAAATATGTTCATGCTTTTTGCCATCTTTATATCTTTTTTGATGAGGTGTCTATTCACATCTTTCAATGATTTTTAATAGCACTGTTTTCATATTGTTGATATTTAAAAGTTCTTTATGTATTTTGGATAAAATTCCTTTAACACACATAAGTTTTTACAAATATTTTCTCCCAGTCTGTGGCTTGCTTATAGTGTCTTAACAGCATTTTTCAGAGAGCAGTCATTTTTAATTTTAATACAGCTCAATTTATTGATTTTTTTTCTTTCATAGATTATAATTTTAGTTTATGCTTTTTGTATCTAAAAACTTACCATCAAACTCAAAGTCACATAGATTTTTCTCCCCCAAATTTTATAATTTTGGTTTTCACATTTAGGTCATTTTGACTTAAGTTTTGCACAGGGACTTCCAATCGTTCCAACATTTGTTATTTCTCCTTTGAATTGTCTTTTTTCTTTGTCAGGGACCAATTGACTATATTTGTGTGGGTCTATTTATAGGCTCTCTATTCTGTTCTATCACTCTATGTGTCTATTTGTTCATCAATACCATACTGCCTTTTTCACTGTACTTTATAGTAAGTCTTGAAGTGGGTAGTGTAAGTCTTCCATTTTTTTTTCTTTTTCTTCAGTATTTTATTGGCTATCTTGGGTCTTTGCTTTTCTCTATAAATGTTATAATCTGTCATTATCTTTAAAATAGCTTGCTAGGATTTTGATAGTTATTGTGTTGAATCTATAGATAAAATTTAGAATAATTCACATCTTAATAATATTGCATATTCCAATTTATACACATGGAATAACTCTCCATTTATTTAGATCTTTGATATCTTTCATCAGAATTTTGTAGTTTTCCACATATTGATTCTGTACATACTTTGCTACATTTACTCCCATATATTTCATTTTTGGAGGGTTATCGTAAATGATATTTTTAAAATTTTTAAATTCCAAATTTTCTTTGCCACTTTATAAGAAAATAACAGAATTTTGCATATTAACCTTGTATCCTGAGAACTTGTAATATCACTTACGCTTTTTCTGATTCAATTGTTGATCATGTGATTTTTCTTCTTTAGCTTTTTTTTTTTTTAAGATTTTATTTATTTATTTGACAGAGAGAGACACAGCGAGAGAGGGAACACAAGCAGAGGGAGTGGGAAAGGGAGAAGCAGGCTTCCCGCGGAGCAGGGAGCCTGATGCAGGACTCGATCCCAGGACCCTGGTATCATGACCTGAGCCGAAGGCAGACGCTTAACAACTGAGCCACCCAGATGCCCCTCTTCTTTAGCTTGTTTATGTGGTAGATTACATTGATTGATTTTTGAATGTTGAACCAGACCTGCATACATGGAATAAATCTTACTTGTTAGTGGCATATAATTCTTTGTGTACATTGTTGGAATTATTTTCTAATATTTTTTGAGGATGTTTACATCCATTCATACCAGAAATATTGGCCTTTATAGTTTCCTTTCCTTTCCTTTCCTTCCCTTTTTCTTTCTCTTTTTCTCTTTCTTTCTTTCTTTCTTTTCTTCTTTCTTTCTTCTTTCTTTCTTCTTTCTTTTTCTTTCTTTCTTTCTTTCTTTCTTTCTTTCTTTCTTTCTTTCTTTCTTTCTTTCTTTCTCTTTCTTTCTTTTGTAATAGCTTTATCTGTGTTTGATATTAGGATAATGCTGATCTCATAGTTAGAAAGTGTTCCTCTTGGGGCTCCTGGGTGGCTCAGTTGGTTAAGCATCTGCCTTCTGCTCAGGTCATGATCCCAGGGTCCTAGGATCGAGTCCCATATTGGGCTCCCTGCTCATCAGGGAGTCTGCTTCTCCCTCTACCCTTCCCCCTGCTTGTTATCTCTCCCCCACTCTCTCTCTCTCTCAAATAAATAAATAAAATCATCCATCTCCTGTACATTATCAAGGAGTTATTCATAGTATATCTTTATTATCCTTTTTTTTTTTTTATCCATGGGATCAGCAGTACAGACCCCTGCATCATTTCTGATATTGGTAATTTGTGTCTTCTTTCCTTTTAGATTGTTATCCTGCCTAAGTTTTATCAATTTTATTAATCTTTTTAAAAACTGTTTTTTTTTGTTTTATTGATTTGCCTTTTATTATATCTTATAATCTCTTCTGAAGCTGATTGTGACATACCAAGTAACAGGAACATAGGTAAATAGGCCTTTGGTGTGAGGTTGTGTGTTAATCTAGCTGAGGTTAATTTAGCTGTGCCTGGTATTTGTTATAGTTGTAGGTGCCAAAGGCTTCAAATCCCTCTAGTGACTATTTTTCTCTCCTCTGTTGAATTTACATTTCCCTACATGCTCCTTCTCATAAGAGGAAGGAATCCATTGTTATTATACTAGATCCTTGTTAATGTGGTAAAGCTTGGGGAAAGGGAAGCATACTATAGTTCTGTGGTGTTACAAAGCAATCTTATAATTAAATCTCAGTTTTTTAGTGGGCCTGTGTCACTAGGCTGTGACCTTGACAACTGTTTCTTAGCTTACCCCCCAGCCTCCACTTAGGAGAGACAGACAGGCTAGAAATAAATTGAAAAAATGCTCTTTCCACACATGGAATAAGGCCCTGGTAAAGCTTTTTTTCTTTTTTTTCTTTGAAGTGCAGGTCTTTGTTATGAAGAACTCCCTAGAAATGCCAGAGCCCGGAGGGTGTCTGTCTTGGCCCTTCACAATGTTAGCCTCTTCATCTTGGAATAAGCTCATGAAGGTATGAGGACCCACTAAGACTATACCTCCAGGAGTTTCTCTCTCTCACTGTTGTCTACACTCAGCTTTTAGTAGGTTATCAAAAATACTATTAAAGTATTCTGACCAGCTTATGTTTCCAGCAACTTCTGCTTCATGCAAGCAAATTTTGGCTATGATCTCTACATTCACCTGTCTCTCCATATTTCCCAATGGTGGTTTGCCCTGTAACCTCCATTCTCAGATGGGCCAAGTGAAGTCATTGATTTTTAATTTTTTCAGCTTTTTTCTTATTGTAAGGGTATAAGTGACAATTCCAAGCTCTTTACATGTCATAGCTGTATTCAATTAACTTTTGAGCTTTTCCTAATATGCTAAAGGTTACTGTTGCATGCAATTTGCAATATCACTGTGAAAAAACATATTAATTGCTAATATTTATTGATCACTTATGTGTTAAGCAGGTATGGCTTTAAGCAGTTGACACAAATTAATTCATTTGGTTCTCACAAACAGACTATAGGATAGTGATTTCTCATATTATCTCTATGTTACAGATATAAAATCTGTGGCCAGGGGGATTAAATAACATCAAATATTGTAAGAACATAAGTGATATGCAATTGAGAATTAAACCTAGAAAGACCATGTGAACTTACTGGGGCATAGAAATATACACTTGTTATTTATAATAGTTAACCTTACAATATTTAATTTCATGAAGTGCCCAGGCATTGAAGAACATTCTCAATATGTCTGTGAGGGTATTTGTGGATGAGTTTAACATTTGAATTATGGACTGAGTAAAACGGATTGCCCTCCCTAATAGAGGTGGGCCTTATCCAATCAACTGAAGACCTGAATAGAACAAAAAGGCTAAGAGGGAACTTCTCCTCCTGACTGCTTTTTGCTGTCACAGGTCTTTCTAAATTTTGACCTAAAACACTGGCTCCTCTTGGATCTTAAGGCTGCCAGCTTTCGGACTAGAACTTACATTAATTCCTTATAATCAATTTCTCTCTCTGTCTTTCTTTTTTGGTGTCTCTGTTTCTCTGTCTCTCTGTTTTTTCTATTGATCTATTAGATCTGTTTCTCTGGAGAACCCCGACTAATATACTGTGCTTATCCACCTCTGTAATTATTTAATTCATTAATTTATTTAGTTATTTATTCATTTATATGATAAGCCTTAATTAGAACACTTACCTCAAAAACAAAAAAGGACAATATTGATAAACTCAAGAATATCACAATTTCCCAAATAACAAAATATATTAAGGTCAGAGGAAAAATGATTAACTGTGTGAGAAAATCATTCGAAGGATAAAAGTTCTGAATTCCACTATTCACAGAAAGTTTTTATAAATCAATAATAAATAAATAAAATCTAAGAGAATACTGAAGAATAATATGTTTCTAATAAGGAAACATAAATTTTAAATGAATCTAAAAAAAGTTGCTATTATTGTTATGTATAATAATTGTAAGATTTTTGGGGCGCCTGAGTGGCTCAGTCGGTTAAGCGTCTGCCTTCGGCTCAGGTCATGATCCCAGGGTCCTGCGATCGAGCCCCATGATGGGCTTCCTGCTCAGTGGGGAGCCTGCTTCTCACTCTCCCTCTGTCTGCCACTCTCTCTCTCTGTCAAATAAATAAAATCTTTAAAAAAAAATAATAATTGCAAGATTTTGTTTTTTTGAAAAGAAATTATAGTTAGGAATGTAAAGTACATTGGTACAAACTCCTCTTTGGGAGAGAAAAATTTGCCAGTATGCATAAATATGCACATACACACACTCACTCAGCAATTTCACTGCTGTAACTTTAATATATAAGTTTACTACTATAAATCTGCCATCGACTTTGTATCAATAAGACAAAATAATGTTACCAGCAGTTTCATTTGGAAAAAGAAATCAGGAATAAAAATTCATGTTTATGCATAGCATTTGCATCATGTATTAACTTCAATTGAATATTATATATATATAGTATATATTATATATACATGTACTTTAAATGTACTATGTAATTCACACTAAGCAAGACATTAGATATAAAAAAATGATAGAGCATATTTCTGGGCATTGAGAGCCTCAGAGTCTAATGAGGTCCAGATGGAAATCATGGATAGAAAATTAAAAGAAATGAAAACTCTCCAATGTATAAAATAAAGTTGTTATATAGTTTGATGTATTTGGCTGTGAAACATAGTCTAAGAAGGCTTGAGTATGGGTAAATGTAAGGGAGTCTTGGGCGATGTAGCTGGAATGATAGACATGGTTCAGATCACAAAGTATTTTCTTTGGCATGGTATTTGGTTTTTACCCTTCAGACTATGGAGAAATCCTTAAAGAATTTCAAGCAAGTAAGTGAAATTATTAGATCTGACTTTAGAAAAAAGATTCTGAAAGTTGTGTACAAAAGACTAGAATGTGTAGATACCGCAAGAGGTTTCAGATACTAGTTCAATGATAAATCAAGGCAATAACAGTGGCCAAGAAAGGATACAGAGAAGGAGTTTCAAGAAAGGAATGGTCAACTCTTTACATATTACTAAAAGTGCAAGTACAATATTAATTATAAAGTTATAACATTTCCTTTGTTTCAACAACACAGATTTATTAATGACACTGGTAAGAACAATTTTATTAGTGAATGGGACCATTTATCAGATTCACATTAATTAGGGGCACCTGGGTGGCTCAGTCGATTAAGGGTCTGCCTTCAGCTCAGGGCTCAGGTCATGATCTCAGGGTCCTTGGATCAAGCCCCACATTGGGCTCCCTGCTCAGCAGGGAGTCTGCTCCTCCTTCTCCCTCTGTCCCTCCCCACCGTTCATGCTCTCTCTGTCAAATAAATAAATAAAATTTAAAAAAAAGATCGACATTGATTAGGAAGTCATGGAAGTCTATCCATAAGCATAGACTCCTTTCTCAAGAAGTTTATCTGAAAGAGGAGAAAAATATTGTATCTAGAAGAGGCAAGTGACAAATATTTTTATGTTTGGGGATTCTTTCAAAGTTTACTCACAGAGGGAACAGCATCAGGGGTCAATGAGAGGCTGGCAAATAAGGGATATATCTCTTCCACTGAGATAAGGGAGAAGTGAGAGTGACTTATGGATAGACATCGAAGATTAGGGGTCACTGTTTGGCAATTAAAGACTTATGCCCAGTGTCTTGTTTTTCTATGAGTCACAAAACAGTTTTATTTGTTCACTGGGGAGTAGGAAGAAAGGCAAGTTTGGGTTGATGTCCTTTGAAAATAGAGATCCAAGCATATTAATCACGTCTCCCTATTTTTTTAAAGATTTTATTTATTTATTTGAGAGAGAGGAATAGTGAGAGAGAGCATGAGCAGGGAGGAGAGGGAGAAGCAGGCCCCCTGAAAGCAGAGAGCCCGATGCCAGGTTTGATCCTGGGACTCTGGGATAATCATGTCTCCCTATTTAAAGTGTAAGTTCTGTGAAGAAAGTGACGATGGCCTGCTTCTCTGTATCACTCATGTTTGGCCTGATAAGAACAATATGGTGCTAAGAAACATAGTAGGTATATTTCCTTAATCATTCCAATCATTTAAAAGTTAAAAACAATGCATGAATGCTATCCATTCATATATGATAGAAGCTCTTTATATCCTACCTAAAAAATAAATTTATAGAAATTATGATAAAAAAATCCTTAAGGATTATCTAAGTCCACCAAATATCCTATCTTACAGTCCAAAATCCATTTGATATGCAGAGAAAAATCTATCTTAGCAAGATGTACTGTCAAGCATTAGGCTCAGTTCTTCCTATTTAAAAATCAATACAAAAAAATCACATTACAGGAAATGTGACAAATATATTTATGAAAGAATAATATCTTTTCATATTAAAATACCATAGGTCATCCAAAATCTATAGCTATATTGATAAATAGATGAATACATTGTAAATGTGAAGTATTACCTGCTAAAGGCAATGGCTATAATTAGTTCACTAAGTCTATTTTAGCTTTTCTTATTTTGATCATTTTTTGTCCTTTATGTTTCACCAGTAAAGCAAGTATGACTTGTCCTCTACTATACTTCATATAGAAAAAATGTTATTTTCATCTTCCCTGAAGCAAATCATAGTAGAAACGAAAAGGAAAAATAAAGAAATAAATAAAACAGAGCAACCATAGTATACACTGGCCTCTTATGAAGAAAAAGTAATTTTTTTCCCCACAGATATCTTTAAATTCCATTTCTTGCATGAAGTCTTCCTAAAACTCTCAACCGTATGGGGATGTATGTTTAATTTTATGAGGTACTAGAATATATATCCTAGTATAGCACCTTGCTATAGCTATTTATTTTGTGCATATACCATTTTCATGGACTAAAAGAAAGGCCAGACTTTACTTTCACTTCTTGTAAGATTTTAGTTTTATCAATTACCCTCATTGAATGTTTTGTTGAGAGCTTCCAGGCATAGCAATAATATCTTTTTTTGTTTGTTTGTTTGGTTGGTTTTGGTATTTCAAGCAAAGGCACAGTAATATACATAGTTTAAACTCATTATTACTATTCTCAGCTATATTAGTCAGGGTTTTCCAGAAAAACAAAACCAATAGGATATATAGAGATCTACATAAGAAGAGATTTACTGTAAATTGGCTCCTGTGATTATGGAGACCAAGAAGTCCCATAATCTGCCATCTATAAGCTAGAAGCTTAGGAAAGCCGGTGGTATAATTCAGTCTGAGTCTGAAGGCCTAAAAACTAGGTGGGCCAATGTGGGCAGAAGATGGATTTCACAGCTCAAAGAGAGCAAATTCTCTCTTCCTCCAGCTTTTGTTCTATTCAGGCCCTCAACAGATTAGATGATGCCCACTCACATCTATCTTCTTTACTTGGTCTAGAAACAAATGCCAATCCCTCCCAGGAACATCCTCATAGACACACCTAGACATATTCTTTTACCAGCTATCTGGGCATCCCTTGCCCAGTTAGGCTGACATACAAGATTAAGCATAACATCTGCCAATAGGAATGATTGCCTATTTCAGGTCAGTGGTTCTTTCTGTTCTGTGTTGACAAACCTACTAACTTTACCTATCCAAGACTGATGAGAACTGGTTCTGCACAGTATATTGAAACTTAATTGCCCCCCCCCACACACACACACTATTGTAGTCTTTGGGCTAGATATTTTATATGACATATTTTCTTTAGTCCTCAGAAGTTATAAACTTATAAGGACAATATTAACAACAAAAGAATTACATTTAAATAAGAATGAATAAATAAGATGCTAATATTTTGATTTAAAAAAATTAGAGTGTAATAGTAAACAACTGAATTAAAAAATTAAACCATGTCCAAAGCAAATTTCAAGTCCATAAGCAAAAGGTAGGAGAAACCTGCCAATAACTCAGAGAGAGAGGGACAGAAGGAGAGAGAGGGAGAGAGAGAGAAAGAGATCCTTCAATTGTTGCTAACCGCCCCAAATACACAAACAAGTTATGCTGTGAAATGTCAGGAATATTGGTGGGAATCAACGTGGGTCTGATTAGTCTCAAATTAGACTTACATGGACTTTTGAGGGGAACTTGATGAATCTTCAAATATATAAAGGGCTGGAGTTTTTCCTCTGTTTGTTTCAGTTTTAGAATTTAATTTAGCTATTAATTCCAAGGAAATAATTCTTATTTTTTATTTTTTTTAAGTTTTTATTATATTCCAGTTGGTGGGGGATCTGGGTGGCTCAATATGTTAAGCGTCCAACTCTTGATTTTGACTCAGGTCATGATCTCAGGGTTGTGAGATTCAGCCCCATGATGGGCTCTGTGCTGGGCATGGAGCCTGCTTAAGATTCTCTCTCTCCTTCTCCCTCTGCCCCTCCCTGCTCATGCACTCTCTTTCTAAAAACTAATTAAATAAATAAATTCCAGTTGGTTGACATACAGTGTAATATTAGTTTCAGGTGTACAATGTATAGTGCTTCATCACTTCCATAGAATACCTGGTGATCATCACAACAAGTAAACTCCTTAATCCCCATCACCTATTTAACTTCAAAAAAGAGGGAGAAAGACTTAAGATAATATCCACCAGAAGCAAAACTTTGACCTTGTTTTGAACCTGACTAAAACTAACTGAAAAAAAAGAAAAGAAATGAAATTATGAAAGTGATTGTGAAAACTTAATATTGATTAATTTGCTTTTATGGTATTGATGCTAATTTTTAAGATATAAGTGCTTTTGGTTATTTTAAAATGCTATTATATAAATTAAGTCATGAATAAGAACTCAAATTTTGCTTCTGCTAGATATTATGTTAAGTCTTTTTCCTTCTTTTTTGAAGTTTCATTTTGAAATAATTATAGATTCACAGGAATTTGCAAAAAAATGTACAGGGAGGATGCATGTACTCTTCTCCAAGCTTGCCCCAATGTTAGACTCTCGCAAAATTACAATACAATGTCAAAACCAGGAAGCTGACATTAGTATAATCCACAGAGCTTATTCAGGTTCCATGTACATGTTTTTTATGTACTCCTGTGTGTGTGTGCACATGCATGTGTGTCTATTTTGTAGCTCTATGAAATCTTATCACGTTAGTTTTATGTAACTGTGTATGTGTAATTCTATGAAATTTTGTCACACATATTTTCATGTGATCATTACCACAAACATGAAACACAACTGTTCCATCACCATAGTCTCCCTCATGCTATACACAAGCCTTCTTTTCAGTGAGTGTATTTTCTATGTTTATTTTAAGTAGGCTTCAAGTGAAATATTATGTAACATTTTCATCACTCTAAGAAATGTAAATATTATGCATTTGCAAAGAAAAAGTATATACAGTCATTCTTTGCTATATAACTATGTTCGTTGTGATAAAAAAAAATGCGTGGCTTAATGGCATTCATTTCAAAGTGATAACGATAAGTAACTTCTTAGGTATTCCCAAGCCCATTTTGGACCTCACTTGATTTCCCTTCACTTAAATTACCTCACTATTATGGATTGTATTTGTGATTAAAGGAAGAACAGAATGGGGAAAATTGTCTAGTTGAGAACCTCTCAAACAACTAATGTGTTTCAAAGTGGTAGCCAGACAGTAGAGGAATGTTTTTTTTATAATCACATGTACTGGTCTTTTCCTCACTGTTTTGTTGTTTAACATCATCAGTTTCCTCCTGTAGCCACTGAAAGGAGCTAGGAAAAAATTATCCAATTAAAATTTTATGTCTTTATCATTACATCTCAAGTTAAAATGCTGTCTGTAACACAATGCAAATACTTAAGTGGTGCGGTTTCAATAAATGTTGCTTTTTCTCAGATTTGAAGCCATTTTGAATTCAACTGAATCCTTGATTGGGCCCCAACCCTTCTTCTTCTCTATTCTAAATCTTGAGTGTTTTTGAAGAGCATTTTCTCATTGTATATTTCATTTCTTTTAAATAAATTTTAAATACATGGTTGTAGAAGGACTATATATACTCTTACTGTAGGCAGTTCTATACTAATCTTTTACTGACACCATTTCCAGTGGCTAAAAGTAAATACAAGTAATTCCCCAAATTGTTAGAAAATCTGAAACTATGATGTTTAAGCAGATATAAATCTGCAAGCTATATTTTAAAAAATCCAACTGTAAATTCTGACTTGCCACATCTACAAAGTACTTTCATCTTCTCCTGTGGTTTTAGATAGCATGTCGAATGGTGTCATAGCTTTTGGAAGAAAATATAATATCCAACATTTTCTCTCACTGATTTAAATATTTTTCCCCAATCCTTGGCTTTCTCATTTTTTTTTAATTTCTTTTTCTTTTCCCACTCAGACTACTCTGCCCTTTTCTTCTTTTGATTTAGATACTCTCCCATTAAGTGTGCCATCATTTGGCCTGACACTATATTGCCTCTCTTGCCTTATCAAACTTCCAGTATGCTATTAACCCTGACTCCAGTTCTGAGAAAAATCTCCTCCTCTCTACTGCAATTTTATCCCATCATCTTTTTAATCATTTTACCCTATCATCTTTTTAATCTGTCCCACATAATAGCTAATTAAGAAATGGCAAAGCAGAAAGAGGGGATTCTGATGTTACAGGTATTTATTAAGAGTCCACTTAGTCTTCAGACCTTGCTAAGGTCTGTGGGCATAGAAGAGACACGTAAGAGTGTCCTTGTTGATGCTGATCTACACTACCATAAGTCATACTGGACACCCCGTGTATTGAGTGTCCACGAATCCATTCATATAATACCACATGCTTTGTACATAGCACTTTTACTAAGCACTTTGAAATAACAATCTAAATAAATGGGTTTATAATGACAATATGATAAAAAATAAGCATATATTATCAAGTGAACAATTTAAAATACCCATAAATTCAGAAAGTAATTAATAAGAGGTAGTGCCTGAGACTTTAAAAATATAATGTCAGTTAATTCTCACAACACCTTAGAAAGTTTCCTACGGTTATACCACATTTATAGACGGAAACAACCAAACTGCAGATTATACATCTTTATGTGGTATTCCAGGCTTGGAACCAACTCTACCTTCATGCCAACATCTGTGCTCATAACCAATATATGTTCCTATTTTAAGGTGCAGAGAAGCAAACTATGGCAACCTCCCACTTAATAGAAGTAGTTCTACAACATAATACACTATACAATAATAAGATGGATTTTAGATGGGGATTAGAAGGCACAAATGGTAACTAGGCATATTTTACAACTGCAACCTGCATTGCATTCCAATTTCATAGTCATTTAGCCTTTGTACAATACTCTCTGTAGCAGAGAGCTCACTCCTTCCACTGGCAATTATTTCATTATTGGTCAGTCATGTCTGTTAATACACTCATTGATTCAACATTAATTTTTGAGGTACTTTTATGTGAAGGGCAACATGCCAAGTACTAAAGAGGACATAATGATGTGTTAAGACATGGCTCTGTGTTCAAGAAGTTAAAAATCTATTATAGGTTTTTAATTTTTTTCCTAATTTGACCAAAAATTTGCTTCCTAATTATTTTCATATGCCAATCCTTATAATGCTTTTGAGAACAATGGATAATGAGTTACTGCACACTTTGATATGGCAGCCCTTCAAATGTATGAAAAAAGCCATCTCTCCTTAGCCTTACTCTTTTAAAGCTAATAATTCTTGAATCCTTCAAACGTATTAACCCTCACCAACCATACTGCTCTCATTTTTATACAGTATAATTTTTAAAATGTGGATTTTCAAATTAAATATAGCAATCTAGATGTATGCTGATTCATATCAAATATAATGGGAAATGTATTTCCCATATCTCCATCTTATACTTCTATTAATGCAACTTAATTGCATATTTAATTTGTACCATTTATATCATGTTCATATCTCAATTTAATCTTATAGCCAGCTATAAACACAGATTTTTTTTTCCTGGATTGTTGCGAGGTTAAGTGACCTCCTGAAATTTATGCAAAATTTTGAAATTTCCATTTATAATTGTATATTATCAAATGGCTTAAATTTTGTATAACTTGATAATTAGTATATTAATTTTCAGTATTGATTGTATTTATTTAATATGCTTCAGTGATTTTCAGATTTGTTATGAACCTCTTCAGTAATCTCATTTATATGGACATTTATACTTATGAGCAAATGAAAAATAATTTAGAATTATCTCTCTACTCCCCTTTACAATTACAATTAGAGAAATGTAAAAAAAAAGAATTAAAAAGGGTTGAGGGATTTTTTCATCTTGTTTTATTTTCTTTTAAGAAAATCTTGAAGTGTGTGTTCTTTGCTATTTTTTATGGAAGTGATGAACTTGTTTGGGTGACAAAGGTAGTGTTTTGATAAAATAGGTAGCGTAAAAATCGGGGCTGGAGAATAAAACTGAGCTTGATTTACATATATTTTCCTACTTTTATGAGTCTCAAAATATTACTTAATCAACAACGCTAGCACAGGATGAAAATAATATAAAACAGAAAAAAAAACCCTTCCATCTCTTTAACCTTCACTGTTTCATGATCAGGTTTCAGGCACAGACACATCCCCAATATGTAAATGTAAAGATCCATTTTTATACATTTCTATGTACGATTTATTTTAGTGGTTTCAATGTAATCATATTTCCTCAGTAATAACTCATCTGTTCAATGTTCTAAATCCAACTCAGTGTTTCAATCTCAAAGTTCTTCTGAGAAAATATGTGCTAATAAAAGTAAGAGAATGTTGGGGCGCCTGGGTGGCTCAGTTGGTTAAGCGACTGCCTTCAGCTCAGGTCATGATCCTGGAGTCCCGGGATCGAGTCCCGCATCGGGCTCCCTGCTTGGCAGGGAGTCTGCTTCTCCCTCTGACCCTCCCTCCTCTCATGTGCTTTCTCTCTCTCTCTCTCTCAAATAAATAAATAAAATCTTAAAAAAAAAAAAAAAGTAAGAGAATGTAAAAACCCATGAAAAGAAACAACTTCACAGTTCCCTATATTTTAGTAGAGATGGTTCCCATACCATGTTTTCTTTCACCCTCTCCCAAGACAGGTCTTTATTAAATATTTTAGTAAAAATAACAAAATTAATTCATTAAGGTTTTTTTTTTTTTTTTATACATATGATATTTATTTTGGATATTGGAGGAGGATGCTGAAGGTGAGGGACCAAACCATATATCCTCCAACTGTCTCTTCCTCAGCTAGAATAAGGAGATTTTAATAAGGGAAAATTTTGATGTCACCCAAAATCTCATGTCTGCTTGAGTAAAATATTTGTAACAGGGTCAACCTTCATAGGAAGGTCCCGTCCAGCTATTAGCAGTTCTCTCTCTTCAGTTAGAGGTAAGTCTCTTAGAGCCCAGCCAGCTGTTGAAATTATGGATTTGAGGGCTGAGGAGTCTAACATTGTTCTATAACATGCTTCACCTACCCATAGTTCTTTGGTCTAGAATGTTCAATTTCACCAAAAAGCACTATATTCTTACCATTCATATATATTTTTCTAAATCTCTAAAGATGATTTTTAACTTTTGCGGCATCTCTATGAACATATTTTATTCATATGTCAAATAAATGTTTATCCAGGACCAAGTCAGACAAACACTTTGCTAGGCATTAAGTAAACCCTACCAAACAAAAAACTTGATGGGCCTGCTTAATTCAGCTAACAATTTAGTGAAAGCAAATATAAGTAAAATAAGTATGTAATTACATATTTTTGATATGTGCTTTGAGGGGAAATAAAAGAGTGCCAAGTTATAATTATGGTGAGGGAAACCTTCAGTGAAGAAGTGCTATTTAAGCAGACACACAAAGGATGAATGGGAACTAACCAGGTAGTATAGAGAAAAAGAATGCTCTCAACACAAGAATCATGAGTACAAAAGTCATGAGACAAGAAAAGGTTTTTGAATATTAGAATAATTGAATTGTTATTGCTATAACTTTAAATTAAGTTTAATGGTTTATATGCTTGAAGTTATTAAAGCTATTTCTTCGGAAGGTAAAATTGAGTTACAACACTATTTAAATACTGATTTATTTCCTTCACATGTGAATCTCTTTGGTATTCCTGATTGTTTAGCAATGATTTCATAGACATAATTAGATTGAACAAAGCCAACATAGGAGAATTTTCCTAAGCTGGGCAATAATTTTGACAAAGTAAAACTCATATGTAATTCACTATCTTTGTGTGGGTTTATAAGGAGTCTCTATGCTTTATAAGGAGTCAAGTGCCTTTATTTTGTTTATGTTCCCACCAAGAGTTTCTAGTCTCACACTCCATCAGTGTTTAACCAAAATCGTCCCTTAAGCAGTTGATTACCTAAGTTTCTTCTTTCAGTGATGGCAGTTTTCATCAGTCCTTTTATTCACTTCCAGCAAAATATCAGCTGTTCTCTGCAACTATTCTGATGCCTCTTCCTAGTTCTTTCTGCTACTCCTGACATTTCCTACAGCTGTCGGTGGTATGGCTCCCTGGGGGTCACAGATCTCAGAAATTCTTACCAGAAGTTCTTCAGCAGCTCCTCCTGTGAGTCACGATGGGTTCTCTCTAACAGCCTATAATGGTAACTATCTGCAGCATGGTTCTTTAAAAACATACATCTGAAGAAGCTTCTTGAAATTGCTTCACACTTGTGTTAGGGAAATAGAACTCTGGGTCACCAGCTGTTTCTCTTCTCATAGAGCCTTTGGAAAAGTTTCCATCCTGACAATTCTTGATATATGAAATGGAATATGCCATGTCTATAAACCCTCTACTGATCATACATTCAGTAGCTTTGTCAACCTTCTTTATGGAGAGTGTCTAGCTAGGAAGCCAACAAATTTACCAACTGAATCTGGAAACCAGAATAAATGTGCCTATAGAATAAGTGGGAAAACAATACCAAATTCTCTGATTTCTCACATAATGCCCCTGAGAGACCCACAATCTGTTTAATTGCTTAAAGTTAAAATCAAGATTCACCAGTGAATTATGAAGCAGGCTATAGGGGTGCTAGCAAGCTGCCAGAGGAAAACTCTTAAGTCAAATTATCTCTTCCCTTTAAAAATAAAACTTTAAAGCTATTCACAGTTAACATTGGCAGAAACATAGGAAGAACTGACTTTGTGGTTTGCCTTTTGTGAATTTTCAGTACTAACCAGGCAAAACGGAATAAAATATTAAGTGATGATAGGACAACTCTAGTATAAACCAAGGGGCTCTTCAATTTCACTCACACAATTTCAATTTCTAAGGTCTGAGTGTTTTTCAGAACAGTGATGATAGGCCAGATTTTCTCAGTATCTAACTACCCAAAACATTCCCTTTAAGCAAGTTTGAAAGCTGCATTAACTCTTTTAGTGCAGCAATTTCCCCAATATTACTCTGGTGGCCTGAAAGGCTAAGTAGCTTTCCCATATATCTGACTTTCTTCAATTTGAAGGCACAAGTCCCATCAACCTTTTAAAGCTGCTGGAGAATTTGCTCATGTAAAATTGCTCCAGATGTTTCCCAGTTTATGGCAACTTTGTAAAAAGTCTAAGATCTATGCATATATTTCCAGCATAATTGTTGTTCAAGAGTAGACAAGATACTCTTTAAAAATCTGATTCCCAATTAAAACTTTTAGAAGGTTTCTCATTAGGATAATGCCTAACTTTCTTAACAGGTTGTGCGATCATTTGTCTAGTTTGCTGAAGATTGCCCTGATTTAAGCTTATTATGTCAGTATTATCACTAATTGTGCCCCATTTACTCTTAAGATGTGTCCTTATTTGGATGAAAAGTTACATGGCATCATTATTACTGTGCCATAAAAGACCTGTGATGAACTGACCCTGCCTAATGCTTCAGATTCATCTTCTATATCTTCTATCACTAACCCTGCCTTCCAGCAATCCAGCTAAACCAAACTTCTTGTTATTACCTAACTGTGAGATCCTCTCTCAACTTTGTATTTTTGCTCGTAGATGGATCACCTTCCTCAATGCTCCCTCTCTACGGATCACCCTACAAACCTCTCTCCTTTCTGTGAGATTTTTACCAGTTTTTCGAGGAGAAGCTTCCCTGCCCTGTCTCCCTGGAATCTTCTATCTATTCCCCTGGTCAGTGGTGATGTCTCTAATAGCCTCTACTTGCACCTTGTGTATGTTCCATATCTCTCTCAAGGCACGTATATTGATTCTATATGTCTCTTTACTGGAATGTCTCTCCAGGACATAGCAAAGTTTTTGAAGTCAGGGATGTTTTTCTTTGTACCCTAAGGCCCTAAGTCCTGGCATATAATTAAAGATGATCTAATTTTATACATGAATAAGAAATGAATAAAAAGAATGGACAATTGTTTATTTTAAAATTTATAACTGTACTATGCATTAATAGTAAAAAGAATAATCTGATTAGTATCTACTTCTATCTAATCTTCTGAAAATTGCTTTTCGTCAGAATAGATCCTGGCTTACATCACTTTATATGAGCTCAGTATATAAACATCTGGATTTATGTTATGCATTGGATACTTTAAAACATTATTATTGACTTTAAACAAAGGGATTTTTTCAAAACAACCCCTTTGTTAGAATTTAAAATATAAGCCTATTTTCAAAATGATGACTAATATACTATCTATTAGCATAATACACTCACCTTAAAATGAGGCATATATCTTCAAAGATGAGTATATATTCACGTAAATGTCAATGTTATTTTTATCCATAAAATCCACAACTCTGGGATTAAGCTCTGAGAGTCATTCTAACTATCAGTTTCCAATCAACATAGTCCATCTGTCCCTGGGAAAAATATAATGGAAAGCTTGCTAGGATATTAGTCATTTCAATCACACCTTCCTGAACATAGACTTCCTATACAGACTTCAGGGAGATGTTTTAACAATTGTTATGTTTTAATAATAGCTCAGAATTGTCTGCTACTCTGCATGTACTCTCATTCAGTATTTTTCAGAATTCAATCCTTTAAAATAGCAACAATTAAATATGAGTTGTGGAAGTCTGTGATGTGATACACCCAAGGGATAGATATACCTATATATCTATATATCTGTATTTATATCTGCATAGAGAGATAGATAGATATACCTCCATCTCCTAGAACATCGCATCACAGGTTCTCTCTCTCTATGAACATCTCTATATATTAATATTTCCATACAAATCTATCTCTTTGTACATGTCCACATTATAGATCCATGTGTTTGTCTCTCCATAGCTAATTATCTTTAAATTCTGGTATTTGGATATGTTTGTTTCCATTTTATGAAGGAAGAGATGAAAGTTAAGTGACAATAAGATATTTGTCCAAAGGCAGAATTTAAAAATAATAATAAAAAAGAGCAGCTGAATTGGGATTCAAACTTTGTCCATCTGCATTCATGATTCTATTGTATTTTCTCTACTATGTGAAATTGTCTCTCCTATTTCTTATATACAAATCACAATCTTTTAATGAAAGTAAAGAAAAAATATCCAAATCAATTATTATTCTTTAATCTATTCTATAATCCCTAAGTCTAGGGATTGTCTATGAACATATAAAGAATAGAGATCCTCATATATTATAATCATATACTCATGGTATTAATTACTTATCCAGAAATATAAGGATTATTTGAAAATTGCCCTACTATCCCTTTAATGTGATTCAAGAGTCTGAACAAATTACAGCTCTGTACATTGGATCACCATGTTTAGAAATTCCTGAAAAATTAATTAGATATTATTTGCTCACACAAATCTACAGCACTTTAGTGAAACACAAAGACAAATTAAGGAGAACTAGAAAAACCTTAGAATGTACTTAAAACAATCAGATTCATCTTCTGTTCTGGCTAGAACAATGAAACTGTATTTGAGAGTTACCCATATTAAGTGATGGATTTTAAAAAATATCTTTACCCTTAGCACAATATTTCATTTTATCCTTAGTTTCTCTTTGCTTCTTATTTACTTTTCATTTGTTTTATTGTGGAACAATCTAAAAATTAACAAAAGATTGATTGCAATTCGGATTTTTTTTCTGAACCATTTGAGAAAATTTGCTGACATGATGCCACATCATCCTTGGTTTCTTTCATGTGAATCTCCTTAAACAAGTACATTCTCCTATGTAACCACAATTCAGCCATCAAAATCAGAAAAGTATCAGTGATCCATTACTAACACCTACTCTTAAAACTCCATTCATGTCTCTCCAGTTGTGCCAGTAATAACCTTTATCACAAAAATCCAGTTCTAACTAGTGTGCTGTATTTAATCTCATTTAAGCTCCATCAATCTGGAAAACTCTTCACTTTCCCTGACTTTAATGGTCTTGACATCTTTTGAGGATTATAAGCCAGTTATTTTGTAGAATGTCCTTCAATGTGGGTTTGTCTGATTTTCCCCATATTTAGATACAAGTTATACACCTTTGGCAGGAAAGGACTTCTTATTTCATCCTATCAGGTGGCATTGCTTCAGTTTTCCTCTTACTAAAGAGATCCCCTTAGATCATGTAATTCAGTTTCTATGAAGCTCGTCCTTCTTCTCCCGTATTGTACACCAACATCCACTGTCCTGTATGGATACTTTCCTCACAGCCCTCATACTGTGTCACTTCACATATAGCTGACCCCATGTGATTGCTCTCTTCACCTCAGTTGGGTTCAGACCCTCTCAACTGGGCTACCTCACTGTGTGAATGACCTTATACCTCTCAGACTCTGGCTCCTGAAATGGCACCTCTCTTACGCTGTTTGCCTTTTTACCCCATTCCAGTCTACTTCAAACACTCCAAGCTGACATGACTACGTGCATGGGCTTAATACCCTGCATTGATATTTTTAAAAAATCTTTAATAGGTTTTGACATCTCACACCAGTCTGTCCCCTATATGAAAGCCCTAATCACTGCTTGGATTCTGATGCTCCAAATCAGGCTATCCCCTGCCCCATGAAAGCTCTCCTTACTAAACATGGACTCCATGATCCCCTATGGGGCCAACTCTCCACCATGAGGACACCCACCCCCACTTGGGTCCTGACGCTGCACTCTGGGCTTCCTTACCAGTCAGATGCCCTCTCTGTCTTCAACAAGCCAAGCCAGTTGCCCTTCTCATGCATTGTTCTCTTTGACACAACTAAGCTCCAACACCCAGCATGATTTACTTCCCTCTATTGTCACCCTCATCACCCTTCTCAGGCTTCTACGCTCTGTGCCAGCCCTTCTCCCTGGCACATTGGATGCTATTCTTATCCCATTCAAGATCCAGCAGCTTGTGCTGGGCAGCCATCTTATGTGAATATTCTTTCATGAGGCACAGGCTCTGATACTGCCTACTAGGCTGTCTCTTGTGTGGAAGGCTTGCACACTAACTTATGCTCTAACACCCCATACCAAGCTGTGCTTCAAACCCCCTTTGTAGATACTTCCTCAGCCTGCCTGTACTCTGACACCCAGCTCTGGACCGCCTCTGCTCCCCAAACCTTAATGCGCTAATGCTTACTTTATTCTATCTAATTCTTTTGAATTGAATTATTGGGAAGGGAAGAGAAGAGGAAGAGGCAGAGGCAGAAGAAAGGGATGAATGTTCACTTCTAATTCATCTATTTATGTTACATTTTATTTAAATACATAAAGTAACTTAAACCTCATTTTAAAATTATTCATGGGAAAAACAAAGAAAATAAACAACTTGGTTTTAAGTGAGCTATATATATAGACTCAAATGCATTACCATTACGTTCAACAGTTTGTGTCAGAAAAACCTATTTATCAGAATAATGCCTTACAAATTTATGGTTCCAAAGATGATTCAGATAAGTAAGGTTCTCTTAGGTAAAGGCCAGTTTTCCTTTTAAATCTATTCAAACACTTACCTCAAATTTCTTAAGAAAGTCACTAGTTCAACTTCCACCTCATGGTATTTACTCATGTGACACTGACAAGAACTATTGATTTAAGAGCAAAGAGCTGTGATAAGCAGGATGAAATAATTAGTGATAAGCAGAAAAAGATAATTATCCTGAACATTTCAAATATCATCTCTTTCAAGAGCTACTGGATCAAATGCTAATTTAAAAAAAAAAAATAAGTTTCCATTTTATCCACTTGCAGAAAGAATATAGGCCCATTAAGTGTCATTCTATGATGGAAATGAAAGGTCATAACTAAATTGGAGAAAGGCTTTTATCCGTTAATGTGCAGATAGCAGGAGCACCTGCTCCATCACTGCTATGAATCAGCAGGAGAAATTCCCATTAGACTGAAATGACAGCGGATTCCAATTCAACAGGTTGAGACCTATCCACAAATATTATGTATTTTTGTACAGAGAAGCATTAAATGTTTAGGAAAATAACTTGATTTCTAAGAATACTGAGTTAAGAATTCTACTTGTGAGATCACAACTATCTCCTCTCAACTCTCCACTGATGACTATAGTCTGCCTCTATTTCAGCTCCTTCCTTCTCCTTATTCTATAAACACATACCAATATACTTTCCTTAGACACAAACTGTTATGTTTATTTACTGCTGCAAAACAAACCACTCTTAAGCTTAGTGGTTAAAGGTAACAAAAGATTCAGTGCTTACTCTTGTTTGAAATTAAACACATACTCTTACACTGTTGTGCTCTCATTCTAATTTTTAGGATTAACTCTGAAGATGATATCAAATTTTGCACTATTACTATAGGCTTTCTTCCAAATTTGACTCATATTAAAATGCCACACCAAGACCATCCTTGTCCTCCTGTCACCACCCTTCTGCACTTTCCTTAATTCAGTGCTCTCTCGTTAATGGCATTAAATCTACCAATTGCTCAAGCCAGAAATTCCATTATTCCCATTCTCACAACTGATCAGTCACCAAGGCCTTAAGATGTTCCTTTATATTGTACTTCTGTGTCCTGGCCAATTGGCTCCTCTTGTCAGTTGGAAAACTTCCTAGCTGATCACTCTGTTTCTATTTTCTCTTTGAAATCTACTGTCCACTGTAATACCCCTAAAACATAATTATCATTATTTTAACTACTACAAGTTTTTTTTTTATTAACATTATGTATTATTTGTAACTACTACAAGTTTTCAAAGGTAGCTTACAAAAGTAAGTCTAGAAGACTTGGCATCACATTGATGCTCTGCTGTCTATGCTATCTAATCTTTCATTCCCTGTGGCTCTTCTACGTCCTGCTAGACAGGCACCCTAATCAAGGTGCAGTAGGCAACTAGCTTCATGCCCTTCCCCATTCTTATACATCAGAGAACACCAAAAGGACCTTTTTTATTATTTACTAGAAATAACTTCGGTGCTTCTTTAGCACTTCTGTAATGATTTTGTTATAACATTTATTAGTGTGTCTTATATTAAATGTACTTTTTAATATGACTTTCTCATTAGGATTATTATTATTTCATCTTTATAACTTTCCCCTCAAGCATCTGTAATGGTGAATCAGTCATCTCAAATGTTCAATATACATTGAATTATAAAATGTGATTATGGGATTTATGACAAAGGTAACCGTGCATTGGGATGTGGAATGGATTGACTTTTTAGCAAGTGGTACAAGGCAAATAGATGTTCATGTAAAAAAAAAAAAAAAAATCTTCACTCCTACTCCATAATATAAACAGCATATAATTTGATATAGATTGCAGATCTCAGGGTAAGAGTAAAGTAATAAGCTTAAAAAAGAAAGCACCAGAGAAAATCTGCATAATCGTAAAGTAGGCAAAGATATATTACAGGATACAATAAACACTATCCACAGAGATTACAAAATTATATATTGAACTGTGAAAAGACACCATTAAAACAATGAAAAGGCAAGTAACAGACATGGAGATGACATTTGCAATCCATATATCTGATAAAGGATTTTATCCTAAATATATAAAGAACTAGTACAAATTCAGCTAAGAACAAAACAGGCCACCTAACAGAAGAATAGACAAAATACTTGAATAGGTATTTCACAAACAAGGATATTCTAAGGGAGCTGGGACTAAATTTTATTATTCATTGTGGGAATCCACAAGAGTATGTCTCAAAATACCAAGTTCAAATGAGGTGAAACAAAGAACGCTCATGTATACTGCTAAAGGGAGTGTAAATTCATCAACCATTTTGGAAAAAATGTTGGTGATGTTTGAAATGGGACTATATGCAAGCCCTAAAGCCTGGAAATTCTATTCCTAGGTATACAGCTAACAAAAATATCACCAAAAGGCTGGCAGAAGAATGTTCACAAACAGTATTCACAATAGTCCCCGTCTTGGAATTACCCAAATGCCACCAGCGAAAACGAGATAAATTGTGGTATAATCACACAGTTAAATGACATATACCGATGACAATGAAAAACCACATCTACATACAATAATACAGATGAATCTTAAAACAAAATGGGAATGAAAGAAGCCAAAGAGGAACTTGTGTGATTCAATCTGTGTAAAATTCAAAAACAAGAAAAATTATGCTTTTACAATATGTCCAGAGGTTGGTTCCCTTTGGGGGAAGGTTGTGACTAGAAAGTGGCATGGGGAACTTTCTGGGATACTAATAATATTCTGTATTGTTTTAATTTTAGGTGTTTCGTTATCTTTTATTGTTTTTATCTGTGTATGGGTTACACAGATGTGTTCAGTTTTCAAAAATTCATAGGTATGTATACTTATGATTTCTGTGTCTTTCAATATGTGTGCTATACCATAAAAATGTTTAAAATTTCTACAGGAAAAAATATTTGCCTACATGAACATAATTATCTAAAATATATAAATAGATACTGATCTGCAAAAATATTCTATTACTATAATTACATATTTTAGCTATATGGTTGCATCAAGAATTAGGAAAAGTGGAAATAGTGAGGAGTTCCAGAACTGGAATGTCATTCTAAATATTTGAGATGTATATTAACGCTATGGCATGTTTTACCTTCAAGGAGAATGAGGCTATATCCCTGTCCTTTAGTTAATTTTTTCTATACTGCAGACCTAAAAAAATAAATTGATTTGAAATCTTAATCTCAATGTCAGTTAGTGAACCAAAGAAAATATAATATACTCTAGTTACTTTATGTATTGCTTTTAGGCTTAATTTTGTCTTTGAACCTTAAAAATACTATCTGTTGACTGATAACATAGAGTCTGGAAGTGACCAAAAACCAGGAAAATTTTGACATAATTTTCTTGAGAAAATAAACAATTAGAGTATATTAATTTTTCTACTGCCATTCTATACTTGGTTTTAAAGATTTCTTGAATTGGAAGTCATTCACTTTTTCCATGTAAATATCAGTTAAACTTTTTAACTTTATAGTGAATTTGTATGAAAATGATGACACATGAGTTAGTAAGATAACATAGTTAAAATTAAGGTAAATAGACCCCAGGCTTTAATCTCCATATAGTCAATGGTACACCACAATGAAATGCAAGAAAAGATGTTCAGAATCAACAAATGAAAGATATTATCAATAATAATAAAATACAAGATGTACCATTAAAATATATCCTTAAAATAATAAATTAAATTGTACTTATAATTATATTTATTTTATTTAAATTCAATTAGCCAACATATAGTACATCATTAGTTTCAAACGTAGTGTTCAACAATTCATTAGTTGCATATAACAGCCAGTGCTCATCACATCACGTGCCCTCCTTATCCTTTCACCAGTCAAAATAGCTAAAATTAACAAGACAAGAAACAACAAATGTTGGCAAGGATGCAGAGAAAGGCGAACCCTCTTATACTGTTGGTGGGAATGCAAGCTGGTGCAGCCACTCTGGAAAACAGTATGGAGGTTCCTTAAGAAGTTAAATATAGAGCTACCTGTATGATCCAGCAATTGCACTACTAGCTATTTATCCCAAAGATATAGCTGTAGTGAAATGAAGGGGCACCTGCACCCCAGTGTTCATAGCAGCAATGTCCACAATAGCCAAACTGTGGAAGAAGCCGAAATGTTATTCATAATTAATAGATTGGGAGTATACAGCAAAATCAGAAGTTCAGAGAAATACTTTTTATTATAATACCTGAATGTCATTTTCCTCAATTTTTTGACTCACAAAAATAATTTTTTATTTTCTTCTATTTGATCACTTTTTTTCTATTAGTTTCAAAGACACCAAAAAATCATATTAATATCCCTTATAAAGGAAGATTCCAAAGATATTAAAGATTTTTTTCCATCTAGAAGTCAACTGGGTAATTAATACATTTATTTTACTATATAATTTGTATCTAAGAATTCTTATAATCCGGAAGATTGGGTTTTAGAGGAAGAGAGAGAGATAAGTTTAAACCAGTTTAATTGCTCCAGATAAAATTACAATGTTCTGGATCTCTCTATGCCTCAGAGAGTTGTATGTGCTCACAAGTCTGTGTGTGTGTGTGTGTGTGTGGACTGTGTGTGCATACACAAATACTTCATGCATTTGTCCAAATACCTATGTAAATATTAGCATATATCTTTTAGAAATGGAGAGAATCCTCCCTTTATTTTTTGCCCTTTTGATGATACAGCCTGGAGAATATTCTTTAGTGTATGCCTAAAACAGAAATGGTAGACAACATGTAAGAAAATAGTAATAATCATCTGATTATTAAGCTTTTAAATTTTAGCCCCAGGTTAGCTGATATTATATTAAGTGTGGCTTACTTATAACTCTAACTGCTTATAAAAATTATCTTCCCATTTTCCATCCAAACAAAATTCATTTGCTACTTTTACCAAATTTTACCTTAGACTATAGATTCCAAGTTAATGAAAGCAAATTCCAGTTGAAACACAAACTAAAATGTGACCATAGGGGAGTATCTTAATTTCTCTGAATGGATGTATGTGGTTAGCACTATGCTAAGCATTTAACATCACTAGACCTCATTTTATTAATCTGTAAAATGCCAATAGTAACAATTAGGATGTAAAAAATTTTTTAAAAAGTTCAAAATCAACATTATCAAGGTAGCTATTATCATTAATATGCTTAGCCTTTAAATATTTTCTCTT
Source organism: Phoca vitulina (assembly GCF_004348235.1). Lineage (NCBI taxonomy): Eukaryota > Metazoa > Chordata > Mammalia > Carnivora > Phocidae > Phoca > Phoca vitulina. The sequence goes on from NW_022589706.1 coordinate 42,654,528, forward strand.
GTTTATTCTTCATAGGCATATGAAATATATAACAATGACTAAGAAAATGAATGAATATATCTAAGGTACACATTTAAGAAATTATAGGTGTGCTACTAGATACACTATTTTCTTCCCTTCATCCTATTACTCAAAATACTGAGTACTTACCAATTTCTAGCTATTGTGCCCAGACACTAGTACTATCAAGATAAAAATAAAAATTCCAAATCTAAAGGGGACGCAGACAAGACAACTAAATGTTGTAACGCACCATAACAATTGTTATGATAGAAATATAGGTGAGCGGCATGGCCATGGGGTGGAAAGTTATCTGAAATAGCGAAAGGGAAGTGAGTCATCAGGGAAGGTTTCTCAGATGAAATGCCTCAGAAAGCAAGGGGGGTGTTGGGTGCTGCTTGAATGTGAAACAATGATGCAAACCCTCAGTGTTTTGAGGGTAGAGAAAAACTCTGTGTAAGTGGCACTGCATTCAGTCTTCTTCTGTATTGGGATTGGTGAGAAATGCCAATGGGAAGGTCGGGAGAGGTCACGTCATTTAGAGCATCTTTTCTCTCATGCTAAAGAGTTTGTGAATTCATCATTGGTAGCAGGAACCCCTAGAAAAGATTGAATAATTGGGTGATATGATCATGTACACATTTTTTTTTTTTTTTTTTTATTAAGAGAAAGAGAGAGAGAGAGAGGAAGGCAGGGGCAGAGGGCGAGGGAGAGAGAGAATCTTAGGCAGGCTCCACACCCAGCATGGAGCCCATCACGGGGCTCCATCTCATGCCCCTGAGATCACGATCTGAGCCAAAATCAAGAGCTTAACCAACTGAGCCTCCCAGGCACCCCGATCATATATGCATTTTTAAATAAAATACATCACAGGCAAAATGTTCTAGAGTTTATAGATGTGTAAATCTTTTCACAATGTATGTGTGTATCAAATCATCACATACACTTTAAATATCTTAAATTGGATTGTCAATTATACCTCAACAAAGCTGAAAAAAAATACAAGGGTTTAAACACATGCTGTTTTAATGGAAATTGCTACAAGGCATTGACAGTTTTGTTAAGGAATTAGATGTCAACATTAAGCAGAAAAGAAGGATTAAGAAAACTTTTGAGGAAGATTGTCCAAGTTATCAGATTCCCATAGCTGAAAGAAATTAAAGGAGAAAGATAGAAACAAAAAATAATAAACATAACACTAAACATAATTGATTTTTTCCTTGATGAATGAATACCTGTTGTACCATTGGATTGATAATAAACCATAGATGGCAATCATGGACTTAGTGTACAACTCTCTTGAATATTTTGTTGTGCTAAAGATGTAAATATGTAACTAATATTACAAGCACTTGTATGCTGTATGTTCCCTTTACTGAGAATTCAAAATAAGAAGAGTACTGCCTTGATCTCCACAAACTTTTGTCTACATGATGGATGAGAAACAGTTGCCTCTTGGGTAGTTCATCTTAAATTAGTTCATCTTAAATTGATGAACTAATTCTACTCTCTGTAAAATTATGGCTCCTGGTCCAAATAATATTAGTCAATTTAAATGAATAGATTTTTCTCTTCTCTGACTCTTAAGAGAATAAAATCATTCTTTTTAGTTAGAAAGATAACGCAAACATAGTAATGAAACATGAGAAGTATATTGAGAAGTTTTCCTGTTTTTCATGTTCAGAAAAAAATCTAAACAATCACTTGCTTTCTTGAATTACTTCATTCTTTCTTTTTTTTTTTTTTAAAGATTTTATTTATTTATTTGACAGAGAGAGAGAGAGTGAGAGCAGGAGCACAAGCAAAGGGAGTGGGAGAGGGAGAAGCAGGCTTCCCGCAGAGCAGGGAGCCCGATGTGGGGCTCGATCCCAGGAACCTGGGATCATGACCTGAGCCGAAGGCAGACGCTTAATGACTGAGCCACCCAGGCGCCCCTACTTCATTATTTCTGAAAAATTGTAAATTGGTGACTGTGTGGTAAATAATATTTGCAATATACAATACACAAATATTAAGGTGTGAAAAAGTAAGAACAGAATAAAATCATCTGGTATGCTAAGAACTTACATGAAACTTAAATTATTTCCCTTACCTCTCTATGAAATGAGATCACAAAGTGTTGTAAAAAGCCATGGAAAATATCAAACTACAGGTCAGCAGAGCTGAGACATGACAAGTAAGAGGCAGATTAAATGATACCTCTGAAAAGACCTGTTCTTTTAACAAAGTCAAACCATTCAGTCATTTGGTTCCATATAGATATCTGAATAAGAGGTCAAAAAAAGGGGTGCCTGGGTGGCTCAGTCTAGCATCTGCCTTAGGCTCAGGTCATGATCCAGGAGCAAGGCTGCATACTCAGCAGGGAGTCTGCTTCTCCCTCTGGCCCTCCCTCATCTCCTGTTCTCTCTCTCTTTCTCAAATAAATAAATAAAATCTTTTTTTAAAAAAAGGCCCAAATCATTAAGATATTCAGGCTCTTAATTTTTTACCAGTTTGTTGAGTGCAAATTACATCTTTGCTGCTTTAGTTTGTAACTTCTCTAATAATAAGTGTAGATTTGAGTATGCATTATTTTATGTCTTTTAACTTGAACTTCTATGAATTGTCTATTCATATCCTTATATATTTTTTGTTTTTTTATAAAAATGCAATTTTATTCATATTAAACAGGCTCTTTCATTTTTCTCTTTTTCCTACTTTTTTTGTGGCTCTTCTTCATCACAAATTTTTCCATAAAAATTTTTAAATGTTCATTGACACAGCCCTAAGACCTTCTATTCCAGTGTCTTTCAATGATATGTTTTAAATCAGCTTTCTAAATCACTCTATAGTGGTCGTCCTAAGCAAGTTTTCCACTTCTTGGTTTAATTTTATTTATTATCATTTTTCTAGGAAGCCATATTTTCCATTAGTTTCTCAAATTCCTTGCTGTAGTGGATATCTGTGCTGTTCCAACCAGTCCTCTTATTCAGAGACAACAAAATCATCCAGCACCTTCTAAAAGTTGACAGATATTTTCCTCACTATAAATTGTCTTCAGACACAGGATGTTGTCTTGCTGAAGCTTATGTCCCTTCTCATGAAATGGTGGATGACAAGTACTGGGATGGAGCAGGGAAACAAAGTCTCAGCCCCTTTGTGTCAATTTTGGACAATTCCAAAGGATCCTCCCAGGTCCATAGCTCCACACAGGATTGATTGGCTTCAACCTCTGTGGCAACTGCATTATCATTCCGCTTCTTCTTCTTTCCACTTTCTCCTACCTTCCTCACTTCCCTGCACTTGTATGTTCCGAGACACTCTTAAATGAACCACCTGTGCACAACTCTCAATACCAGAGTCTGTTTCTAGGGAAATCAGTCTAAGACATTTGGAGCCTGGAGTGGTCTTGAGAAATAGAATCTAATATGGGACTTTGGAGATAGATCACTTACTACCCATCTTGCAGTGAGGATCTCATCTTGATAACGTGGAGGGGGAATGACACCCAGCAACTGTTAAAACTTTTATCAGTGGTGATGGGATAATAGTATAAAGAGATGTACCAATTGGTGCAATGTTATTATCTCCTGATAAGGATGAGGGGAAATGTTACCTATAAGGAAAATTGACTTGAAGTGACTGTTGCCAAGCAACACAGATTTATTGAAGAGAAATTATCACCAATTCAAGCCAAAATGTGAAAGCATAAGGGCCTCCCTGGCAGCGGGTAAGGAAATTGCAATCTCCTACCGAGAAGAAGGCTAGGCTCAGGATTAAAATCTAAATGTAATAGATCTTTAGAGAATTAAGAATTCTCAGTCCTAGCAGGTCTCTGATGTCAAAATCAGGATCTAACAGAGAAGGGGTGAAACCCTTAGACTTGGGTTGAAGATATCTGGTGAGATCCCAATGAGAACCTTAACCTCACAGACTCTCCAGGAATAATTAGGCCTGCAGATGTGGCTTACTTACTACCTTTCCCTTCGAAAGGTAGAATTTACCCACCCTCCACCTTGCTACTTGAGGGTTATGAGTTAGGGGACCACAAGAAAATTATTTTTAGAAACCAAATGAGGGTACAAATGAGTTAAAGGTATTATATGAAATTTTCTGTTAACCTCCTGGCACCTATTTCCACTTCCCCTCCTGGTAACCAGAATAATAACAAGTTTCCTGTATTTTCAATGCCTTCCTCAGGCTGTGCCAGGACTGCTAAGAGGGGTTATGTACTGAGTGTTTGAGATAGCTGCAGGGTCTGGCTAATGTGTGCCAGGAGGAGAAGAGAAATGATATATGGAGCTAAAGTTGCTGCCACAAAAAGTAGGGAGGAATCAAAATGGATAAGGAAGAGTTTATTAATAAGAGAACATCATCCCATGGAACAGGATTTGATCTTTGTCAGGGACAAGTAGTATTTGCAAGATGACAAGATGGATCTTGGGAACTTGGAAAAAAATATAGACCATACTAAGTAAAATTGAAATATCATAAGTGTGGTGGTGGATGGTGGAGGATGGGATCAAAAAGCTCAGAGATGTGAGCATACCAGAACAGGTACACTCTGGAAGGCTGGGAAAACAATCAGCTGTCAAAGTTCTATAAGAGAAAGTAAAGGAGCATCCGTTTACCATGATGGTAAGGAATATATCAGTATCATTGAGCAGCTCAGTGGTGACTACTCTCTGGAGACCATGGCTGATAATAGGAGATGATATTATAAAACTGGATTTCCTGATTGCAAAGGAATGATAAGGCCCTAAATAACAGAAGCCAGGTGGTGGCACTTATCTATCAGAGGCAAAGTGGTTACAAATATTATAAAACAGCAAAATCAGAGGGTAGCCATTAGGGGCTGCCATGCAGAAAGACATGAAATCATTAAAAGGGCATGGCAATCCCCCAAGGCAAGACAGATGGGCAGCCAACAAGAGTACTATTTACTTTATATAATGAAAAGACATCAAGGATGAATGATCAGGTAGCTGAAAACTCCAGTGAAAAGTCACTGTCTCTGGCTATGTTTTTAGATCTGAGTTATTTCTCCAATCTGGAACCCTTTGGACTAAACAGGCCCTTTTGAGGAAGTACCCTGCAATACTACGACATATGCATTGAGAAGTTGCTACCTTTGTCTTTCCACAAAGGGATTTATGGAAATTTACCCAGGTAACCATTCATTAGGGAAAAAGAGAATACCCAGATCTTTCAGAAATTATTAAGTGAAGAGACTGATTTGACATTGTTACCTAGGACCCCCCCACTTACGAAGATACAAAAGCCTGGTAGTTAGAAGTCATGGACTACGTCACACTTAACCAAGCAGTGGCCCTAACTGTAGCTGCTTTATGAGAAGGGCTATCTTCTTAAAGAGCAGTTTAACACAGTCTTTGACACATGGTAGATTGAAATTGATCTGGCATATGCAGTCTTTTACATTCCTATTAGGAAGGATGAAAAGGAACAATTCACATTTAGATGTGATGGACAATAGAATAAATTTACAGTCTTGGTCTAGGAAAATGTTGTAAAATATCCAAAGAGACCTGGACTATAATGAACAATTCACAGAGCATCACATTGACCCATGAATGAGACCAGAGTACAAGAATTTGCAAGTACACTGGAAGCCTTGGTAAGACACAGAGTTTTGAGAAGGTAGGAGATAAACATTTTCAATTCAGAGATACATCATACTAGTGAAGTTTTTAGGGGTCTGGCGGTTTGGGGCGTGCTTGACATCCCCCTCCAAACTATAGAACAAATTATTGCAACTCTTAACTCCTAAGAAGGCAGCTTTGTAGTTAAAAGGCCATACTGGGTTCTGGAATGCATTCCAAATTGGAGAATACTGTCCTGACCTCTTTACTAGATGAACTGGAAGGCTACCAGTTTTGGATGGGGCCCAGAGAAGGAAAGATTTTTGAAACAAGTGTAGACTTTAGTGTAAGCAGGTCTAACTTTTAGGCTTTGTTACCCTTCATACCTTTCATACTAAACCTAACTGTGGTGGGGAAAAAAAAAAAACGCCCCAATAAGAGCATCTCAATTTTATGGGTATGTGTAAATTTATAAAATCAAATACATTGATTAAAAAACTAAAATGTTTTAATATTAAATTTTGTCTAGTAGGTCTGTACCAGTCATAGAAAAATGTAGTTGCATTTATTCCAATCATCTTTGATTTCTGAATGACTGTTTTATATATTTAGCTGTTGCACTGTGGTACAAACAACTTTAGAATTATTATTCACTTTTCTTTACAAATTGTGCTTTAGATTGTGTGTGTGTGGGGGGGGGGCAAAGGTGGAATTAACATTAAATGACAAAGAGAATAAAGTTGACAATATATAGAAATTATTTTATTTTATTTATTTATTTTTTTAAAGATTTTATTTATTTATTTGACAGAGAGAGACACAGCGAGAGAGGGAACACAAGCAGGGGGAGTGGGAGAAGGAGAAGCAGGCTTCCCGCTGAACAGGGAGTCCGATGTGGGGCTCGATCCCAGGACCCCGGGATCATGACCTGAGCCGAAGGCAGACGCTTAACGACTGAGCCACCCAGGCGCCCCGAAATTATTTTAGAAAGATGACTTTTTTCAATTCACCACCCTAAATCACTCCATTTTAGGGTGAATAATTATTCTAAAGAAATGTAAATGTTACAGATTTTTTGAAAAAAAAGTTTCTGATTTTCTCCTCTGCTTATTAACATTTTAATCCCTTGACTTTATTTTCTTCATCTTTTTAACTTCAAGGCTCTTATATAGTTTACTTTTATATCCATGAAATAGGCAAAATTATATGTAATTATAAATTTATACACCCAAATCATTTCAGAAAACTGGGACAAAAATTCCCCAGGAGGAATTTTCATACAATTAAAGCATTAAAGAATCATAATTTAATATTAGCCAAAAGATGAGAGGTCTAAACATATGCATAATATTCAGAAATGTGCTGATTCATTTTCTCTTAGCTTGTTAAGATTTTTCATGGCTTATATTTCTGTTATATCTTGAAAATAATCCTCTACTTCTTTCTCTTTCCAGTTCCCTCTGATTTCTATGTTCAGAATAGTTATATAAGAGTTTGACTCTGTTTACTTATTCAAGATAAAATACAAAGTGATTAAATAATTATTAAAATAAAGGATGGATTATGACATGAATACCATTTGTTTGTAAGTGTTGGAATTAACAAAGTTAATTTTATTTTTACTACAAGAGCATTAGAAATGAGCCTACTTGTTACAATTAGCAAGGCATCCATTATACTTGCAATTAAATTGAATAGTAAGTTAACATCGTGCTATGTTTAGTGAATGTAGTATTCTCCATTTATGCATGGTATTGAGCTTTTCTGATTATAAAGTAATGTGAGCTAATTGGGGAAGTGGACACTATGGAAAATATACCAAGTATAAAAATTAATCAGAACCTATGGATCATCTTAATAAATATTTCTGTATATTTTTCCCAATATTTGTATTTGTGTGCATGTGTATATGTCTCTGTGTATATATAGTACTTTGTATCTTCTTTTTAAGCATTAGATTATAAGCATCATATCCTGTCTTTAAGCACTATTTGAAAATATAATTATATTAGGGGAGTGAAAATATATGATACCATTATGATGAATACATGTCATTATCCATTTGCCCAAATCTTTGGAGTATACAACACAAAGAGTGAACCCTAATGCAAACTATGGGCTTTGGTTGACTATGATGTGTCAGTATAGGTTCATCAATTGTAACAAATGTACCACTCTGGTGAGGATGTTGATAATGGAGAGGCTAAGCATGAAGGCAGGGTGTATGAGAATTCTTGCTACATTCTCTTCAATTTTTCTGTGAACCTTAAAATTCTCTAAAGAAATAAACTCTTAAAATAATAATAATAAATTATAACTAGTTAAATAATTTACACTTTAAACACATTTAAATTGTTTTCATAATTGTATTTATTTTACCTATATAGATATTTAAAATTATTTCTTGGTATTCTGTTTATATCTTTTATAATCATATACTTCAAGAAATAATACTTTTCATATGACAAATTTATGGAAGTGGAATAAATGAACCCAAAATGAGTCAGGTATATAGATACTTTTGACCACATTACAGAAATATGCTGAAAACATGCAAACATGTTCTAGAAAATAATATGATTAGTTATCTCCCAAAAAAGAAGGTTCAGAAATATGTGGGCTTAGGGTATAATACCATGAAGATTTCCTGCCCACCATGCTGGCTTTGTTCCCAGCCTGATTTCTCTCATGATTTTAAGAAGACTGCTAGCAACAAATAAGGTAGTGTGCTTTCTTGTTCACGCCTAAGAGAAGACAGATCCCAAATCATTTGGGCTAAGTCACATTTTTACTCCTGAACCAGTAACATTTACCAGGAGGAAGGCCTAGAGGTTGTTGATGACCACAACAACATAAAAGGGAGAGAATTACAATCAGGCAGATTCCTCTGTCTGAGCACTTTTTCCCAAGGCTGTCACATTTCCCCTCTGTATTACTCAGATATGAATTCATTTCCTACCTATTTAAATAGGTCTTTCTACAACTTCTCTAGGTGTGCTACCACAACTAACATTTCATGTTGTATTGATTTTCATAATACATTGCCATTTAAATTCACATTATTTATTACTGTATATATGTATTTATTTTCCATTTTCTTCACTAGGGTGAAAGCAGTCTGTGTATATCCCCCCCCCCACCACCAGAATCCCAGCAGCTTAAGATATCTTTGCCTTGGTAATTGCTGAATTTCCTGCTTCCGACACATGGAAGAAGCTCAAAACTATTTTCAGAAATAAATTTGAAAAAGGAAAGGAAAGCAAAAAGGAGTATAAGGAGGAAGGGGGCTGGGGAGAGATAGAGGGGGAGAGGGAGGAAGGAAAGAAGGAAGAAAAGAGACGAAAAGGTAAGGAAAGTTAAATACATGAATACATTTGAATAATATATCAAGACAATTCTACTTTTCTGGCTTTCCTGTAACTGGCTGTATTAGTACCTCTAATGGTTATTATAATGTTTAATTTTATGTGTCAACTTGACTGGGCTAAAAGATACCCAGATAGCTTGTAAAAAATTATTTCTCAGTGTGTTGTGAGGGTATTTCTGGAGGAGATTAGCATTTGAATCAGTAGACTGTGTTAAGAAGATCCCCTTCACCAATGTTGGGGGGTTGGGGGAGCCTTATTCCATTTAATGAAGGCTAAAATAGAACAAAAAGGCAGAGGAAGGGTGAATCCTGTCCTACTGAGCTGAGGTATCCATCTTCTCCTGCCCTGAAACATTGGAGCTTCTGGTTCTTGGGCCTTCAGATTCCAAAACTGACACCAGCACCCCTCTCCCATATCCCACCCACGTTCCTAGGCCTTAAACTTGAACTGAATTTTACTAACTGCTTTCCTGGTTCTCCAGCTTGTAGATGGCATACCATGGCATATCTCAGCCTCCAGAATTGCATGAGCTAACTTTCATAATAAATCTCTTTTATACATATCACCATTGGTTCTGTTTCTCTGGTTCTGTTCAACCTGACTATTACAGTTATCTATTGCTGTATAACAAGTTATTCCAAGACTTATTAGCTGTAGGCAACAAACACATTTATTGTCTCAAAAGATTTCTGAAGCTCAGGAATTTGGAGTCAGGTTAACTTGCTGTTTTTGGCTCAAGATTTCTCTTTAGGTTGGAGTCAAATCGTCAGTTGAGATTGTGGTTATTAATTAATTAATTAATTTAAATATTTAATTTACTGAGAGACAGCAAGAGAGAGCATGAATGGTGGGGAGAGGCAGAGGGAGAGTGAGAAGCAGACTCCCCACTGAGCAGGGAGCCCAACATGGGGTTCAATCCCAGAACCTTGGGATCATGACCTAAGCTGAAGGCAGATGCTTAACTGACTGAGCCACCCAGGCACCTCTAAATTGTAGTTATTTAAAGGTTTGCTTGGGGCTTAAGGAACTGTTTCCAAGCTCACCCAAATGGCTGGTGATAAAAGGCCTCAGTTTCTTACTATGTGGAGTTATCATAGAGCTACTCATAATATGACAAATGGATTCCTCCCAGATGTGTAATCCAAGAAAGAAAAAGAGCAAGTTACTAAGACAGAAGCCAAAATGACTTCTATAACCTAATTCAGAAGTTACATAACATCACATCTATTACATTCTATTATTCATACAAACCATAGTATGTGATAGAGGAATACACAGAGGTGGTGATCATTGAGAATAATCATGAAAGTTGGGACGCCTGGGTGGCTCAGTCGTTAAGCGTCTGCCTTCGGCTCAGGTCATGATCCCAGGGTCCTGGGATCGAGCCCCACATCGGGCTCCCTGCTCTGCGGGAAGCCTGCTTCTCCCTCTCCCACTCCCCCTGCTTGTGTTCCCTCTCTCGCTGTGTCTCTCTCTGTCAAATAAAAAAATAAAATCTTTAAAAAAAAAAAAAAAAAAAAAAAAGAAAGTTAATACCACCATTTACTCTCTGCCTCCCAGTGATCCTTCTCAATCGACACTTCCAAGTCCCACAAGAGAGTAATCCTATTATAAGGTCAACTCAATGCCCAGAATCTTGTCATCAAATCAGGTCAAAGGTCACATGTGGCTTTTTTTTTTTTTTTGGGATGTAGTCTCTCAGGTATAGTTCTTTAGGTAAAATTCCTCTCAATTTATAAACCTAGGAACTAAGGAGACAATATACCACACACACATACACACACAAACACACACCACAAACATATCTCAGTAAAATAGGCCTAGGATTTTCACCAGAAACATTCCTATTAAAAAGGGAAGGAAATGGTAGGTACACAGGAATCACTTATCCATAGTACATTTGAAATCTAGCTAGGAAAATGTTGGATACTTGTTAATGAGAACTCAATTCTTCTTCTGCTCAGGAGTTATTCTCCATGGCTGTTAGTTCAGGGAGGCATGCTTCCTTTTTTCATCAGAAATAGCACATGTGTGGAGGTGAGTAGTTTTCTGACCTGCTAGTAGAATTCAGGGCATGCAACAGCCCCTTTTCCATCTGTGCCCTTCTATCTGTGCCTTTCAGTCCAAGCTAGTGGTGTTTCTGCTGATATAATTCTTTTAAAAACTTCTCAGTTATTCTGGGAATCTTACTGGTATTCACTCCATTTGACAAACCTACATCCACAAATCTACTTTTGCCTTCTCCTGAGATAGCTGAGGGACAGCACCCTTAAGCATCTTAGAAGAGCTATTGCTTAACTGAGAGACCCATGAAGCATATCCTTAAAGTCCTTAAAAGGGTATTTTCTGTTTCAGTGCTGTAAGGGATCATCTTTGATCATTCTGAGATTTTAACAAAGGATTTTACAGTCATCCTCATCTCATCTTTAGGCCACAGTTTTCAAAGAATGTCTTGGATTTAATCTTTGCTTCAAAACAATTTGTTATTTTCAGCATCATTTGCCATCTGTAGAGGTTGAGAATTTTTAGAACCATTGAGTCCTTTCTCCTTTTTGCTTAACAGTCTATCCCTCAGTTTATCTGCCTCATCTCACACTTTCCTAGAAGCAGCATAAAGAATCTAGGCAGCACCTTCAACACTGCTTAGAAAACCACTTCAAGGGCGCCTGGGTGGCTCAGTTGGTTAAGTGTCCTCCTTGGGTTCAGCTCATGATCCCAGGATCCTGGGACCGAGCCCCATGTTGGGCTTCATACTCAGTGGGGGTCTGCTTCTACCCCTCCCCCCACTTGTGTGCTCTCTCTCTCAAATAAATAAAATTTAAAAAAGAAAAAAGAAAAAAAGAAAACCCCTTATTCAGATTACCCTCTTAATAAGGCACATTTTCTACCTTATTCATTCCTGGAGGCAAGAGGGTGGCTAAAATTTCTGCTACTATTTAACAATGATCCCCTTCTTCCAATTTTTAAGATGATTTTCTTTACTTTCTGGAAAGCCCATACTGGCCACCTGATCGAAAACTATGAGGCTTCTAGTAATGATTTTTTCAAGGTACTTTAGGCTTCAACTTACCCTGTTCTCACATGGCTGCCTAGTTGCAAAGGGACACCTATATTTTAGTTTTAATTATGATAATACTCCACTCTTGGTACCAAACTTTGTATCAGTTATCTATTTCTAAATTTAAACATTACTCCAAAACTTCGTGGCATAAACAACAAATACTTATCATTTTACAGGTTAAATGGGTTAGAAATCTGGGCACAGCTTCACTGAGTATGTTTGGCTCAAGGTCTCTCAGGCAGTAGCATTCAGAATTCAGCTGAGACTCTTGTTCCATGTGAGGGGTTGACCATGAGAGCATACTTGTAAACTCATTCATACAATTGTTTGCTGGCCTTGATCACTTGCTATAGGGGCTTCTCGACAGAATGGCTTACAACACGGGACCAGGGTTCTCCTATGGTGAATGATTTCAAAAGAAAATGAGAGCAGTCAGGATAGGAGTCACGTTCTTTTTATATATATAAATTAATTTCAGAAGTTACATCCAGGGTGCTTGAGTAGCTCAGTCAGTTAAGCGTCTGCCTTTGGCTTAGGTAATGATCCTGGGGCCCAGGGATAGAGCCCCGCATCGGTCTCCTTGCTCAGAGGAGAGTCTGCCTCTCCCTCTGGCCCTCCCCCCACTTGTGCGCGCTCTCTCTCTCTGAGATAAATAAATAAATCTTGAAAAAAAGAAGTTACATCCAATCCCTTCTGCTATATAATATTTATAAAAGCCAGTCAATAAGCCAAGCTTTTACTCAATGGAAGGTATTATACCTGGGTGTAAAAAACAGGAGGGGTGTCCTTGGGCGCCACTTTAGTGGCTGCCTACCACAGAACTTATCCAGTTAAACCATGGTTCACGAGGAAATACAAACAAGATATCCATAGTCCAGTAAGAGTTTTATAGGACAAGAGGGATAAGAATGAGCAGCTAGATTTTGGGGTAGGGGGAATTTTCCTTTTGTTCTACACATATGCTAAAGAAAATTTCTTCTTTGTTTTAAACTTCTGTTGTGATGGTGTCTTTATTTGTGTGAGACATGTAAGTGACCTAGGAATAACTCCTGAAGTTAGCCATGGAAGCAATGTAAAATATCCTGGGAAGTCAAATACAGAGATGTTCTTTGCAATTTTTGGTTGTGTTACTGCCTAAGGATGCAATTTCTATTGTAATTATCATTTATTTAATGTCAATAATGTGTGTTTCTACTGCATATTCACAAAACACTTCCAAACTTTATATCCTTATATTTTACTCCCCGGGATTTAAGATAAAATATAAAAGGTACACCTCTGACTTTTTGCATTCTAGATTTACTCTTTGTTCTCAGCATGACCTGTGTCATTATATCTCTTTATGTTGCTTCCTCAGCCTGAAATTCTCCCCACATATTTCCACATTGTATCACGTGTCCTGCCTGCCCACAAACTTTGTATATAGGTAATGCTACAAGTCTAACTTCAGCTCATCCTTTAATCTTTATTTTAAACATGATTTCCAATGTCCTAATCTGTGGAAACATTAAAGCACCATATAAAAGGCATCCATAGAGATAACTGAAAAGGCTTTGAATTGTTTTTCTCAAATGAGCTTATAAATGCATACTAGTTGACTCCTTAGAATCTACTATAACCCTGGAGAACTTGATTGCTTTTTGTTTGGTTATATTTCTTTTCTCACTCTGTTTGTTGAATGGAGCACTGGGTGTTATACACAAACAATGAATCATGGAACACTACATCAAAAAAAAAAAAAAAAGAAAGAGAATTAACAAATCTTATTTTTATCAGGAAAAAAAGAAAGCAATCATTCTTTGTCTTTTATTTGCCAATATTAGAAATATGGAAACATCATGTTGTTTGCTTTTTATCCTGTCCTCTTTGAATGCCATTGTTTGTGCAAATCGTAGGCAAACAAGAAAGAATTCACTGTTAATTTGCATCCAAATATTTGCTTATTCTGAAATTGACCAAAAAAAACCCTGTCGGGGCGCCTGGGTGGCTCAGTCAAAAGCATCTGCCTTCGGCTCAGGTAATGATCCCAGGTTCCTGGGATCGAGTCCCGCATCAGGCTCCCTGCTCAGCAGAAGGCCTGCTTCTCCCTCTACCACTCCCCCTGCTTGTGTTCCTGCTCTTGCTGTCTCTCTCTGTCAAATGAATAAATAAAATCTTAAAAAAAAAAAACAAAAAACCTGTCATTTAAATTCAATGGAATTTCAAGAAAGCAATGAAGAAAAGAACGGTAATTTCTCACTAGATATAAATCCAGACTTAAATGTAGTATTTACTGATGAAACCACTAAACTCACCTGGCCAAGCTTTTCACACAAAGTAAGGATACACTGAAATGATACATACATATTACAATGGTTTGTCCAATAAGGTCTGAGAATTTAAGTATAGTGACCAGGTAGATATGGTTTCCTTTTACAAATGAATCTGTATGGAAAGACTTTCTCAAAGTCCTAGTCATAGCAGAAACTCCTTCTCATCATGAAAACTATTACTAAATGTGGGAAACAGAACGCCACAAGGACCACTGGTGCGTGTTCGTTCAGACTCCGAGATCTCTGAGAAAACTCGAGATTGCAGGGTTAAAAATAACCCGAAAGGATCAGAGTGAAATGCCCTTGGGATGTGTGTGGTCTGTTCTAAAGTACACAGCAGAAGATGTTTTGTAGATAGAAGCCCGCTGTAAACAGCACACTGCGCGCTCCCTTCTTTGTTCTCTTATCCTGTGTTAAGGTCCGAGTACAGTGGTGTTTACAATTAATTGATCACAGCCAGTTACAGATTTCTTTACTCCTTCTCCACTCCCACTGCTTCACTTAACTAACCCTGTGTACGTGGAAGAATGTGCCTTACTAAGCCCCTGCTGTAAATCATTATAGATCTATGTCATTGTAGAAGGTATATAAGAGTATGGAAAATAAACCTCGGTGCCTCGGGCTGTTAGCTTGGGATCCCCTGAGCCTCGCTTTACTGTCGTCTCTTTTTCTCAGTTCCTTTGCCGCCCCAGGTCCCTGACTCTCTGAGGTCGACAACTAAACCTACATAAAGAATAAAATGTGAGAATGCCATGTTTCCCAAGAAATTGATAAACATTTGACTAATTGTGAACATGCATGACTTGTTGTGAATAAATGAAGTTGGATTTCACCCATTCACTCATATTCACTATTAGAAAAAGTGACACGGAGCTACACATATATCCAATGTGATTATAATCTGATAACTTACTACAATTAGTAGACACAAACAATAATCCTTTACCCAACATCAAAAAATACGTAAACCAAATGTTGAACTAATTAAGTATACTGACTATGATAGAATGCATTTAAATCTGAGTCAAAGTAGGCAAAGAATGAAAGAGAGAGAGAGAGAGAGATGTGAGAGTGAGAATGTGAGAAAGAATTTAACTGTCCCCAAAGTTTCATATTGTATGACTTCATATTGTATGCTAATACACTATCTGCAAATAGGCTAAAAATACAATAATTTTTAGGTGCTTAATACACTCATATACTGTGTAATTATGAACACCTGCAGTGAATGGTCATATGTAACTCATCAGTGAATTGGAATTTATTATAATAAAGACAATCATTTTCTGTGTTGTTTTCAAGAGAGCATGCATTTCTCCCCATAGTTGTATCTAAGAATATCTCAAATAAAACTTATAACACTCTTGAGTCCTGAGAAGCAGATTAAAAGTAGTCAATACGTTGTGGATAAACTTCAGAATTATTTTAAACAGTTATTTACAGCCTCTAATACAATGAATTGCCCCGTGCTTGTTAAGACCTGATAATTATTAAGGAAATTAAATATGATATAAGACTAATGAAAATGGCAAGAATAACTA
Organism: Phoca vitulina; assembly: GCF_004348235.1. NCBI lineage: Eukaryota > Metazoa > Chordata > Mammalia > Carnivora > Phocidae > Phoca > Phoca vitulina. The sequence goes on from NW_022589706.1 coordinate 42,670,389, forward strand.
CTGTGATGAAGTAAGCAGTATTAGATTTAAGTCGTCAGCACATCACATATCTTTTTGGAATAATACCATAAATCAGTGGTTCATACTATGACATCACTTAAAACCAAAGACTGATGGAAAAGCACTCCCCCCAAGCCTTCTAGGTCCTGTCAGAACACAAAGAAAGCCAGACAGGTAGTGCTTCAAATATTTATAAGATAACAAACCTATGAATAATGAAATCAGATGTGGAATGTAGCAAATTTCCCTGATTTCAAATTCTTAATTTTGCCTTTATCTGTGTATATATATTTTAACTTCAGTGCAAATGTTTCTTTCTATAGGAAAATTTGAAATGATATTTAAGTAGAATTTTGAAATATTTAGTACTTCTTTGAATACCTTATTCTTCTCCTTCCATATCACTTCCTTATGTTGTTTACTTGCCATAATTAGTTAGTTGTTTAAAAATTCCTATCATTTGGGGCGCCTGGGTGGCTCAGATGGTTAAGCGTCTGCCTTTGGCTCAGGTCATGACCCCAGGGTCCTGGGATAGAGCCCTGCATGGGGCTCCCTGCTCGGCGGGAAACCTGCTTCTCCCTCTTCTTCTACTGCTCCCCCTGCTTGTGCTCTCTCGCTCTCTGTCAAATAAATAAAATCTTTAAAAAAATAAATAAAAATAAAAATTCCTATCATTTATATTGTATATATATATAATTATTGTATGTGAATAACTTATTAAGTAACCACATACAAGTTATAAAACTAACTTTTAAAATTTATTTTAACTCTCTTTTTTCCTGAGTGAATTTATAAAAAAAATAACTCAACTCCTTCACTAAGATACTTTAGGTTAAACACTCTGCAACATCTTGAAGACACAATCAGATATATGACTATCTCTCCTCACACTTAAACTTGACAGTGATAAGTCATATATCAGGAGCAAGAGAAAATGATACAACTTAAGGATTGGATGTTCATTCTGCTATAGCAGTGAACACATATGACTCAGGGACAATTGTAATTTTTGTTACTCAATAAATAAGACAACCAACTAATGCCTCTATAATATTTCATAAATTTAGAAACTGCTAATCTTATTAACAGTCTGCTGATGATATTATTGAGGAAATATCTTTAAAGTAAATGAAAGAAAGTGAAGAGAGGTCATTGTTTTGATTAGCATGATGTAAAAAGAAATCTTCGAGGTAGGAAAGTACAAAATTAAATGGAAGCTGTTCTCAGAGTTGCTTAAATTCTGCAAAGCTCTCTATGCTACACATGAGTGTCCTAATTGTGATTGGGTAAAAGAATCTTGATTTAATGGATTAGGGGACATTTTTGGATGGACCATGAGGTATGCCATATGTTAACTAAGTTTTCATTATCAGTTTCTTTTATATTCACCAGAATATAACTTTCTTTAAACATACTCTTGGCTTGCAAAAATATGTATTTCCAGTTAGTTGTCAATTCTGTGGCTCACTGGAGTGGGAGTTTTTTCCAACCACAGTGGCATCAAGGCAAATTAACATGAATCAAGTGCACAAACAGAATGAGTAAGCATAGATCTATATGTTGGTCTTCTACCTCCATTAAAAACAATAAGAAAGAAAAAATCATTAAATATTTCAATTTTTCTGATATCTCAAGAATTCTTGGCTTGTAGAAAAGTGTAATCTAATATAAAATGCATATTTTTTGCTTGATATCTTAGAAATTCTAGGCTGGTAGAAATATGTAATTTGAAATACAAATTATTTTGCTTAACTAAAAAGTGATCGTGAAGTCTTCTGACATAGGGAGAAAGCCATTAATCAAATTGAAGTCATGTACAGAGAAAAAAATTAAATTAAACATAACTTAAACATAATTAAAAATTGAGAAACACTAAAGACTAATAAGGGCATAAAAATGAATTTACATTACATTATATGCATGAAATTAATTCCATTTCAATTTATTCCAAGTATGTATAAAAAGGTTGAAGCTAAATAAGAAATGGTTAAATTTTCCCAAACGTTGAGATGAACTTGAATTTATTTACAGTTTAGGACAATATTTAAAGAAATTATTAACTTTTCAGTGCCACAGCAGACACTATTTGTGACTTTATCCAGGAGCCTCCCTGGCCCCTATTTCTAAACTTGCAGGAACTCCGTGTTGCTCAGGTGTCAGGCACAAATGAGTTCAGAGAAGACGAGATTTTCCCCAGCCTCGGGAAAGAAATCATAATTAGTCTAAGACAGTCATTGCAATATCACACCTTTTGGAAAAAGTTGTTCATTTTCCATTCTACCTATTCTGATATAACAGAAAGTCTGCTGGAGGACAAATGTCATTTGAGATTCATCTCATCAAAATAACCACATAAAGAAATGCTGAATGTCCTTGTTCATTTAGGCACATTGTCTCTACCACCTCTCAGACTCTTATTTCTTACTTCTTCTATTTCAACTGCATTCTAGCTGCTTTCCCAGTAACTTTCTTATTCCACTCAAATTCATCTTTATAGTTGACTGAACAAGTTATTAAAAATGCAAATCTGATCATGTCAGTTCCCTGCTAGAATTCACTCAGTCACTCTCCAATTATCTACAAGACCCAATCTTCACCTTTCAAAAGGAAATCCTCTAATACCCCATCCTCTTTTCCCCAGGATGGTTAAAAACACCCATTTTCTACTATAAACATCAGTGTATGTGACTACTCAGGAGAATGAGTCTCTTGACTACTGTGGTAATATATTTATTTCTCTATGCTCAGTACACAAGACAGCACATCTAACATGAAGGAAACATTATTAATACTTGCAGAATAGTGGAATTAATAATGTAGCTATAATTATTTAAAGGGAGCTACTAACTTCCATTATGAAGATTTAAATAGATCTCCAATCAACGAGAAAAACAAATTTTGTGACACATCATTTGTCACAGCATGCAGTATCATCCATGTCTGTGGTACGGTACTTTAAAATCATTTCACACTCAATTTTAGAGGCAATTTGAGTATTATCCACCCTGTTGTGAAACTCTGAGGGGAGACCTTGAGCTTCAGAAATTTTGACTCCCTTAAGGGAAATGAGAATCAGAAAGGAAATGGTTACCTTTCATCATACTCTTCTACACTTCCTTTGCTAACATAAATGTCTCATAAATACTAGCTTCTTAATATATTTTTGATCAATTTTGTTAAATCTTTCAACTATTTGTACTATGTTTCATTTTTCCTTGTGCACCCTAACCTGAAATATATCCTAAACACCAAAGAAATTACATCATCTATACTACTTTCTCCTATCTCACAAGAAAAAAAAAATTATCTTCACATTCTCCACAGATTCACAGACATCACTAAAAAAAGAAGTAGCAAAATACTAAAACACAGTGAGTCACTGTTTTCAGAGGATACAGTAAAAGGAAACAAAATAATCATCTGTCTTCAGAAAAATTACTTACTAACTGTATCTCTATATTCATCTTTTCGTGTCAGGTTATTCATTTTCCATGTACTTCCACTAACTATTTTTCAAGATTGTCTTATTGTTTCTAAGTAAAATTTGATGGTATTTTACTTTAGTCTAATTATAAGTGCAAACTTCAGTGAGTTTTTACAAAATAAACACACCAATGAAACCACAACTATGATAAAATATTTGAATGTTGGCAGCCCTCAAGAAGTTCCTTTGTGTTTCTGGTGAGTTATTACTACACACAAAAGTAAACACGTTCCTGACTTTTATCACCATGGATTAGCTCACATGTTTTTGAACTATAAATAAATGGACTCCTACATTATGTCATACTTCATGTCTGATTTCAACAACTTAACATTACCTTGTAAGATTTATACAGATCATTAAAAGTAGCAACATTTTTTTCTCATTTCTGTATGGTACTCATTGCCTAACAATAACACAATTTGTTTATTCATTTCACTTTGAATGTCTATTTCAGTTGTATCTAGATTGAGGCTAATATGGATAATCCAATTATAAACATTCTAGAACATGTGCACACACACACATTTTAGTTTAAGATTGGACTTACTGGGTCATAGGCAATTCATAAATCTGGTATAATAGAAAAAGATAAAGAATTTTCCAAGGTAGTTTGTGTCAATTTTAACACCCAAAGTATATGAAAGTGCCATTTATTCTACATGTTGCCAATAATGGCAAAGCTTCCATTTAAAATGGTAGCCATTCCTTTTAAGATTGTAATACAATGTGGTTTTAATTTGCATTTCTCTGGTAACAAATGTGGTTGAACAAATGTCACATGTTCACTGGCCATTTGAATTTTATCTTTTCAAATATAAAGTGCCTGTTCAACCTTTTGCCCATTTTTATTGGATTCGCTTTCTTTTTGATATTGATATGGTCTCTTATGTTTTCTGTATTTGAATCATTTGTCAGATGTATGTTTTAGAAATTATTTTTGTGACTGTTTGACTTGCATTTTCACACTCAAGGGTGTCTTGTGATAAAAAATTTCTTATCTTAAATATATTCCAACATATCGATCTTTTTCTTTCTAGTCAATACTCTTTTGTCCTGTTTAAGAAATCTTTGCCTTCTCAAAAACATAAAGATATGCACCTATGTTATATTATCCATTTTTTTCTTTCCAATTTATATGTACTACCTATTTAATATATATGTACTCATGGTGCAAAGTAGAACTAAGGCATACAATATAGTAGCCACAGACACTATGTTTATTTAAATTAAAAGTAATTAAAGTTAAAAATTCAGTTTTTCTGAATATTTCTGAATATTCTCACACAAGCAAGTGCTTAACAATCATATGTGGCTAATGGCTACCATAGAAAGTTTCCATCATCAGAAATTTTCTGTGTTTGTAGAGAATCACTTTTCCCGCCTTATAAATATTTATTTAATTGACCCAACACGGTTTATTAAAAACAGTATTCTTCCCAAATTCATTTATGATGCATATTTGTCATAAAACAACTGTCAATATATCTGTAAAACTTATTCTTGAGATCCCTATTGTGTTCCACTAAATTGTTACCTATTTTCATGATAAAACCACATTCTGCTTATTATGTAACTTATATTAAAATTTCTGTTAGTATAAAGTTTCCAAGTATGTTGGTTTTCAAGACATTCTGGCTATTCTTAGCCCACTGCATTTCCACAAAAACTACACAAGACATTTGCCTCTCTAAAATCACCCACAGACAAACGGCTTGGGTTTTGCTTGGGATTGCAGTTAATCTAAAGATCAATTTGAGAATAATTAACATTTTATGGTATTTGATTTCTCCAACCTATGAACTTGGATTCATTTTATTCATTTAGGTTTTTAAAATCTCTCAGTAATATTCTGTAGTTGTCTTTGTCTGTCTGTCATATGTTTTTAAAAAATTACATTTTTGGGGTGCCTGGATGGCTCAGTCATTAAGTGTCTGCCTTCAGCTCAGGTCATGATCCCAGGGTCCTGGGATCGAGCCCCAGATTGGGCTCCCTGCTCAGCGGGTACCCTGCTTCTCCCTCTCCCACTCCCCCTGCTTGTGTTCCCTTTCTTGCTGTCTCTCTCTCTGTCAAATAAATAAATAAAAATCTTAAAAAAAATACATTTTCAAATGTTTGATGTTTATATATTACTTGAAATGGTATCACCAAAGATATTGCTTATTGCTTATCTATAAAAATATGACTAATTTTAAAAATATTGACATTGTATTCTGTCACCTTAAGGACTCATATTAATTCTAAAAATGTATAATTTTAAAATATTTTCTTATTAAATAATAATGTTATCAGCAGTAATAATGTTTTTACTTGATCTTTGTTTTACATTTTATTTATTTATTTGTTTATTTCCATGAATTGGACATCCAGTTCAGTGTTGAATTAAAGTGTCAATAGTGAAGATGTTTTGGGGTGCCTGGGTGGCTCAGTTGGTTAAGTGTCTGCCTTCAGCTCAGGTCATGATCCCAGGGTCCTGGGATCAAGCCTGACATCAGGCTCCCTCTGTCCCTCCCCCTGCTAGTGCTTTTCTCTCTCTCTCTCTCTCAAATAAGTAAATAAAATCTTTTTTAAAAAAGATTATTTGAGAGAGAGAGAGAGAGAGAGAGAGCAAGCACAAGCTGGGGCAGAGGCAGAGGAAGAGGGATAAGCAGATGCCCCGCTGAGCAGGGAGCCAGAGGAGGGGCTCAGTCCCAGGACTGGGATCATGACCTGAGCCAAAGGCAGATGCTTAACGGTCTGAGCCACCCAGGCACCCCAAATAAATAAAATCTTTAAAAAAGGAAGAGAGAAAGAAGATGCTTTTCTTACTCCTGATCTTGAAAAAAAAAGTTCACTGTTTTTGCCCTTAAACTTTGTAACCAACACTGCAACTACTATGTCCTTATCCTACAATGTTAACCTTAGCATTGTGGTCCATTAGAATTCCAACAGCCAATACCTGTATAATTAATAGGGATGGTTTTTCTATTAAAAGTCACCAAGCCTAACCATTTGGTAGGCTTCCAAATGCCAGGAAATTAACACCTCAAGGAAGAAGCCCTTAACTACTTATTGAATCACAGTGGTATATAAATACTTCTTTTCCCTGAGGCATGTGTTTTGAAGCATTTCCTGGAGTTTCTTCATTGAATTAAGCTTCAAATAGCCATGTAGTAGCCAGTTCAAAATCTCTTTATGGAGTTCCTTCCCTGTATCGATTTCTCTCATTCTTACTGGTGTTCCCTACAACACCTAAATAAACTACTTCCCATTTATTCTTGGATGCTTGCCTCTGCTTTTGCTTCTGTAGCAATGCAAACCAGGGGAAGTGAAATTTTTTCTTCTACTTTTTAACAGATTAAGAAATTTCCTTTCTATTCTTACTTGTTAAAGAAGAATGAGATAAATCTGTAACTTTTCCTTCTTGCAATGTTTCCTTTTTTCCTTCTTGTCAAAGAAAAATTGCATCAAATGGAATAAAAAAGCAAGGAAGACATTGTTCAAGGCTACTGCCATAGGGGAGATTGAACTCACTTCCATGAAACGAAAGGAAGAAGAGTTTCTAAGCACTGGGTGAACTAGTGGAAAAGTACTGGAAGACATTAGAGAGGCTGGTCAATGTGATTAGGCTATCTTGTTTGCTAAATTGGCATTGAAGATAGGCTCCTACAGAACCTGGAAAATAGAGGCATTATCTTTTTGATGATTTTATTTTAAAGGGATGTCTCCCCGGTCCTTTGTAAAGACATTCCTATGGTATAAACTGACAATAGGCTGGGAGAAGATTTGCATTTTAAAGCAATAAAGGCCTGGCAATTACAAGTTTTCTAAAGTAAATTTTCTAAGGGACAGAGCCTTCAAGAAGAAACCTATTTAATGTTTAGTCAAGCTGAAGGGACAATGGAAACTTTATGTTTAGAAATTTCTCAGATTCTTGCCCTACGCATCTCTTCTTTTGGCTGATTCTAATTTGTATCATTTTGCTATAATAAAACTATAATAATTTGCATATCTTATTCCTCAGTTCTGTGAGTCACTCTAGTCAATTATCAAAATGGAAGGTCGTTTTGGTTCCCTCAAATTTTCAAGTGGAGTCAGAAGTCTTGAGTAAACTAGATAGTCTGGAGCATTGTTGTCTTACTTAACCATGTGTTTAGCTAGTTCCAAATTCTCATTAATCCAGTATTTTCATTCCACCCACCTTTATTAATATATTCATTTTCATCCTTTTACTTTTCTTTTCGTGATTACCCTAGACTTTATAATGTACATGACTGACTAATTAGAGTATTCTTTTACTTCAGGTCTGCTAGTGATGAGTACTTCATTCCTGCTTCACATTTGAATATATTTTCAGAATGTAGAAATATAGGTTGAATTTACTTTCTTACAGTATTTGAAACATTGATATATCAATTGTCATCCGGATTACTTTTTTTTTTCTTTTGAGAAATCAGCTAAATTATAATTACTGCTTATTTGATTGTAGGATGTTTTTATTTCTGGCTTCATTTAAATGTTCCTCTTGTCTTTCATTTTCATGTTTCATATGATATGCCTCAAAACTGTTACGTACTAAAACTGCAGTAGGTGGCTGATGTCAGCCTTCTGTGACCATCTCAAGTGATCTCAAGGAGAAATCAGAAACAGGAAGAATCAGAATATAGTTAAGAAGAGGCATACAAGTAATATTTTTAAACAATCAGATACGAGAGAAACAATGTATTAAGTGGACCTAAGCGTCTTTCTTGAGTCTATGTGCAAATCAGAAAATCTTAATTTTTACAACTGTAACAAATTATACCTTGTGATGCATAGGTATTTGGAGAACTATTTTCAAGCATTTATACTCCTTTTCCCCTTTTGTATATGTAATCCCCCGTAGCTAACAAGTTTTGCAGCTAACAAGCAATCTGAAATATTGTCTCCCAGGCTACAGTCTTCGGCAAGACAATGAATAAAGGATTTACTAACCTACTTTGAGGCTGGCTTTCTTTCAGTCAACAGTGTTTCTGTTGTAATTTTATTGCTCAGATTTGTAGTTCTTTTTTGGATCTGTTGATTGATATTTTTGTCTACTTTGAAATATTTTCAGCTATCACATAAAATATTGTCACTGTCTCATTTTTCTATTGTTCTTCCCATTTTGGGACCCCAAATACATAAAAACTTTTTATCAAATTTCCATATATATCCCTTACATTCTTTTTGATATTCCCTATGCTTTTTTTTCCTCCTAATCTATTTTTCAATTAATTGGTTTTCTCTATAAAAGGTAAAATACACAGCCAGTTAAGGAGATAATTTTATTCAGACTATGAGATAGGGAGAACATTCATTAATGAGGACCATCTCAGTGAAGGGAGGAGGAACTAGAGATTTTTAGAGGCAAATTTACAAGGAAGTCATCAGTGAGTCTTATAGGCATCATCAGGAAGAATAGCGGCAAGCCTTACATGAGTCAATGAAAAAAATTGGGGTTGGGTCTTGGGATATGTGAAAACAGTGGTTCTTTCTGGTTAGCCTTTTCTCCGAACACGAAAGTACAGTGAGATTTCTCAACTTTCACTGGTTTCTGGGAACACTGGGTTTCCATAAACTTCAACATTGTCATCTCTAGTTATGCTTAATCAACTTGATAAACACATATATTAAATTGTTGATTTTACTTATCTTGTTTCCCAGCCCTAGTATATGCATTTGGTTTTTAAGTAGATTCCACTTCCCTAGTGAAATACGGCATTTTGTCATTTGTTTTCTTGAACATTTTAAACACAGTAATTTCAAAGTGTCTGTATAATATTAAAGGGGAGAAAATTTATCACCCCAAAATATACCTCTTTGGCATGTTGATTATTTTAAGTTGGTTATTTTTAAGAAAGAGCAGACACAGGTGGAGCTTTGAAAACTGAGCAGAAATTACCCTTTTATAAGGAATATTTATATTTATAAAAGAAATCTCCATTTGTAAGAGTGTCTGTCAACCTCTCTATACCAAGAAAGGTTGACTCAATCCCTGTGGAGTATTATCAATAGAGAAGACATGGACTTAAATCTGCTTAACAACCTTACCCTGTTTATTGTGCTTTTCCTGGTAACGTCCTGTAACTGACTCCTCACCCCCAATATCTTCTTTTGCCTTTAGCTCAAAATGTTATTTAAGGTGTTAGCTATTTTGAAGAGTTACTCAGTTTTCCTGGGTTTCTCCCATGTATGCAGGAGGTATACATATTAAACTGTTGCTTTTCTCCTGTTAATCTGTCTTATAGACAGACAAAGAACCTAGAAGGGAAGAAGGGAAGATTTTTCCACCTCTACATTTTCTATGGCTAGGTTTCTATTTTCTTTCTTTTATTTTCCCTTTTTCTTTTCTTTTCTTTTCTTTTTTCTTTTCTTCTTTTTCTTTTCTTTTCTTTCCTTCCTTCCTTCCTTCCTTCCTTCCTTCCTTCCTTCCACTTTCTTGGTATAGTCGGTAATTTTTATATGATTTTAGAAAAAAATAATTAAGGCTCTTTAAGAAGATACTGTCACCCCTTTCCTCTCTCAGACAGCGAGTGTAGAGAATCACCTCTAAGCCATCAGAGACTGTCTGTGTCAAGGTCGGTGGCTTGTCTTTACAAGGCTCAGTGTACATTTATTTTGTTTCAGTCTCTTCAGAAAGCCTCATGTTTTTACTACGGCCCCTCTTTCTTGACCTCCTGATCAAATCATAAGGCTCCCAAACACTTTTCTGTCCTTCACCTCAGTCTTTCACAGATTCTCTATTCCTGCCTTCCAGGAGCCTCCCTTCTTGCAAGGATCTTGCTTCTGAAGCATTGGCTGCTTTGTCACCTTATGACACTTCTGAACCAAACCTTTTTCTAAATTAATTTATGACTTTTCTTGTTATTCTTGGCAGAAGCAATGCCTACTACAAGCTACTCCAACATAGCCAGCAAAGGAAATCTGCTTTCACTTATTTTTTGCAATTTCCTTAAATTGAAACAGAATTGTTTTAAAAATATTTCAGAGATATATTGACCTGCAATTTGTTTTTATCATAGTGGTGAGTAACTCTTGATGATTGTTCCCAAGCAGATTTGTTAAAATCTCAAGTTGTAGTCAATCTTAAAAAATAATCTGCAGAATCATAAGATTTTTTTTTAATAACATGATTTTTTTTTTTTTTAAAGCAAACCAACTGGACTGAGAACAACAATGTCTTTTTATAGTGGTTGTTTTCATTGGGTTATTACTGCTTCTACCCATGAGTAGAACTATTATGTGTTTTGAATAATTAAAAAAGATCTGTTGCTTGTTGATTTTGGATTTGTTTGCCTGACATATTGAATTAAATATTCAGTTAGTGAATGACATATGGCATTTCTTCACTGAAACATGGCAAATATGGCTTTTTCTTGGTGCACAGACCTTGTTTTCAACCAATTTTATAAGCTGTGCAGGATGAATGAATTCAAGAATAGATTGTTCAAGATTTATAAATCATATACATTCAACGATTGTCTTTTGCCACAAAGTAAATCTAGACTCATGGATAATAAATATTTATGAAGATGAAACCTTTTTAGAATTCTAAATTGAGAAGCCATATGCTGGTTAACTGTCTCATTGTAACTTTCTTCTGTCTTTGTTAGTTTGATATTTCTAGTCTACAACATTTTTCATGGCTTCTCACTAGCTCAATTTTATCTCTTGCTGTCAATAAGACCTGACATATGAAAAAGGCACACCACTGTGATATTCAACAAAGTATTAACTAATCCAATAATGTACATTAATATTATATCTATATGTTAAATATATAAAATTCTGTGTGTGATACCTATTCTTAGAGAATTTAGCATGAAATTTTATCTTGTATCACTTGGGTATTTCCCCATATTTCAGCACCTCAAAAAAAAAAGTGGAAGCAAAATCAATAGAATCATTAAATGCCATTTCATGTAAATAGGTGGAAACTGGATAAGAGTGATGCTAATTAAAACAAAACAAAACAAAACTTTTTCCCCCCTTTTCTTGGTATAATTCCATTGGTAATGATGATGGGAAATACTAAATTGAGTACAAGAATAATTCTGATGATAGGGCAATGATGTACATCCTAAGCTCTTTGAAGGTAAGGATTTTGGTCTACAGACTGTCCTCATATATTTTTCATGTAGCCCTATGTTTCTTTGCATACCAGAAGCCCAAATGTATGTTTCATATTTTGAATTGGTATTTCATCAGATTCCCTTAAAACTTAGCTATAACAGAGACAATAAACACAAGTGGTCTTTCAATACTGCTCACTAGAAGGGAAATAATTTTTATGTTTACTTGGTTTCTGTTCTTCCTGACTTACTCATAGGAATCTTATTCCCAATGTGGTAACTTTGTATTGTGTCAATTAAGAAATAACTTAATTTCTCAGATTTCCCTTTCTCATATAGTTCTGGGGAAAGTCAGCCATAAGAGAAACTTGTGTGATATCCAGAAGGCCAAGGCCAAAGTGAATAACTTTTTTTTTTTTTTTAATATTCTGAAGGTCAAAGTAGAGCCAAGACCTTTTGCAGCTTATGTAAATTTTCATCAGTGCACTAGCTTACTTTGTTGGTGTGGGGAAGTAGTTGGGCCCTTGGTTTCTAAGGTTCTTGATAGATCTCGTGCTTCAGCCTCTGCACATCATGGCCAAGGCACATGTGCAGCTCTTTGGTAAAGGGTGCCCAGATTACAGCATAGGTTTCTCACATCGTTAAAGCTGGAAGCAATGAGCAACATATGTGGGTTTTACTTTGTTTTTATAAGTTTCATTTTGTCCTCATGGATTCCTGTTTATCTCATAGGTTCCTAGTTATCCTCATCAGTTACTGTTTTTCCTCACAAATTGACATCCAGTATTTCTTTCCATATCCTGACCTTGACTTCAAGTCCAACATCAGATGTTGAAGCAACAGCTTTAAATAAACTGCTTAATCTTCTCTGATAATTATGTAAGGCCTAATCCCTATAAGTCTCTTACTCTATATCACTCATCGTGGTTGTTATTCTCTGGTCAAACCTGAAATCATACAGAATTGGGTGCCACAGTGGTTTTAAGGGATCAGACCTTAAGAATTAGTTCTCTGAATTGGTTGTAGGTTATACAGAATTGTTTCTTCAGTCTTATTAGTTTTGAAAACACTAATGACTGATTCCAGTAGTAATTGGGTTCATGGTAGTTCATGGCATGCCCTGACAAAAGAGTTATTTAAATTATGATCTGGAGATATCTATAATCAAGTGCTATAGAAGGCAGGTCTTTGGATGGCTATGTAGTTGCTGCCACAGAATCCTGTAGTGAAAATAAGGGAGTGCAAGGGGGTTGGTTGGTTTCTAAATGTGTAGCGGTTTGGGGAAAAAAAACCTGATATGCTTAGTACTAAAATCTCATCTCAATTTTGGGTCCAGGTAAGAGACAAGAACCCTTTTATGATCTCCTCAAATGAAATGCTTATCTCCTCTATCCATAGAATTAAGATTTTTAAAAGTCAAACCTAAGTCTTATCCTACAAGTGAGTAAACTACAATGCAAATTACATTTGTAACATCATAGGTATCTTTTGTTAAAATTAGGTAGAGATTTGGAAGAGTAGGGACCCTCAAAATTAGTACGAATCCTTATGAGCATAGTCTGTTGAAGCTGGGGACTTTGATCTCATAAATTATCCTGAAATGCTTTTACCATTAAAAATGGATTTACCTTCCTTATGAAGAAGTTACTTTTTCTTTGCTTGAATACCCGTAATGGCCTCCTCTGAAGTATTTGACTTATAATGAACTGCTGACGCTCCTTAATAACTATTCCATCACCTCTTGTTGTTTCTGAACTTATAATTAGATTCAAGTCCTGGCAGGCCGGAAGAGGTAAACCCAAAAGTATGACACATGGGAAGGTACAATAAGCATCAAAAGAACTGTAAGACTTTAGCTAATTTGTATTAGCAGAAATTCTGAGAATATACATGGGGATGAATCTTAATGGTATTGGAACAGAGTGGAATAAATATAACATTGGACTGGGCTGAATTCTTTCATATGATACTAGGCAGAGATTCTGTTTTGAGATATTATCATGATGGGCTGAGAACAGTTCTAGCACAGTACCTAGGTGACCAAAACAGACCACAGACAGAGACCAATGGAGATGAAATGCTAGAACTTCCTTGGTATTTTATAGAAGAAGTTATCAAAAGGCTTAGGATGTTTGAAAAGCTATAATGGATTAATCATATAAGACTTATTCATAAATTCTCCAACCTTATACTAACTGCATTCATTGAGAGGATACAGAGGAGGCTCCCTTCATCAAGACGGTAAGAAATACATATAAGAATGAAACTTCAGAATTCTTAAGAGTTCTTTGGTGTGTGTTCTTTGCAAGCAGAAGCTAGAGGAGCTGCGACTGCACTGAAGGTTTGTCAGGGCCACACACTGCTGTGGATCTGCGGGCTAACCTTGTTGCCAGGGAACCACAGCCAGGCCTGAAGTTCCTCCACTTCCCACTCAATCACATTATTCAAGTTCTCCAAATCCTGAGCCAAGTGGGTATGTCATTTCATGGTGAAGCTTTTCCTGCCCATCATTAATATTATTGATATTTGAGTTAGTCAGAGAAAGATGTGATTTCCACTTCGAACTTCTGAGTTCCAAAATGTCAGTGTTTCCCCAGCCCCTTACTTTTTGTCCATCTTTCCCACCCAGCTGCCAGCTTGCTAACTTTAGGTCCCATATCAGACACAAAAGCATCAGTCTTACATACAGACTCTAACTAGCTTCAAAAATTTGGTAAGGTCTCATTTCTACTATAGATTTCTTACTCTACCTCATTCATGATGATTCTGATTCTCTGATACACCCTTACTGAACATCCCTCTATAACTCTGAAATACAGGGATTATATAACACCTTCTCTTCAACATCTATAATTAGAATGTTAAAATTTAATATTATCAGGGTTGCTGGGTAGCTCAGTCGGTTAAGCATCTGACTCTTGATTTGGGTTCAGGTTGTGATCTCAGGGTCGTGGGATCAAGTCCCATGTCAGGCTCCCCACTCTGGCTTCTCTGTCTCTCCCTTTGTACCTCCCCCCATTCACGCACTTGTGCTTGCACACTCTCTCTCTATAAAATAAATAAATAAATCTTAAAAAATTAATATTATCTAATAATTATGCCTAAAATAATCAATGATTTATTTGTACCTCTGTGAATGTGGTCTAAAAGAATTGTTGTCTCTGAATATAATAGGAAAACATGGCTGAGCCTATACCAAAATAAGAAATATAATTAGGAGGAGTTGCTGCTCATTTTAGGGCAAAATGTCTCTTTGGATGAAAAGTAATTAATAAGAAGTCTTGATCACTTTTAGTTTTATGGGCAGTGATGTTAAGGAGTCATCTTTACACATATAGGTGTCCATTTTATGGTAAGTATGTATGAAGTGTCATATTTGAAAAACAATTTGATAAAGATAAAACAACATTTCCATTCTGTAAAGTCCAATGAAAAAACAGAGATATAACCAGGAATATATTCGGATATGGAACAACTGATGGTTATTGGTCTCCATCTTTTGCCCATGTTCATGTCCCAAATGATGACAGACTAAAGTTCTTACAACTACTGGAATCGGGAAGGCAAAGGAGGGGAATGTTAGGGTGTGGAGTGGAAGGCAATGCAGGTTGGAAAAATTGCAGGAAACCTCTTATCAGGAAACAGGGACATTAAATGTGGATTCTTGCTTCCTCAATATTCACCTAGTCAGTCCTCCTTGGATAGGCTAATACAATTAGCACCAATCAAATGGGAACGCCTAGAATCTCTTTCTAGTAGCTAGAAGTTCTAACTAATCACAGGACCAAACTGAGAACAGTATCGGTCACATATTAAACATATTAAACTCTATATGTGCAACTCTGTTTTATCTGAATTTTTACATTTTTTTTCTCTACAAAAATAAAATGGGTTTATATATATATTTTTAAATGAGGGATTATAGATTTAGTTCACAAAAGAAGAAAGTAATGCAACTTCTTTGCAATGTCTTGTTCTCACTACATCTCTATTGTTCAACTTTGCAAGAAACACTTCCTAAAGCTGTGGGTACCTATATAACCTCCTATTCTGCAAGACTGGCTGTGATAATAAACCAACTGGTCTCTCAGCTGACACAATGTTGAATTTGAATGACTTTTTACTTAGGAATTTGATTTTTCTCAGTAAAATATTTAGATGAAGTTATTTTGACATTGCATAAGTTAGAAGTGAAACAATTACATAACTCAGAAGACTAGAGTTTAGGCAAATTGCATCTGGATGAGAAGACAGCAGCAACCTGAAAGATATTTTATCCCGTAATAGATTTAAGAGTGAAAAATTATTTTGGAAAGGAAAAATACAAATTATTAGTTCTACTTTGAATGTCTTTTACCAAGAGGAATAAAACAAGGTAGAAAAAGAACAAGTATAAAAATTTAGAAGAAATGCTCTTTTTGGATTTTGTATCTTGGAAATTAGATTGCTCTTCTTTAGTATTGGTTGCCATTATAAATAAAGATGCTCCAAGAACAAGGATATGAATAATTTAAAAATATAGATTTAAGTACAGTTATCATATATTTGTAGATTTCTCAATAGTGTTTTTATCTATTTCTATATAGTCAATTAATTGAAATCCATAAAACTATATTACAAAGGTAGATGCTATTAATTAGAAATTCATATACAAATATAATGTATCTATTGAATCCTATTATATGTATATTATTAAGCTACACAGTGAGGGAAAGAAAGGATGGAAAAATAATGAAGTCATCTACATACAAGAGTTTTTTTTTTTTTTCAGAATAAAAATTAGAAAATCAGGTCCGTGTGTGTGTGTTTCTGTGTGTGTGTGTCTGTGTGTGTGTGTGTCTGTGTGTGTGTGTGCGTGTTTCAACTACATAATCTTATGCACTCCAGCTAGGAGCATTTTACTTAAAATTTCCTGTCCATATAATAAAAACCTTATAATACATTCTCCTATCTCAGACTAAATGCAATGTGTTATGTGAGATCACTTTTATTCATTGGGACAGGAGAATATGTAATTTACAACATTTATTAGCCAGTTGGGTTCCATTGTAGGAAGGAGTAAACCCTCTTTTTCATTTGCCAGGAAAAGTTATAGTCAAATATTTCTCCTTCCATATTATTTGTGTTAATAAATACGGTTATTTTAAAACACTTTACTCATTTTTCTGAGGAAAAATAATTTTACATGAGATTAAAATTGCAATTCAAAATCTTACAAAAAGCAGTACAAAGATTTTAACCCATAACTTCATTATGTAATACAAGGAGAAGAGAAGTCAGTAAAATTAAATGACAGTTTTGTCTTAAGATTAAATGAGTTCCTAACATTAATCTTTATTACCATGGCTGATGGTAAATTATCAATTCCAAGGACTCTTTTTATTGGACATAATTATTCAGATTTACCAAGTGTCTCTAAAGAAGATGTTATCAAATAACTTTCAACTCTACTGTTGTAAATAATTAGGACAGGATGGTTTTCAGCCAAGGTAGTATAAAAAATAAATAGAGCACACAGAAATGTCTAACAAGGTAATATGCCCATAAAAATCTATCAACTTTCCTGAGGCACTGAGAAATTTCTATTGTCAGCATGATATTCTCTATTATGTCTATATATGGATAGATCATTACTTTAAGAATGAGTAGATCAAAATTTTCTTAATAGTGGAATTAGAGCTAACAGAATTGAAATATTTTTGAAGTAAATAGTGTTAAAATGGACAACTCAATAGAATTTGAATAGAAAAAAATGCATTATTTTCTTTTCCTCTTGACTATAAAAGTAGATTTCAACTTTTTGGAAAATTTATCTTTCAAAAAAAGTTTATTGTTGAAAAGTGTTCTGTTAACAACATGTCCTCTTGCATTTATGCCTATCTACCACAGCCTAAGAAAAAATGGATCTAACTTTTTGCCTACATCTATAGAAACATCATGATCTTTAGAATAAAAGCATGAATATACATGCAATGTGAAAATTTGTGGCAGATGAAAACAAAATGACCCAAGAAAAGAACTTGATTCAAATTATCAAATAAAAGTGAATTAATTTTGATGAGGTTAATTTTAATGATTGGATATTACTAACAAAGTATATTTTAAAACAGGATAATTGATCCTCAAATCACTCATAATGTGTGGTTAACTTGCACAAACAAAAGCATTCATAGACGTAAATAACTATTCAAGGTCTTGCTGAGGACCCCTTTGAGATTCTGTTTCTCCAGTAAATTCTGCCTCATCTCCAGTCAGCTGTGATTTCTTAGTCCTCTGAATTCCCAAAAGACTTTTTGTCTTTCCCATTCACTTGTAAATGAATCATAGATGACAGGATGGCATTTATTTAAATCATGCCATACTAATTTAATTTCCTGTGTGTTTTGTTTTGCCTACTAGATATTAAACTTGCAGATGGCATGAGTTGTCTCTTATCTTTTGTATTAGGGTACCATGACAGATATTTGGTTGCTCATGATTCTTCCCTACCTTGTCATTACATATACACACTAGCTTTTTCTGTATTCTTTCAGAGAGGAATGCAAAGTGCAATTTGTAATTAACTAGTACCTCACTAATCTCAATAAGTACTAAGGTACTCAATAAGTACCTGTCCCAGGACCCTGAGATCATGACCTGAGCTGAAGGCAGATGCCCAACCGACTGAGCCACCCAGGCACCCCTTGTTCATGGTATTTTATGATCTCTCCAGTTAACATCTCTTCTCATATGCTGTAAGTTTGGGGGAAGCAGCTCAGATATTATCCTCCAGAAAGCCTTCACTAGTAATCACTCCCCTTCCCCAGCCTATGCTAGATGCCTCTCAGATACACTCCCATAGTTGCTGTATATCTGATAGCACAGGTCATTCTGTAATGTGCAGTCTCTTACCTGTGCAGTCTCTAACCCAGTTGTGCTGTGATTACTTTCCAGGCAAGACCTTCACTCCATTCTATCCCTGGCATGACACATAGTATCTGGCACATTAGGGACTATGATACCTCCACCTAAAATGTGATTAGTGATCTAATTCATTCATTCAGCTGTCTAGACCTGTGTCTATCTACCTACCCAGCACAGTGTCTGATTATTAGAATTTTATCAAATGCATGCTGAATGGTCTGTAATAATTTTTATACATTTTATGATGTTTAGCACAATACCTAACACATTATGTGATCTCTAAAACATCACACTTTGAATTAATGGGTATTTGAGGAGGTTCAGTAAAGAACAGTATGAAAAGTAATGCAAGGGTTAAAGTTGGGTTATAATATCAACAATAGTGGATGCTGCAGTACTAGAGAAAGGGCTTATAATGTGAATAAATGGCTACTACATACTACGACTATGTAAATTCACCCACAGAATCACAGGGACCGCTAGACCAGTGAAGTCTCCTGTGTGTGAAGGTAGGTATGTGGGGCAGGTAAGGGCTTTCCTAAAAGGAGAAGAAAAGTTTTCTTCTCTGCAAACAGACTGGATCCACAGAGAAGAAAGGAGGAAGGTAGACTGAATGTGACCAAATTGTTCTCCCAAACTTACCAGTCTGGCACGTTTTCTCACCTTCTCTTATGCAGAGTGAGTGACAGGGTGGAGAGAGTTATTGAACTGTCTGCACATGAAAAAAGATGTCAGGAGCAGGGAGGAAACATCTTTTAGGTCTACTGAATGAATATAACAAGTAAACAAATATGTTTTTATCAGATTTCTGCATCAAGAGGAATATAGATAGATAGATATAGATCTAGATATAGCTAGATAGCCATCAGATGTAGTACTTCTCCATCATTATTTTCTCTCTCAAGGAGTGAACAGTGGCAACTAAAAACAGGAACGAACAGGGCACCGAGGTGGCTCAGTCGGTTAAGTGTCTGCCTTCGGCTCAGGTCATGACCCCAGGGTTCTGGGATCGAGCCCCACATCAGGCTCCCTGCTCAGCAGGGAGTCTGCTTCTCCCTGTCCTCTGCCTCTCACCCTGCTCATGCTCTCTCTGTGTCAAATAAATAAATAAAGTCTTAAAAAAAAGAATCTTTAAAAAAATAAAAACAGGAACA
Source organism: Phoca vitulina (assembly GCF_004348235.1). NCBI lineage: Eukaryota > Metazoa > Chordata > Mammalia > Carnivora > Phocidae > Phoca > Phoca vitulina. The sequence goes on from NW_022589706.1 coordinate 42,690,002, forward strand.
AACAAATAAAAGTAATAAAAGTAGCTGTAGCAAATTTCAAAAGGTGGGAAAACAGTAAACCAGGAGTCATGCTTCAAATCTAATGGTGGCTTTAATACAGTCACCCAGGGGGCCCCATACAACACTATTAGAATACCTTTGACTATATTCCTTGTGTCATAATTTTTATCCTCATGACTTATTCATTCTGCAACTGGAAGCCTATATCTCCCACTCCCCTTCATCCATTTGCCCATCCTCAACTCCTTCCCCTCTGGTAATCATCAATTTATTCTTTGTATTTATTTATGGGTCTGTTTCTGATTTTTGTTTGTTTGTGAAATCATATGGTAGTTGTCTTTTTCTGTCTGACTTATTTCACTTAGCATAATACATTCAAGGTCCATCCATGTTGTCACAAATGGCAATATTTCATTCTTTCTTATGGCTGAATAGTATTCTAGTGTGTGTGTGTGTTGTGTTGTGTGTGCGTGTGTATGTGTGTGTGTGTGTGTGTATAGGACATCTTAAATCCATTCATCCATCAGTGGACATTGGTTATTTCCGTATATGGGCTATTGTAAATAATGCAATAAACCTAGGAGTGCATATATCTTTTCAAATTAGTGTTTTCCTTTTCTTTGAATGAATACTCAGAAGTAGAATTGCTGGATCATATGGTAGTTCTATTTTTTAAATGTCTTTTGAGAAATATCTCTTCTGTTTTCCATAGTGGCTTCACCAATTTACACCCCCATCAACAATGCCCAAGGATTCCTTTTTCTTCACATTCTCAATAAATTTGTTATTTCTTATCTTTTTCATACTAGCCTTTCTGACTGGTATGTGGCAATATCTCATTGTGGTTTTGATTTGCATTTCCTTGATAACTAGTGATGCTGAACATCTTTTTATGTGTCTCTTGAATCCCTGTATGACTTTTTTGGAGAAATGTCTCTATTTCTTACTGAGTCTAGTGAAAGGTTTATCAATTTTGTTTCTCTTTTCAAAGAACTAGTTCCATTGATCTATTTTTTTTTTTTTTTAGTCTCAATCCCATATTTATTTTCACTCTGATCTTTTTTTTCTTTCATTCAACTAACTTTGGGCTTTATTCTTCTTTTTCTAGTTGCTTTATGTATAAAGTTAGATTGTTTATTTGAGATTCTTCTTATTTCTTGAGGTAGGCCTGTATTGCTATAAGCTTCCCTCTTAGAACTCCTTTTGCTGCATCCCATGGATTTTGGTATGTTATATTTACATTTTCATCTGTCTCAAGGTATTTTCTAATTTCTCCTTTGATTTCTTCCCTGACGCATTGGTTGTTCTGTAGCATGTTGTTTAATCCCACATACTATGATTTTTTCCATTTTTCTTTTTATGATTGATTTCCAGTTTCATAACATTGTGGTCTGAAAATATTGATATGATTTCAGCATTCTTAAAATTTATTGAGACTTATTTTGTGGCCTAACATATGATCTATCCTGAAGAAAGTTCCATGGCTACTTGAGAAGAATGTGTATTCTGCTCCTTTGGGATAGAATGTTCTGTTTTTTTTTTTTTTTGCATTGAGTTTTAATTGAAAACATTAAAACAATTTAATCACTCGGGGCGCCTGGGTGGCTCAGTTGGTTAAGTGACTACCTTCGGCTCAGGTCATGATCCTGGAGTCCCGGGATCGAGTCCCACATCGGGCTCCCTGCTCGGCAGGGAGTCTGCTTCTCCCTCTGACCTTCCCCCCTCTCATGCTCAATCTCTCTCTCTGATAAATAAATAAATCTTTAAAACAAAACGAAACAAAAACAATTTAATCACTCATAGTGAATTATAAAACTTTGACAGTTAAATTGTACTTTCATTTATGAGGCATTTATTCATCATTATTTTGGTAGACCTGAAAGAAACTTTGCATACTTGTGTTTTCTGTTCTCATTTCAGAGGAAGGTCTAAAATATTTATAAATCAAAAGCCAGCTGAATTAGAAGTGAAATATAAAGAACAAAATCTACACGCAGTTGTGCTGAAAGATAGAATGTTCTGTATATATCTATTAAATCCATCTGATCTATTGTGTCATTTAAGGACTATGTTTCCTTATTGATTTTCTGACTGGATGATGTAAGTAGGAAGGGTCTTCCTACACTGCCATCTTGAAATACTCTCCCCAGTTATGTTTTGACCTTCAATATTCTTTTCATAAATATATCACACTATCAAGTCTCCCTCTTCTCTAAATCCCTGTTTTATGTTGAGGCAGATGTGCATATGCATAAGTAATACATTTTGGACTAAGTTTCCTTGATAGTATTTTTTTTTCTTACAGCTCAATAACCTTATACTGCTCTATTTTATAGAAAGCAGAAAATTTTATGAGTTCAATTTAGTTTGTATTCCACAGCAGTAACTGAAATCATGAATTTGTTCCATTTGCTTACAAATAAGCAATTTATGGCTTGAATGAACTCTTTTAGTGATTACAGTCTTCAGCAGGGAGACATGGTATTTAATATCTTAAAAAATAAACATACCTCTAGTAAATTTAAGGAACCATATGATGAATAACATGAGCATATTCATGTTGCAAAGGGACAAAATAAATTTGCATGTACACAAGAATAATTTTTACACAAGAATGGGCCAGTTGTGGTGATATTATTACCAATGACGGTGTCCTGTCTTACCCAGGTAGCTCCCTGAATAAGTGCACATTCTACCTAATTAATGGGAAGTCTAAAATATGTGATGACAGCATAAGTAAACTTCTTTGAGGTATCTGTGAGAAAAGCATTATTTAAATACATCTTAATTTAATGTTCAAACGGAAAATAATTCTTCATTTGCTTTTTGAACATAGTAAGTAGTCTTGCTTTTACTTTCTGATCATTAAGAGATATGTGATTTTGGTGAACCATAGCATAAAACAGTTTGTAATTTTGATGCATGAGTTTAAAGAGAAACTTAAGTACTCCAACCTATCTATATTTTTTAACTTTTTCTTTCTAATTGTAAGTAAGTGACACATTTAGAAGCTAAATATGAAGCAAAAAATAGTATCTCTTTAGATAAAAGTATGTGCTTCTCTGTTTAAAATACATTAATTATTTTCTACAGTCTCAATGTGACTACAAACTGCTATTGCCTTAACATAAATTGTATAGTTAAAATGCTTCAGAAGATATGTTAAAATTTTTAGTACTTTAAATTGAGTCCAGGATTTTGAAAGCATCTACATTACTATTTTTTAAATTATCATACAACTATAATGATTAAAAAAATTCTATAATGGAATTTCCATTGACTGGATTATTTAAAATGAAATTTATTAGATGATATTGTTATTGGCTAAGTTAATTTTGGTGGAGATGTAGCTGATACATTGGCAATCATAAAAATTGTACAATTTACATGTTTTTGAATTGTTAAATGAGACTATGTCATCAAATGTTTAAATAATTCAGTATATGATAGGAATTTACAAGTATGAATTAATTCATTTTCTCTTTTTTACCAGTCTGAGTGGTTTAAATGTTTTAGATTAAATGTATCTAGAGCCATAACGATAGTTCAGAAAAAGATTGTTTTTTCCACACTGATTCTGAAGCATTGATTTTTGAATTTAGATATCATTCAGATTATTTAATTGCAAGATAACATCATCTTCCTCATATACCTGCACATCATTTATCTATCCACTCTATCAATATTTGTTTCTTAGTAATAGAAACATTGTCACTTTCTTTTTTAACTGTGACCATTTTAAATCTATAAATATATTAGAATTAAAATCAACCTGGTAATTGTTAATATAGATGGTTTTATTGTCCTTTTACAGCAATAGACTTTCAGAGAACATAGGCAATCCAGGGTCCTACGCTTGTCTCAAACATGTGTGTGAAGTTTGTTGTTGTTGTTTTCCCCAGCACTTAGCTCACAAGACTTTCCTTCCAACAGAATATTAAATAAGCTTCTCTCAAGTTCAGCCTCTTACTGATATAACATCCATTACCTTTATGGAGTGGCAGAGTGAGAGGAATATTATCAGGAGAGACTGGATAACACGACTTTCCAGATACTTTTTTTTTTTTTTTTTGGTCCTAGGAGAGATTCTTTCATTTTAGCCTTGTCAACAATGGCATTCAAGATTCTGGTGCGTGGGTTCCTTTTACTGGTCCAGAAGGGTATTAGAACACAGAGAGGCAAGTAAAAAGATAAACAAGATTCTAAATCAAGGGGAAGATTATTTAGCTTTGGAGACAGGGGTTGTTCAAGGAAAATTAAGCTGGAAAACTTAAATCAGCATGACTAGGAGTAAAAACAGTGTCTTCCTGGACCACAACTGCTTATGTGAGGACCCCAGAATATTACTCTAATTTTTGTATTAACCACCCTGTCATTCATAAATTAACTATCAACCACTCTTTCAAAGGAATTGTGTTGATAATTGGAAACTTACTAAGAATAAGACTTGGTACAGACCCTCCAGGAACTATTGATTATAATTATGTAAAGGAGATTCAGAATACATGAAGAGAAATGTAATAATTAAGACATATTTATGAAGTTCAAGATGCACAGTAAAGTGATAATTCTTGTCTATTTTAGGTTTCTAGCATCACCCATGCTTGATCTTACTAACCCTTAATAAAATCCCTTAATAAAATTAATATTTGAAGTGGGATATTGAACTGAGATATTGTGAAATGATTCCTAGCTACTATAATCATTTTGGGTAGCTGAGAAAATATATACAATTAGTAAAAGTAGAGTCCTAATTTACCTAATATTAAAACAGATATATAACTTAACTAGCTTTGAAGAGCCTGCTGATATGATCTAGCAACATTTGTGTCAGAAAGACAGGAAATTATGACATAAGGCATGAAATGAGTACTCATATTTGCCAATAATTCACAAAAATCACTCAACTTGGGGTGCCTGGGTGGCTCAGTCGTTAAGCGTCTGCCTTCGGCTCAGGTCATGGTCCCAGGGTCCTGCGATCGAGCCCCGCATCGGGCTCTCTGCTCCGCGGGAAGCCTGCTTCTCCCTCTCCCACTCCCCCTGCTTGTGTTCCCTCTCTGCCTGTCTCTCTCTGTCAAATAAATAAAATCTTAAAAAAAAAAAATCACTCAACTTAGTACTGACTGTAAATGCAGAACTCAGGAAACGGTATCAGATACACTTGGTTCTCCTTGCATTGGTATATGTTGCTCATAAAGCTGACTGATTCATATGACTTGAAATCTTACTTCTTTGGAGATAACTTAATGTCATTCACCAGCTTTATATTTTACCTGGATTCCTAGGATCACCTAGCATTCAATTTGTCATCTTTTCCCATAATCCAGATTCTATGTTGACATGCCTGTTACTAGTTACTCAGCCTCAAAAGGATACATTATTTTATTTCACTCACCCTAATATACAATAAGGCATTATCTCTCATTCAGTGTATCTACGGATTATTTTGTCATCCTCATTGTTATAGACTTCTGTCATCATCTATAAGCCTACTCTAATGACTTAGTCCTGACTCCAACTTTTCCCATCTAGTTCAGCTAGCATCCTTTTCTTATACATTTTTTTAAATTTTAGAATAATTTTAGCATCTAACACACTTTTTAAAAAAGATTTATGTATTTGAGAGAAAGAGAAAGAGTATGAGTGGGGGGAGGGACAGAGAGAGAGAATCTTCAAGTAGACTCCCACTGAGCACAGCCAGACCCAGGGCTCGATCCCATGACCCATGATACCATGACCTGACCCAAAACCAAGAGTCTGATGTTTAAGCAACTGAGTCACCCAGGCACCTCAAGCATCTAATACACTTTTAAGAGTGTTTTCTCAAAAACATTGCTTGACTCACAACAATCTTTGACTAAATTTTTTTCAGTACATTGCTAAAGTCTTTTTTCTAATAATTTTTGTTTTTTTTTATATGTTCCTTATCTACCTTGCCAATCTTATCTCCCTCTATACTACTCCAAATTTTATTACATCAAAATTAATATTCATACTTTTCTCAGTATATACTGGGGAACAGTACATACTTGCCTTTGTGTCTTTTATCATATCATTCTTCTAGACTGAAATAAATTCTCTATTTTTTTAAAGATTCTATTTATTTATTTGACAGAGAGATAGAAAGGGAGCACAAGTAGGCAGAGCAGTAGTCAGAGAGAGAGGAAGAAGCAGATTCCCCGCTGAGCAGGGAGCCCAACGTGGGGCTCAATCCCAGGACCCTAGGATCATGAACTTAGCCGAAAGCAGACAGTTAACTGACTGAGCCACCCAGGCTTCCCATTTCTCTATTTTTTTAACATCTCCTTTTCCAATAGAGCAGAAAAAACTTCATCAGTTATATCATCTAGACCATCATCATCTTTGCAAGCTCATTTCTTCTTTCACTTAGACTTTGCATAGGCACATCTCTATGGACCATTTTTACTTTACTTAATAATGTACATAATGTTTCTTTTTATTTTTCAGCCAATATCTTGAGAGAAGGAACCATGTCTCTCTCAAAATTGTGTTCCTAGGGTTTAAACATTGTGCCCCACAATGTGTACCCAGTGAAAGTATTTTAACACTAGAGATGACTGATGAAAATGAATACAGGACAGTCATCTGTACTTAATTATTGAACACTGTAAATTACAAAACTCTCTGTAAGGGCGCCTGGGTGGCTCAGTCGTTAAGTGTCTGCCTTCGGCTCAGGTCATGATCCCAGGGTCCTGGGATCGAGTCCCACATCGGGCTCCCTGCTCTGCGGAAGCCTGCTTCTCCCTCTCCCACTCCCCCTGCTTGTGTTCCTGCTCTCGCTATGTCTCTCTCTGTCAAAAAAATAAATAAAATCTTTAAAAAAAAAAAAACAACAACAACAAAACTCTCTGTAAATTACTCTGAAAATATCTGGAGAATATTTTTTTTCTCTTCTTGAGGATACATAGGTCAACACTGGATTTAGATTACCTATACTTTAAGGTAAACATTAAATGCAGCCTTCCATGTATGAAAGCCTGCTATTTTAATCATAGTTCCTTACTGATATATTCTGTAACTTTGGTTAAGTCATGAAACTGTTTAAATACAGCCAGTAGTAAGCTATAGATTAAAAAAAACAAAAAACAAAAAACTATACTTGCTTGCTAGCTTAAGAAAAAAATGAGAAGAAATATCCTAAATTTGTCAAAAGATAGCATACTCTAAATTAAAAACTATAATTATGGTTAATATTTATTTTTTCAAAACTAAATTTACTAAAATAAAAGTATTTATATAAACTATGTCAACATATTACTCAATATGTTATAGCTCATTATGTTATTTTTAAAAATGTTAAATTGTTTCATATGGCTTATATGAATTTACATTTTCTATGAAAAAAATATGATCAAAAATGCTGCCAATATCTTTTTTTAGCAAATTCAGATTTGTTTATAAATTTTGACATGAATTCTCATTATCAAATGCAATAACTGCAGGTGGCAACTTACATGAAAAAGCAGCAGAGTAAATGTGAAAGAATTAATGATGGGCTGTAGAATTTATTACAGATATGAGATACACATCTTTAAAGGTTTAAATTCATTTCCTATTTTATTATGGATAGAAATTAATGACTGGAAAAATAACAATTCTGTTTAGTAATACAATTCCCCAAATTTAGGTGAACATCTACTGAACATATGGTATGCTTCTTAGTACTTCAGGGCATCCAAAGCTGGCAAGAACATCTTTAGCAATCATGGTAAGCCCAGGAGTGGGCAGGTCAGATGGATACAGTAGAACTGAAACAACACATTATTATTTAGCAGATTATATGAGGACCTTCTTTACTCTCTTTCTTTCCTGACCTTTTGCTTAACTTCTTTCCAAAATTTAGTATTTATTAATATGGTCTTCAATTTCAAGATGGATCCTCTTTTCTAAATTGGACCCATTCTGGATGCTATTTATCTCTTTATTTTGTTTTCATCCTACATCTCAGGATTCCTCTAGTTCTGCCTGATGGACATATCAATGAAATTGCTAGTTATATGTGGGATGAAACAGCAAAGTTACGCAACTGTACTGATTGAAGTGAGAATTTCTACTTTCGAGGTTTTCATATCTAGTGGAGAATCAAATAAATAAACAGATAACTGTGATGCAGCATGAAAGAAGTAATTTCTGAGTATTGTGAGAGCCTATGAAGGGACTATTTTATAGGCTATAATAAGGCCATGATATACAACGTTGAAGTAAAACCCTAGTAACTAAACAAACAAGCAAAAAAAGATGATATCTGATAATAATAAATAAATGTAGGCAACACTTATTAAACACTTACTATGTGCACTTAGCACTATTCTAAATGTTTTACATGGATTAATTTATGAAGATGTAAAGGACAGTTACAGACACTTAATAGGAGGTAGAATCAGGACCTCGACTTAAGACAAAGTAACTACTGATAACATGCTCTTAGTTATTGTATTACATTTGAAAAAATTGATAAGAGGAGGCCTGGGTGGCTCGGTCCATTAAATGTCTGACTTTGGCTCAGGCCATGATCTCAGGGTCCTGGGACTGAACCCCTCAGTCATCAAGTTCTACTCTCAGTGGGGAGTCTGCTTGTCCCTCTCCCTCTCCATTTGTCCCTCCCCCTGTTCGTGCTCTCTCTGTCTCTCTAATAAATAAAATCTTTTAAAAAATTGATAAGAATTACTTAACTTTGATTTTCACCCAAATTAAACACTTTGATGCAAACACATCAAATAAAAAAATGTAGAAAATGATTTCATTCTTTTCAAAAAACTTTGCTATTGTTTGTGACTTTTTTGTGTACCCACAGCTTACCCATTGGGTAATGCAACACTAGGTGAAAAGTATGTGAAGAGTTTCTTGCTATGTAGTGTAGTTAATAAAATGCATGTGAAGTAATGAAGTCTGAACTAAGACAATAGCAGAGAGACGATGGGAAATGAAACATAAAAGAGAATAAGGATGATGAATCAGTAAGTCTTAAAGTCTTCTTAAAGTCAGAAGGTAAGTAAGGAGAGGTCATGAAACATAGCTTGATCAAGTGAATAGATTTTAAGCTTACAGTATATGAAATAAAAGAAAATAAGATGGGTTGAGAAGAAGAGTTTGGATTCCTTTTTTCAGCAAATATTTGCAAACCTAGTATGTTTCAGTCTTTGTGTATAACTGGATTTGTAGTGATCAACCAGAAAAAAAGTATTGTTTTTAACTCCATGAGAGATTATATGCAAGAAAACTTAGATACAATTATAACCTAGGCTAAATGTAAAGGCAGAGTTTAATGAGAAAGTGTAACTTGAGGGGCAGAATACTTAAATCTATGGTTAGAAATGATATATCTGAAGAATGATATTTTTGCAGAATCCTGAAAGTTAAGAAGTCAGTCAGTCAAATCAACTGTCATGTCAAGAGCCCTTCTGGTCATGTGGGAGTAAAAACCCAGAAGTGAAAAGCCTAAAGTAGGTGAAAGTTCATTTATCTTTGTTCAGAAATATTTTATGGTTTCTCAACGTAGAGGACCTCAAAACATTTGAGCACATATTAAATAACTACTTTACCACTTTCCAGAAGTCTTCTTTCCCTACCTGCTAACGTAAGATACTAATAGTAGTCAACCTTGTATCTGAGTATTTTAAGTACAGTATATTAAAGGTGAACGCAACTCAGGTAGAAGAGGACTGATCATTAGCTAATATGGATAAAAAGAGTGTCTATTTATTTTGGGGAAACTGTTGGTGTATTTTTATTTTATTTGGGATAGTTGTATGACAGTATTGGCTTTGTTCTGTGTCAACATTGGTAAACTTCAACTACATTTTTCAGAATGGCCTTCCCTATATGATGCTAGATTAAAGTTGGCTCAGTTGACTAAGGCTGTTATGTATGGAGGGCTGATACAGGGTGCTAGATGTACTGAAACTTGTGCATGTTGCTGCTGATCTGCTGGCTTAACTTGTTGGTGTGTAACTGCTGAGTCTGGCATTTCTGGCTATTGTAAATAATGCTGCTATAAACATAAAGGTGCATATATCTTTTCAAACTAATGTTCATATAAATACACAAATGTCAAATAGCTGGATCACACAGTACTTCTATTTTTAAATTTTTTGGAGAAAACTCCATACTGTTTTTGACATTGTCTGCACCACTTTGCATTTCCACTTAGAATGCTGGAAGTTTCCTTCTTCTCTACATCACAATAACACTTGTTCTTTCTTGTCTTTTAAATACTACCATTGTGACCGGTGTGAGGAGATATTTCAAGGGGGTTTTGATTTGAATTTCCCTAATGATTAGTGATGTTGAGGATCTTTTCATGTAGCTGTTGCCCATCTGTATGTCTTCTTTAGAGAAATGTCTATTCAGGTCCTCTGATCATTTTTAAATTGGATTGCTTGTTTTCTGATATTTAGTTGTATGAGTTCCATATCTATATACATAAACATATCTGTATCTATACATATATATATATCTATATATTAAATTTTATTTTATTTTATTATGTTATATTAGTCACCATACAGTACATCATTAGTTTTTGATGTAGTGTTCCATGGTTCATTGTTTTCATATAACACCAAGTGCTCTATGAAATACATGCCCTCCTTAATATCCATCACCGGGCTAACCCATCCCCCCCACCCCCTCCCCTCTAAAACCCTCATTTTGTATCTGAGTCCATAGTCTCTCAGGGTTTGTCTCCCCCTACGATTTCCCCCACTTCAATTTCCCCTTCCATCTCCTAATGTCCTCCATGCTATTCCTCATGTTCAACAAATAAGTGAAACCATATGATAACTGACTTTCTCTGCTTGACTTATTTCCTTAGCATAATCTCCTCCAGTCCCATCCATGTTGATGTAAAAGTTGGGATTTCATCCGTTCTGATGGCTGAGTAATATTCCATTGTATATATGGACCACATCTTCTTTATCCATTCATCTGTTAAAGGGCATCTCAGCTCTTTCCACAGTTTGGCTAGTGTGGACATTGCTGCTATGAACATTGGGGTGCATATGGCCTTTCTTTTCACTACATCTGTGTCTTTGGGGTAAATATCCAGTAGTGCAATTGCTGGGTCATAGGGTAGCTCTATTTTTAATTTTTTGAGGAACGTCCACACTGTTTTCCAAAGTGGCTATACCAACTTGCATTCCCACCAATAGTGTAAGAGGGTTCCCCATTCTCTACAACCTCTCCAACATTTGTTGTGTCTTGCCTTGTCAATTTTTGCCATTCTAACTGGTGTAAGGTGGTATCTCAATGTGGTTTTGATTTGAATTTCCCTGACAGCCAATGATGATGAACATTTTTTCATGTGTCTGTTAGCCATTTGTATGTCTTCTTTGGAGAAGTGTCTGCTCATGTCTTCTGACCATTTTTTTGACTTGATTATTTGTTTTTTGGGTGTTGAGTTTGAGAAGTTCTTTATAGATCTTGGATACCACCCCTTTGCCTGTAGTGTCATTTGCAAATATCTTCTCCCATTCTGTGGGTTGCTTCTTTGTTTTGTTGACTGTCTCCTTTGCTGTGCAGAAGCTTTTTATCTTGATGAAGTCCCAAAAGTTCATTTTGCTTTTGTTTCACCAGCCTTTGGAGATGTATCTTGAAAGAAATTGCTGTGGTCGATGTCAAAGAGGTTACTGCCTATGTTCTCCTCTAGGATTTTGATGAATTCCTGTCTCACATTGAAGTCTTTCATCCACTTTGAATTTATCTTTCTGTATGGTGTTGGAGAATGGTCAAGTTTCATTATTCTGTATATAGCTGTCCAATTTTCCCAGCACCATTTACTGAAGAGACTGTCTTTCTTCCATTGCGTATTTTTTCCTGTTTTGTCAAAGATTATTTGACCATAGAGTTGAGGGTCCATATCTGGGTTCTCTATTCTGTTCCATTGGTTTATATGTCTGTTTTTGTGCCAGTACCATGCTGTCTTGGTGATCACTGCTTTGTAGTACAGCTTCAAATCAGGCAACGTGATGCCCCCAGCTTTGTTTTTCTTTTTCAACATTTCCTTGGTGATTCAGTGTCTTTTCTGATTCCATACAAATTTTAGGATTGTTTGTTCCAGCACTTTGAAAAATGTCATCGGAATTTTGATCGGGATGGCATTGAAGGTGTAGATTGCTCTGGGCAGCATAGGCATTTTAACAATGTTTATTCTTCCGATCCATGAGCATGGAATGTTTTTCCATCTTTCTGTGTCTTCTTCAATTTCTTTTATGAGTGTTCTGTAGTTCATAGAGTATAGATCCTTTACCTCTTTGGTTAGGTTTATTCTAAGGTATCTTATGGCTTTTGGTGCTGTTGTAAATGGAATTGTTTCTCTAATTTCTCTTTCTACAGTTGCATTGTTAGTGTATAAGAAAGCAACTGATTTCTGTGCATTGATTTTGTATCCTGCCACATTACTGAATTGCTGTATGAGTTCTAGTAATTTGGGGGTGGAGTCTTTTGGATTTTCCACATAAAGTATCATGTCATCTGTGAAGAGAGAGAGTTTGACTTCTTCTTTGCCAATTTGAATATCTTTTATTTCTTTTTGTTGTCTGATTGCTGTTGCTAGGACTTCCAGTACTATGTTGAACAATAGTGGCGAGAGTGGGCATCCTTGTCATGTTCCTGATCTTAAGGGAAAGGCTCTCATCTTTTTCCCATTGAGGATGATATTCGCTGTGGGTTTTTCATAGATGGATTTTATGAACTTGAGGAATGTTCCCTCTATCTCTATACTCTGAAGATTTTTAATCAGGAAAGGATGCTGCATTTTGTCAAATGCTTTTTCTGCATCAATTGAGAGGACCATATGGTTCTTCTCTCTCCTCTTATTAATGTGTTCTATCACATTGATTGATTTGCAAATGTTGAACCACCTTTGCATCCCAGGGATAAATCCCACTTGGTTGTGGTGGATGATCCTTTTAATGTATTGTTGGATCCTATTAGCTAGGATTTTGTTGAGAATTTTGGAATCCATATTCATCAGGGATATTGGTCTGAAATTTTCCTTTTTGATGGGGTCTTCCTGGTTTGGGGATTAAGGTAATGCTGGCCTCGTAGAATGAGCTGGCAGTTTTCCTTCTGTTTCTATTTTTTTGAAGCAGCTTCAGGAGAATAGGTATTATTTCATCTTCGAATGTTTGGTAGAATTCCCCAGGGAATCCATCAGGCCCTGGATTCTTGTTTTTTGGGAGGTTTTTGATCACTGCTTCAATCTCATTACTGGTTATTGGCCTATTCAGGTTGTCAATTTCTTCCTGTTTCAGTCTTGGTAGTTTATAGTTTCCAAGAAGGCATCCATTTCTTCCAGGTTGCTTAATTTATTGGCATATAGTTTTTGATAATTTCTAATAATTGTTTCTATTTCCTTGGTGTTAGTCGTGATCTCTCCCCTTCCATTCATAATTTTATTAATTTGGGTCCTTTCTCTTTTCTTTTGGATAAGTCTGGCCCATGGTTTATTGATCTTATTGTTTCAAAGAACATTGATCTGATCTACTGTGTTTCTGGTTTCTAATTCATTGATCTCTGCTCTAATCTTAATTATTTCTCTTCTAATGAGTGGCTTAGCCACCGTTTGTTGCTTTGTCTCTGGTTCTTTAAGGTGTAAAGTTGGTGAATTTGGGATTTTTCTATTTTTTTTTTTGAATGAGGCTTGTTTGGCTATGTATTTCCCCCTTAGGACCACCTTTGCAGTATCCCATAGGTTTTGGACCGATGTGTTTTTGTTCTCATTGATTTCCATGAATTGTTTAAGTTCTTCTTTGATTTCCTGGTTGACCCAAACATTCTTGAGCAGAGTGGTCTTTAGCTTCCAAGTGTTTGAATTTCTGCCAAATTTTTTCTTGTGATTGAGTTCCAGTTTTAGAGCATTGTGGTCTGAGAATATGCAGGGAATAATCTCAATCTTTTGGTATTGGTTGAGACCTGATTTGTGACCCAGTATGTGGTCTATTCTGGAGAAAGTTCCATGTGCACTCGAGAAGAATGAGTATTCTGTTGTTTTAGGTTAGAATGTTCTGTATATATCTATGAGGTCCATCTGGTCCAGTGTATCAATCAAAGCTCTTCTTTCTTTGTTGATTTTCTGCTTAGATGATCTGTCTATTGCTGAGACTGGAGTATTGAGGTCTCCTACAATTAACATTATACTCATATATGACTATCTTGGTTAACAGTTGGCTTATGTAGATGGCTGCTCCCATGTTGGGGCTGTAGATATTTACAATTGTTAGATCTTCTTGTTGGATAGACCCTTTCAGAATGATATAGTGTCCTTCTGTGTCTCTAACTATAGTCTTTAGCTTAAAATCTAATTTGTCTGATTTAAGAATTGGTACCCCAGCTTTCTTTTGAGGTCCGTTGGCATGGAAGATGGATCTCCATCCCTTCACTTTCAGTCTGGATGTATATTGCATTGGGTCATTTAATTTTTTGTACTTATTTTGGGTTCATTTTTCATATCTTTTTTTTCTAGTTTCTACAGGTAGGAACTTATCATTGATCTTACACCTTTGTTCATTTTTTTATATAATCATTATTTGAAATAAAACATTTCCTTTAAGCTCTGCTTTAGCTGCATACTATAATTTTGATATATTTTAATTATTATAGACTTTAATATTTCATAATTTCCATTGTGATTGGGTAATTATCCCCAGGTCAAGGGCTGTAGCAATATTGGGACTTAGCTCATAAGTAATCTTTTCTCAGGAATCATTGTCTTGCCCTGTTAGATGTTCAAAATTTGAAAACAGGGCCCCATATGCATTTTATTCAAGGTCATAGCTGTTTATGACAGTATGACAAGTTTTTTACTAGTTATCCTATCATATGAGAAAGGATTAATCCCCTGATGAATGACTTTTCATCATGAAGAAAAAAATTATTCATAGAACAATTTGAAAAGATGGAAGAGACACTTTTGGCAAGTTGAGAGAATAAACAAGTAGTGAAACTTATACAAGATAGTTTTCAGATATATAGAGTATAAAACTTTTTCTATTGATTTTGAAAATAGTAAACACTGTATCTTGTCATATATGGCCTTTATCGTGTTGAGGTATGTTTTCTCTACACCCAGTTTTTTGAGTTTAGCAATTCTGATCCTTATTTTTAAAGATGCAATCTAGAAAAGCAGTTTGAGGACACTGGAGAAAATTTTAATATAGACTTGATATTAGAAAATATTATGGAATTATTGCTACCTTTGTTGGCATCGGTATGTCACTGAATTTTTCAGTGATGCATATTGAAAAAACTTGAGTGAATAGTCAGGCTATCAATAAGCTGCTTTCAAATGGATTCAGATATAGGTGTATATGTGTATGTATGTCTATATATGTGTGTAATATAAATCAACTATGGAATAATGTAACACATTGTTATTCAAGGTGGAGGGCAAATGAGCACTGGTTGTAATTTTTTGTACATTCTAAAAAACATTACTGAAATATTGGGAAAATAAATCTAAGACCTCAACTTTGTTTCTAAGAGTGATTAATCTATCTCACTGCCTACCAGTGTCTGAAACCCAGTAGGTGCTCAATAAATAATGAACAAAAAAATATTACTGAATTAATCAATAGTTATTCTCTCATATGGCTGGGAGAGTAACCAATTATGAAAATAAATTGTGTTTCACCATCTAAAGTTTATATATAATAAGCCAATTTTTTAAAAAAATATAAGCATATTTTACTACATATATAAAACTTATGAGTATTTTTTATTACTAATTTTACTGTTGATTGTCATTACAATAACAGCTACTTTATTTTCATCATATAATTCAGTCTTTACAAAAATTTCTAATATATTTGGGTTCATTCCTTACATTTGACGTAACTAAGGTAAAACAGAGATTAAGTAGTTTGTGTTAACACCCCCTAGCTAGTATATGGCAAAACTAAGATTTGAACCAACCGGTTTTTACTTTGTTGGTGTTGTCCTTTTTAGAACATCATGTTTCTTATTTCTAATGCCTCTGGGTTTTTTTAGGAAACCAGGTAAATGTAGCTCTCAAACAGTGCTTGACTTGAAACTTACAGAAAAAAAACAAACATTCTTATTTACTCTTGACAGGGGAAATGTGCTTGAGTATTTTAGATACAAATCACTATTTAGTTGTGGCTCCTTTGCTGCAGTAGTCAGTGTCAACAGAGTCTACAATTACTTTTCCTATTTGCCTCATTTGACTGACGGTAATTGACTTTGTGAACGCTTAGCAATATTATATCACTGTAAGGGGCCCCTCTCGTTCCACTTTGCTTGAAGTCTCCTCCTATTGCTCTGGATGAGAGAAGTTAAAGGGGTTTTTGGTGTTGTTTTTGTTCTTGTTCTTTTACATGTAATTTTTGCTTTTAATACATTGAGGCTTAATTTAAGGAAATTAATAGCATTTGGGCGGACACTATTATAAGTGGGCAATCAGTACTATAATGATTCATTTTAAATTGGGAATGAAAAATTATATAATTCTCCACCAATTCTTATATATATATAGTATTACATAATATGGATTAGAGAACTGTAACTGCAAGAAAAAACAATACAAAGCATCTTAAAAATGAAAGTGATTCTTCTCACACAGTGAGCATGATTTGTTGATTTACAGCTATAAAAATTTCAGTGTATTATAGTGCAGATTTTTTTCTCCCCCTGTGGACATTTAGACAACTGTATTTTATAGAACAGTAAATAAATTCATTGTCCATTGGCACATTCATAATTAAATGGCAACTTTAAATACAACATTTTTCATGAGTTATGTTCTGTAACCCAGCTTTTGTTACTCATCATTCTAAAAAGAGTAACACCTAAACAGTGTCCATTCAAAGTTAAAGGAGTCACACTCAGTCACAAGCTTAAAGGGAGCTTAGATATACTAATCCCACTACTTAAAGATCACGTAAAGGACCTCCGGCAAATTGAAAGATCAAGGAGATTGGAAGTGGAAGTGTAAATATACATTTAAATATGAGTATATATTTTTCCTGTCTTTTGCAATTTTTCCAAATGTGTGCTGAAATGACTGGTATAAAATTAGGCAATTGGTAAAGAATGTCATTCTAATAAAAATGGTCACATAAATAAAGCAATGGATATATCATATTACTCCCATTTCCAAATCATTTATGCTATAGAAAAGTCTGTATATATATTTTTTTATATAAAAATACAAATATAGGGTCTCCTGGGTGGCTCACTTGGTTAAGTGTCTGCCTTCGGCTCAGGTCATGATCCTAGGATCCTGGGATCAAGTCCTGCTTCGGGCTCCTTGGTCAGCAGGGAGTCTGCTTCTTCCTCTGCCTGCCACTCCCCTTGCTTGTGCTCTCTCTTTCTGACAAATAAATAAATAAAATCTTTAAAAAAATACAAATATAGTTTATATGGAATGAGAACCCAGTATTTCATTTTTTTTAAAGATTTTATTTGTTTATTTGAGAGAGAGAGAGCATGCAGATGGTGGGGAAGGGGCAGAGGGAGAAGGAGAAGCAGGCCTCTCACTGAACAGGGAGCCCTACACAGGGCTTGATCCCAGGACCCTGAGTTCATGACCTGAGCCAAAGGCAGCTACTTAACCGACTGAGCCACCCAGGCGCTCGAGCCCTGTGTTTCAGATAATTATGTCATTATTAACTCACACTGATTCTTAAACTAAGTAGGGCCCTTGTTACTTAGTCCCATACAATTTTGTATGTCTTCATAGATCATGAATATCAACTGTTCATAAATTTTATTTGTTAATGTGTATATGTCTCCCTAGACCATAGTTCTTTGTTGGTAAAAACTGTGAATGGCTTATTCACAGATCTCAATGTTTAGCACAGGGCTTAGCACAAAATGAAAGCTCAATAAATGTTAAATGAATGAACAAGTGAATGAATGAATCTATAGAAATCTCATTCAATAAGAAAAAATAATTTTAGGGAAAATTACTAAAATTATGAATTCTTTTGTTTACGGCCAAATTCTTCCCATTTATAATAAATAAAAATGTATTTCCCCTTAATCTCATAGAAGTGTTCAAAAAGTAACAGCTCTCTTCCAACTGGACATTGTCTTTATTGGGAGCTAGCAAAATATACTCTGTCTCCTATTTGTATGTAAACTTTTATTAGAATAGAACTACGCCCATTTGTTTACTCATTATCTACAGCTGCTTTCTACAGTAGCTTTCAAGCTACAATGGTAGCTGCAAGAGAGCTTGTCTCACCCTCAACACCTGAAATATCTAATACATAATCTTTCAAAAAAAAGTTTTCTGACTCTTTTAGCACATGCTAGCTACATGTTGAGATAATATTTAAAAGCTAGCAATTCCAAATTTTGTCAAATTCTCCCAGGTTCTTTCTAAGAGCCGTGAATTTTTCATTTTACTAGTAGGTCTTTTGGAATAAATGTTATTCCAAAATAACTTTCTCAATGCAATGTTCTATATGTAAATTAATAAGGTTAATATCATAATCCTAAACAATTTGTTAAAAAGTGTGAATCATTGCAAGAAACTGTCATTCTACTCTTGACTTAGAAATTTAGTTTTAAAAATAACAAAACTAAAAAATGACAACCACATGCATAAAGATGTTTGTTGTAATAACACTAATAATCATCATACATTAAGGTATGCAGTACATATAGCCATGATGTATTTACTTAATCAAATACTGTATAATTAAAAATATGAAAATTACATAACCAACTGGGTGACAGCATTGGATAACCTCATAACTAGAAGGAAGAAGACAAAACTGTATCTATACTAACTATGCATGCTAAGGGATAAGAATGGAAAAGTTATTATATGATAATGGACTTGTTTTTTCTCATTGGCACTTAGTGATTTTACTTGCCATTGTGTATTCTTATATAGTTATTTTTTTCAATATGGATGAAATCTACCACTTTATGTTAACTTTTTTAAAAAGATGATATGAAAGGAAATGTAGTATATACAAAATTATTCTTATCATTGAATTTGAAAAAATACCCGGGTATGAATTATTGGAAGATCTCAACCACTAAAAAAAAATTAGAGAATAATTTTTAGGGCTGGAAGAAAGAGTTGATCTCACTTATATTACAAAAGAAAAAAATTAAACCATAAATATGGTCAAATGACTTACCTGAGAAAGCATTACGTATTAGTAGCTAAAGTTTAACTACATCTGAAGTTTCCTATATCCTAGTCAGGTGTTCTTAAATCAAACCTCTTTACTATTGTTCTTACGTTAGAAAACATATGAAATAGAGGGAAAATGTTTTACAACTTCTTATTCAAGTCTTATTGATAATGTAGAAGCAATTTTTTGTTGCTAATTTTAATAGAATGTGGATGTTATTAGCTTTATATAAATCATAAAAAAAAGCACAGAAGTCTCCTCATACAAGCAAAAATAAAACCATATGATCTTTTTATTTCGATTACTATATATGCCTTTCGATTATTTTGGCTTTGGAAGAGACAAATAATCTTTCAGTACTTCGTTCATCCATCTACAAAACAGAAAAGTAACCTTGCTCCCAAAGGACTGTACTAAAGAATGTGCAGCCATGTAATGTACAACACTGTCAAAAGTTAATCATTTAAATTTTAATGCTTTGGAGACTAACACTAAATTAGATTAGGTGAAATGAAGAATTAAGAATCATAAAGATAAAAAATTTAAAATACTTTCTATTTTAAACATAGTCCTATTTATACTTTTAGTAATTCTATATTAAATACATTGAATATAGGGTACATTTAAATTTTACAAGAGTACTATTTTTGATGTCCTATATGTGTCTTACTCGTAATGTTCATTGATCCAAAAACAGTTTAGGACAGTTTGCAAGAATATGTGCACAAAAAGGGGAAAAATAATACAACATAATGGTGGAAGAGAGGTAAAGGGAAAATAGAAGTCAGAAATGACATTAGAACAAAAAATATGGCAGAGTAATGGCGCATAAATTTGGTTCTAAAGTCATGAATAGCCATGGCAAAGTAGGTAATAGTTCAGTTACATAAGCTAAATTTTTAGCTCATAAGCTAAAAATAAGCAGTTACTGACAAATATAATTGTTCCTTATATGGATACCAGAATGATCCTCTCATATTTCATTCTTGTTAAAGATGTAATTGAAATGATATCCTCAACAGGGATTGTTAAAATAAATATAACAAGTAGTCTCAAAAAGCTAATTCTTAATCTACTCCTAAGTGTAAGCCATGGTTTAATGGAAGATGTCAAAGAAGTAGACCAGGTTCTAATCTTTTTGACAATCTGAATGATCTATAGAGAGATTTTAGAGTGTCCAAAATAACAGATACTTAATTAGAAAATATATATTGTTTCTCTTACTTGAGATTTCTATTGTAGAGAGTGGCAGTAAATTTGAGATTGTATTCTGACAGATTCTTGAACTTCAGAAAATATTAGCTGCTAATAAATATTATTACTATGTGCCTTGAAAGTGAACTAAACTGATGAAGATTTTGGCATTCTCTTACAAAATTGATCTAATGAGGGACTTATGACTTAATAGAAGTTCACTTCAGCTTCTCTAAGAAGTGAGCCAGTGAAATAGATGCAGGAAATTATAAGTTTATCTCAAAGAACTTTTTGTAAGTGCAAAATTTTTGTTTTGAAAATTTTAAAAAGTAGTTGACAGCAAATGCCCACCTTCATACAAAAATTATATGTGTAAGTACATTAATAAAATCTCTCTTGGAAAAATAAAACTTTCTAATTATTCCAGAATGTTGTCTGGTTATAACTTTATGCCTGGTCACAGAATAAAATTGTTATGTAGCGTTATTAGCTATGAGCAACTAAAAGTTGTAGTGAATAGGGTAGGTTGAGGAGGGGATATCATTAAATTTCTGTCCAGGGAAATGAATGAGTGAATCAATACATTGTGCTTTAAATTTACAACCTTTATTCACCAAAGATTTTTTTTTTTTTTAAGACGTAACATGACTCACAAAATGAAAATCATCTTTCCTGCGCCTAACTATATCATAGAAAAATTTTGTCTACTTACTGTTAGGATTTCTCAATATTGCAAGGACACATCTTGCTGAAATTTCTCCAGCATTTAGTAGAAAAATATATTACTCAAAGGCAATAGAAACAGGCTTGTGAAATACCTTAATGTTAGGGAATGGATTCAGAGAGTAAAAATATCTCTCTCCAAATTAATAAGCTTTGTCCCTGATGTGAAAGCTAAAGTATAAAATACATATGGCTGAAGAAGATGTATAAAAAAGTTTATTGCTTAAATGCACAATGTTTTTCAGATCTAAAAATATCATCAATGCAATAAAGGCTTCATTTGCCAATTTAAATTGCTGTGCCTACCTATTTGCAAACTCCTTCATGTTAAAATTCAAAAAGAGTGACTCCGAATGGAAACTTAATGTGTGCTGAGTAGGTTCCATTATTGAGAACATAATTACCACATACAGTGCCTTGCCCAGCTAATAACGCAAGCAAACTAAATGACAGGGCTGCAGTGAGAGGTGGTCTCAATTTTAATGACTAAACAGGAGAGGTTTCATAAATCTCCACTAAAATAAAAGACTAACTCCTGGAAGAAAGTGCCATTAAAGTTAGGAAGTGCTGACAGAACTGATTATGAATGGATTGAACCAGAATATTCATACACATCTCCTTTTCGTATTTTTTCTCTTGAAATTTAGAGAGATAGTTATTATATTATTTGGCCCACAACTTGTAAAAATGCAGATCCAATTGTCATTTCACATTTAGTATATCTCTTATCTATATATCTTTACCTCTATAAATCTGTATATCTATATTGTATATTATATCAAATCTATATTTTATATTACTATATCTATATTATTCTGTTATATTATTCTATATCTAATTATATGAATATTCTATATATCTACAGTGATAGAGAATGATACAGAGATATATACATATATGTATTTATATATATTTTACATATATACACATATTTATATCACTACTTAATATATAATATGTATATACTCCTACATACATGTATATATATCAATTTTGTGATTTTTCTCCCCATATATAAGCAGAATGATACTTGATGTATTGTTGAACAATTATCATTTTTTCATTTAATATATTCTTCAGAATAATGACAGACATATGTATAACCCTTGCCCCTGAAATGAATACACATATTCAAATTCTAGGAAAATTATGTTCATAAATTTATAGAGGCAGATGTCTGGTAATTAAGATGCTGTAATTGCCTTACAATTAATTCTCCATTTAATAATAGAGAAGACGTCACGTTTTTGTCACAAATAGCACAGCAATTTTCTATGGGTAATATATCTTTAGATTTCCTGAATGGACTTTTCTACCAAAGATCAGTGCAGAAAACAGAAATCGTTGTAGGCAGTTTTAAATATGAAGAAATTTCATACAGGAAATTATGTGGTTGCGAAAGCACTGCCAGGGCTGAAGGAACAGTTCTGAAGCCGGGGTATCCTGGAATAACTCCTGCATCTACAGAATTGACCTACTATGGGAGCACTAACTCTGAGGTCCCAACTGAAAAGATGCCAGAAACAAGACTCTCTGCCTTTGCTCACACAGCCCAACAGTCAGGAAGCAGGATAATGTACTCCTCAGGCTGCTCTCCAGGGATGAGACACCAGATTAAGCCACTGCATCCTTCTGCTTGTTAATGAGAAAGAATGTTGGGGTTTGGACTCTGCAACGCTATTGTTGGGAGTCCTCACATATCCAGAGTAGTAACAGCCAAAAGCCACAAAAGGATAGTTTCTGCTTAACTCTTGCCTTTCAAATCTTGCTACACCAAGGCATCCAAATGGTGAAATCTAATTTGCATTCAAAATCTTAGATGAAAGGGAGTCTGGGAAATGTAGGTTTTCAATTTCAACCTTGTAGTGAATGAAGGTTTACATAAGATATTAGATTGAATGTCTAATATTAATATTAGTTACTTCTAACCAGTATAATCTCCACATAGGAATAAAATATATCCTAAATATAATGTAACAGCATACTATATTAATATTTACTCCCTGAAAAAACATATATATTCCCAACCTTACAGGGTATTTCTGTTCTGGCAGGAAGAACAATTATTCCAATGGAAAAAAAATAAAAATAAATAAATTGAATAAATTTGGCAAAGAGAAGTCAAATAGGGACAGTGCAGGAATATCCTAAAAGACTGTTAAGAGTTTGATAGAGACAAATTCAGTGTATTTTGAGATCAGCAGCTATTGGTGGTCATCTGAAAAGTAAAAGCCAAACTGAGACCACTTATAATTAAGATCATTTCCCAAAGTTCACCTCTTTAAACTTGGAAGGTAGTGACATTCATGGGATTATGGGGGAGCATATATTTTAACTAGATATTTACTATATGATAATAATAACAACCTTGTTTTTTAAAAAATAAATGTTTCCATAAAAATTACTTTATCCGCTATTTTTTCTGTTGCTTATATAGCAATTTGTCACAAATTTAGTGGCTTACTATCACCTAAATCTACTATCTTACACTTTGTAAATTAAAAGTCCAACACACTGGGCTTAAATGAAGGTGAAATCAGGGCTATGCTCCTTTCTGGAGACTCTAAGGGATCCGTTTCCTCATGGTTTCTAGCACCTAGAGAATTCCAGAATTCTTTGGTCTCCTTCATCTATCTTTAAAGCCAACAATTTTACATTTTTCTGTGACTTTTTTTCCTACAGTCTCATCTCTATTCTGCCTCTGTCTTCCACTTCACAAGATATGTGTGGTAACATTGGTCCCACCCGTATAATCCAGGATAATGTCCCCATCATAAGGCCCATACCCATAATCACATTTACAAAGTTCCTTTTGCCAAGTAAAGAAACATAGTCACAAGTTTTGGAAATTAGTACATACACATTTTTGGGTGCCTGTCATTTTGCCTACCACATCTGCTAAGAGTAAGAATAACAATGATTGAAACTTCCTATGCAGAGAAAACTTTAGCTGTGATAGCTTACTCTCATATTATTATATGTATGATAAAAGGGACACATTTTAATGCATCTTTTGGAAATGTCTGGAAGTTCATATCCTATATGGTTGTTTTGTACCAAATATATGCAGTTTAGACCAATCTAGTTGGAATACAGAAAAAGCAAGTTCACCTCGTAGGAATAACTGCATGTGAAAAATAATATTTTATTTCAAAATGATTTTATTAATATAAACGTATACATATGCTCTGAAAATTGTTTCAGAAAATTTCTGAGTATCTAAATTGTTTTTTTAACATTCAACTGTAGATTAAACCTGACACTTGGATCTATATACTATCTCTAATATAGAATGTCACTGTTACAAAATACATAGAAACATGCCTATTATCTGCATCAGTTTTGTTGCATCTGTTTGAGGATAATGATTTAGTTAAAACCAACCTGAAAGTGATTTCCATTTGGAAGAAATGAATACAAGAGGTACAACATGCAGTTTAGAGGTTATAGTTTTTGGGGTAAAAAAGGCTTTACTGTTGACAGAAACATAACATGGGAATGTGAAGGCAGAGATTAAACAGGGACATGAAATAAGCCCTGCTTAGTATGTGTAAACTGATAAAATACAGATGTGTGACCAAAAAAAAAAAAAAAAAAAAAAGTAAAATAAAAATTACACAGTGTGTAATTCTCCGAGGAGGTCAAGTGTATGTGTGTATTCATATTTCTGTCAAAACAGATTAAGAATAGCACCACTGCCATGAGTAGAATTTCCACAGACCCCACCAGCCCATGGGGTACCATTAACAGAAATCATTTCTATTTCTCAAGCCTTTTCCCCACTGGCTAATGTAGAACATCAGCCTCCCTTCTGGTCCCTGCTCTTTCCACCTAAACTTCTTGGATTTCCCAAGTTGTCTCGCATGTGGAACAAGTCCAGACAACGTCATCCTCTGACTGCTACTGCCACTTTTGTGGGGTACTATTACTCCTGTCACTCACTGAGGTTCACTTCACTGTAGAAAAGCCCTCCAGAGGAACTTCTGACTGCTGCATATGCTCTTTCTTCCACTGGACACCACTCCATTCACTGTCTCTCAGAGCACACCATGAAGGCACCAAAAATGCCCATAAGCTCTTTGGTAGAACAAATGGGAGAGTGTCTTACTATTTCTTCAGTGTCAGAGCCTGTATGTAAGCTACCAAATTTTTGTGCCCAGGTCCTGAAATGTAGCATTTTGTTGAAATGCTTTTTTCTATTTGCTGACAGGCTTCCCTTTCCTTTTAGAGGAGAGGTGTCTAAATGACCAATCTCTTCAAATTCATGTTTTCTCTTCTCACTTTGTGTATTCAAACAACCTTTGTTTTTAGTTTTTATTTTTTTCTCTTCCTGTGAGTTCTGAGAGCCTCAAACCTCCACACAAGTGGACTTATGCTTAGACTTCCCCACCAACTCACCAGATAGGCACAGGCACACTTCTTTCTGAACAACAAGACAAAGCTTAAGTCTAAGCTGAAATCTACATGCATTCATAACACATAACACCTTTAATACTAGATCTGTTTCAGGTACTGAAATTTTCAAAAAGCAGAAATATAAAATATATAGAAATATTTAAAAAATGGTAAGTAAACCCCATTGATCTGAAACTGAAAATACACCACTAAATATCAAGTTGATCTAGCTACTGCTGGGGAAACTTTTAATCCAATCATAGAAAGCCCATAAATCTCTTATTTCCAAGTTTGGGAGGTGTAAATATCTGCAACATGGTTCTAGGATATATTGGGTGTATCCGGGTCTGAATGAGGAAAGAACAAATTCTAAATTTAGACTCACTTCAACCAGACTTGAGACATGTGTTGTTTTGTGATCATCCTGCATTCTGCAGAATCTGTGGACAAATTCCCAGAGTAGTACTGTGGTATAGGGATTTTGTGGAATTTACTTATCTCTATGAAGCATTCCTGCAATGATATTTCCCACCTGACGATTTTCTAGTCTCTCTGCTGAAAAAAATGTTCTATTCATTTAAATTGAATACAAATTTTCTCTTATACTTGAATTTAAGAATATCAAGACTTAGGGCTGACATCACCTTTCTATTCTCAAAGGAAGGGAATATGTTTTAAAAATAATTGAAAAGTTGATTGGCTGTTTAAACTTAATATTTGACATACTAAATTTATATATGGCCTGTGGTTTAAAAAGTTAAATCAGATATTGAGAAGAAATAAAAATTATCCTACATATGACAGAATTTTATATACAGTAGGGTAACTTAAAAAAAAGTTTTTGTTGATTATGTTGCTTTCCCTTTCAATATTTTTTGGCACTTTTGTTAACGTGTTATTTTAACATGTTTACGGTCAGACCAAAAACCATGATTCACTTAAAATATAGTTAAATTGTTAAACTCTTATTGAAAAGTAACAGAAAATGTTTGCTACTCATATTTTATATTTCATAATGTTATATATCATATATTTATTTATGGTTAAAAAAAAGCTTTAAAAAGGCAAATTTAACCTGTTTTAATAGTGAAAGTAGGTAAAGATTAAAGGATCTTACCAATAAGTCCTATCACAATCTCTCCATAATACAAAAAAATAAATCTCAGTTTGCAGTGAAATTCATTTGTCAGTATGACTCATTTCAATATGAAATTATTTTATTACTTTATTTGGTGAGTTATCAAGAGTGAAGAATAGGTCAAACTGAGCTAAAGCTCCATCAACATTTTGAAATAGAACAGGGAAAAACAATGGAAGAAACTGTATGAAATGAAACAAATAAATACAAAAAAAAAAGAAAGTTACGTACGTAGGCCAAGTAGATGTGTTCTATATGCAATCTATAAGGCAATTATTTTTCCCAGTATGATCCATGGTCTAATATAAAGAGCTACTTGATTCTATCATGATTACAAAAAAAAAAAGGGAAATGTTATTTTTATACCTATTAACATATATAATATTTTTAACACATATTCAGGTATAATGTCCATATTCTTTGTTACCTTTCTTATGTTTTAACTCTTTACATGGCGATATTATCAGCCTAGTCTTGGTAATTCTTACAATAGTTGTTAAGCCTGAGTAGAGTTTTGAAAGGTAGGTAGGTGGACAGGCACAAAGTCATTGCAAATCTAACATCCCTAGCATGTTCTGATGACATTTAGCTAACAAGAAAATTCAGTGAAACTAAGAAATATACTACTAAACATATATTTATATATAGATACTTTTCATCTGCACTAATTTTTTTTTGAAGGCATTTTTTTTTTTTATAAAAGAACATTTAGTTTCAAAAGTCAGCCATTAATCATTATTATTAAGAAGCAAAATATATTTGGGAGAGAATATTCATATTGAAATGTGAAAAAAACCCAAACGATTCGGCCAAAGGACTAGGAATTCTCACTGAAACAACAGTGAAAATAAGTATTCATTTCCTAATTTGGGGGCATTACTTCAAGTTTATCCATATACTTCCCTTTTTCTTGTAATATCTGCCTTCTGGCATTCATTGTTTCTGATTAGACATTAGCTGTAAATCTTACTGAGGTTTACTTGTCCCTGATGAGTCATGAATGAGTTCTTTCACTCGAGATTTTTCTTTTACCTTCAACAGTTTGATTTTAGTGTGTCTAGCGGTAAATCTCTTTGAGTTTAGCTCGTTGAGCTTTTCAGATGTGTAGATGAATATTTTCCATCAAATGTGGGGAGCTTTGGGCTGTTATTTCTTTCTTTTTCAGAGAGAGAGAGAGAGAGAGAGTGCACGTGAGCATGGAGGGTGGAGGGGCAGAAGTAGAGGGAGAGAGAGAATCTTAAACAGCTTCCATGCCCAGCATGGAACCTGACAGGGGGCTTGATCCCAGGACCCCGAGATCATGACCTGAGCTGTAGTCAGATGCTTAACCCACTGAGCTACTCAGGTGCCCAGCATGCTCTAATTCTTTAAACATGCTTTCCATTGATTCTTTGAACATACGTATGGTAGCTATTTTGAAGTTTGAATAACTATAGTTTGATTAACTGTATCCTCTCAGACATTCTTTTTTTTTTTTGCCTACTCTTTTTATTTTATTATGTTTTGTTAATCACCATACATTACATCATTAGTTTTTGATGCGGTGTTCCATGATTCATTGTTTGCGTATAACACCCAGTGCTCCATTCAGTACGTGCCCTCTTTATTACCCATCACCAGGCTAACCCATCCCCCCACCCCCTCCCCTCTAGAACCCTCAGTTTGTTTCTCAGAGTCCATAGTCTCTCATGGTTCATCTCCCCCTCCGATTCCCCCCCTTCGTTTTTCCCTTCCTGCTATCTTCTTCTTCTTTTTTTAAACATATAATGTATTATTTGTTTCAGACATACACGTCTGTGATTCAACAGTCTTACACAATTCACAGCGCTCACCATAGCACATACCCTCCCCAATGTCTATCACCCAGCCACCCCATCCCTCCCACCCCCCACCACTCCAGCAACTCTCAGTTTGTTTCCTGAGATTAAGAATTCCTCATATCAGTGAGATCATATGATACATGTCTTTCTCTGATTGACTTATTTCGCTCAGCATAATACCCTCCAGTTCCATCCACGTCATTGCAGATGGCAAGATTTCATTCCTTTTGATGGCTGCATAATATTCCACTGTATATATGCACCGCATCTTCTTTATCCATTCATCTGTCGATGGACATCTCGGCTCTTTCCACAGTTTGGCTATTGTGGACATTACTGCTATAAACATCACGGTGCATGTACCCCTTTGGATCCCTACATTTGTATCTTTGGGGTAAATACCCAGTAGTGCAATTGCTGGATCGTATGGTAGCTCTATTTTCAACTTTTTGAGGAACCTCCACCCTGTTTTCCAGAGTGGCTGCACCAGCTTGCATTCCCACCAACCGTGTAGGAGGGTTCCCCTTTCTCCGCATCCCTGCCAACATCTGTCATTTCCTGACTTGTTAATTTTAGCCATTCTGACTGGTGTGAAGTGGTATCTCATTGAGGTGTTGATTTGGATTTCCCTGATGCTGAATGATGTTGAACACTTTTTCATGTGTCTGTTGGCCATTTGGATGTCTTCTTTGGAAAAATATCTGTTCATGTCTTCTGCCCATTTCTTGATTGGATCATTTGTTCTTTGGGTGTTGAGTTTGATAAGTTCTTTATAGATTTTGGTTACTAGCCCTTTATCTGATATGTCATTTGCAAATATCTTCTCCCATTCTGTCAGTTGTCTTTTGGTTTTGTTGACTGTTTCTTTTGCTGTGCAAAAGCTTTTTATCTTGATGAAGTCCCAATAGTTCATTTTTGCCCTTGCTTCCCTTGCCTTTGGCAATGTGTCTAGGAAGAAGTTGCTGTGGCTGAGGTCGAAGAGGTTGCTGCCTGTGTTCTCCTGTAGGATTTTGATGGACTCTTGTCTCACATTTAGGTCTTTCAACCATTTGGAGTCTATTTTTGTGTGTGGTGTAAGGAAATGGTCCAGTTTCATTCTTCTGCATGTGGCTATCCAATTTTCCCAACACCGTATGTTGAAGAGACTGTCTTTTTTCCATTGGACATTCTTTCCTGCTTTGTCGAAGATTAGTTGACCATAGAGTTGAGGGTCCATTTCTGGGCTCTCTATTCTGTTCCACTGACCTATGTGTCTGTTTTTGTGCCAGTACCATACTGTCTTGATGATCACAGCTTTGTAATAGAGCTTGAAGTCCGGAATTGTGATGCCACCAGCTTTGCTTTTCTTTTTCAACATTCCTCTGGCTATGCGGGGTCTTTTCTGGTTCCATACAAATTTTAGGATTATTTGTTCCATTTCTTTGAAAAAAAGTTGATAGTATTTTGATAGGGATTGCATTAAATGTGTAGATTGCTCTAGGTAGCATTGACATCTTCACAATATTTGTTCTTCCAATCCATGAGCATGGAACGTTTTTCCATTTCTTTGTGTCTTCCTCAATTTCTTTCATGAGTATTTTATAGTTTTCTGAGTACAGCTTCTTTGCCTCTTTGGTTAGATTTATTCCTAGGTATCTTATGGTTTTGGGTGTAATTATAAATGGGATCGGCTCCTTAATTTTTCTTCCTTCTATCTTGTTGTTGGTGTATAAGAATGCCACTGATTTCTGTGCATTGATTTTATATCCTGCCACTTTACTGAATTCCCCCATGAGTTCTAGCAGTTTTTTGGGGGGAGTCTTTTGGGTTTTCCACATAAAGTATTATATCATCTGCGAAGAGTAAGTATTTTTAAACTTTGAAATTGGAAAGAATTATCTCACTTATTCCTCAATATGTTTCTGCTGCTCCCTACGGCAGGTTTTAATTGACATAATTGGATTTTAGACCCAAATAATTAATTTTATATTCTGTGTATTCTTGCTCAATATTATTTTTTAGTTTTTATTTGTTTGTAACCATATTAAATACAGGCCATTTAAACACTTTTACTTTATTGATCTCATTTATTATTCTATTTCTTTCCTACTGTTTAGTTATTGATTTTAATTATCCTTTGTTTATCAAGATTGCTTCTTAAACTCTACTTGGCTTTTCAACGGTTGTTATTCTGACTCATTACCTATCTGAGAATATTTTTTCTTATTTTCAACAAAAGACACCAATTCTGCAGCCAGGTGTGAAGTTCCAAAGTCAAGTTTTGCCTTTAAAATTGTACATATTTCAGCAATAACTTTCACATATGTACTACAGAGAAATTTGATGTGATATTTTTCTTATAGTTCCATATTATCATGTACATATGTGTGAGTAGGGAGGACTGAATTATATACATGTACGCTTACATAACAGGGGTTGGGGGGAGATCATTCAGTGGGAAGCAGAAGCTTAATACTTATTGTAGTTTTACTAAAGCTCAGTATAAGGTAAATCAGAAACCAGCCCAGCTAATACAAAAATGATACCAAGTTTCCCTAGTTTGAGTGGTAGGCAGAATTTAAAAGTGGTTTCCATAATTTCAGCTACTAATTTTCACACCTGTGTTTCATCTCAGCTCTCAACCATGATTTTAGTAGAGTTTCATCTACTGTGGCTCAACTTTTTTGAGAGGGGAGATTTTTCTGTTTCTGCAGCTTATCTCTCTTTCAGTCTAAACATATGTTTATCATGCAAGTTGCTAGATCTATACCTGGCCCCAAGAGTTTCTCAACCTCACTCCATCCCAGGCACTGTGTATCTTTTGATTCTATATTTCCTGGAATTAAATGCATAAATGCTAGCCATATTCTACTTGTGACACTGCCATTTTATGGGAGTTGGTGTCTCTGAATGAATGTATAGGAAGTAACAAGTGCAACCAGACAGGTTATAAATTCATTAATAGTCAATAGGGCAAATCTTGCTTAATTTCTTAGATCATGTCCTACATACACTTTTGAAATACAAGGCATCTATTTGGGGTAAAATCAAGGACACTTCATTCGCTTTTAGGCAGGAAAGTTGATTTGTTTTAGATTTATGGATCATCTCTTAATTAAACCTTTTTAATTAGATTTTTAAAATCTAGTGTTCATTTGAAAAATTTCCAGATACAATTAGTATGTATCAACCAACTTATCTTATTAATTCATTCAAAAACAATGAAAGTGTCCCTACTATGTATAAAGAGTAGTATAAAGTATAAAGTAGTAAAAGTAGTAAAAAGTATAAAGTAAAAGTAGTAAAAAGTATAAAGAACTTGATATTTTGGATAAGATCAATACACTCAATAAAGCCATTCTGGCTTGTTGTGTTGTTTTTTTTTTTGGCAAAGGCCCTGCCGAACATCAGTATCAGGAGCCTCATCTACAAGGTAGGGCTGGGAGACCTGTCCAGCAGCTGGTGCTTAAGTAGCAGGAGGTTTCGCTTCCTCCACCACTGCTGCCCTAGCTGAGAAGTGGAAACAAAAGAAGATGATCTGAGGAGTTCCCTGATGACAACGGTTTTCTTCTTTTTGAATAAACCCTTTTTGTAAGATGTTCAATGAAAAGCTGAAACTTAAAAAAAAAAAAAATTGAATGAGGCTTAGAGAAGTAGAGGGTAAGTGATAATATCTAGTTACAGGAAAGACTCCATAAAAGCTTAATGAGATGAGAAAATACGATGTAGTCATATTATTACAATTAAAGGGCACATGAGGTAAAGACTAGAAAGACAGGGACCATATTATAAAACTCAAATAGATTTACATGTTCTGTGCATATTATAAGTGCATTATTATATGTAAAAATAAGATTTTAGGATTTATAAAGTTATTCATATAATTCATTTAGTTCCTTCCTCTTAGTAAATTCTTTGAACAGATCAACAAATCCCATTAAAGTCCCAATTAGTGCCCATGCAGAAGAAAAAATTAAGTTAGTCTGATTGAAAATTAACCAAAAATGGATATAACTTATTGGATGAGTCAATATTTATGTGTGTGGTACATCCACATATTTATGTTTGTGTACATGTATGTGTGTGATACACACATGTGTGTACATATGCCTGTATATGTATCTATCTATATATATCCTTATGCATATTTGCATATAAACACACACATAAATACATATAAGTAAATATACATATATGTATATATAAAGTACAAATACATATATTTACATATACAAATAAATACACATATATAAATAAATAAATTTAATGGACTCTCACACCAGTGATCATAGATACCTCACACCAATGATCTTGGATAGTTGTTCTTCTGGAAACATGTTACAAATAAAAATTATCAGGTCTCATCCACATCCGATCTACTAAATCAGAAACTGTAAGGATTGGTCCAATAATTTTTTTTAACAAGACTTCCAGCTGATCATATGCATACTAATTTTAAGAACTACTGACCTAAAAAATGGCATTTTATTTTTTATATAAGTAAAATACTGATAAAACTTTTTCCATGTGTTTTCAAATGAGGACACTTTATTAGATCATCCTGGAGCAAGATCAAGTACTTTAAGAAAATTATATCCTTTGCCATTTCTAGTCAAGGGACACTGGGACATGACAGTTCATATGTATTTTTATTAAAAAAAAAACTAAAATGATCAATGACATATTTATTTGTGTATTTCTACAATCATTACAAAACAAGCTACCATTAATAAATGGAGCCTAGATTAAAAATAGAAAACAAGGCAGATAGAAAATGGCAAAAGCATCTTTGCAAAAAAAAATCATTTTTGTTTCAAAACTAGAGAACTTTTTTCCTGAGCACTTATGTAAGATAAAAAATTAAATCTTAACATGAAATAAATAGAA
Source organism: Phoca vitulina (assembly GCF_004348235.1). Lineage (NCBI taxonomy): Eukaryota > Metazoa > Chordata > Mammalia > Carnivora > Phocidae > Phoca > Phoca vitulina. The sequence continues at coordinate 42,723,271 of NW_022589706.1, forward strand.
ATCTAGGGTTCTGATATTTGCCATCAATATATTATTTTGGGAAGTATATCGTATCTTATAAAGCTAATTATACTTTTTTAAAAGATTTTATTTATTTATTTATTTAAGAGAGAGCACAAGCAGGGGTTGGGGGAGGCAGAGGGAGAGGGAGAAGCAGACTCCCCACTGAGCAGGGAGCCCAGTGTGGGGCTAGATCCCAGGACCCTGGGATCATGACCTGAGCCAAAGGCAAATGTTTAACCAACTGAGCCACCCAGGTGCCCCTATTTTTAATACTGCTTAAAGAATATTAGTAAAATATATGCCATGAACCCACATTCTATCTCAAGACACAAAACTGTAGAAGAGTCTTTAAAGTCCCTGTTTGCTCCTCCTGTTCTGTTTTTCTTTTCCTAGGCATAAAATTCCTTTTTTTATATTATAGAAAATGGATTTTTAAAAAAAACATTTTATTTTGCAAATGTTTGCTGCTAATATACAAAAATGTAACTGGTTTTCATATATTGCTATTATATTCTACAACCTTGCTACATTTACTTTTTTAAAGTAAATTGTATTTGGAGAAAATGGTAGATTCATATGCAATTGTAAGAAATAATACAGGGGCGCCTGGGTGGCTCAGTTGGTTAAGCAACTGCCTTCGGCTCAGGTCATGATCCTGGAGTCCAGGGATCGAGTCCCGCATCGGGCTCCCTGCTCAGTAGGGGGTCTGCTTCTCCCTCTGACCCTCCCCCCTCTCATGTGCTCTCTCTCTCTCCTCTCATCCTCTCTCAAATAAATAAATAAAATCTTTAAAAAAAAAAAAGAAAAAAAAAGAAATAATACAGAGAGGTTCTATGTACACTTTATCCAGTTTCCCCAATGGTTCCATATTGCAAAACTATAGTAAAATATTCACAACCAGTATACTGACATTTATAGAGCCATAATATAGAACACTTGCATCTCCACAAGGATTTTTCATGTTGTGCTCACCTCCCAGTATCCCACCCCCATTTCTTTAATCCCTAGACATCACTAATTCCTTCTCCATTTTTATAATTTTGTCATTTTAACATTGCTATATAAGTGGAATCAGACAGTATTTAATCTTTAGGAATTTTTTTCTCTCAACATAAAGTCATCTCAGTTTTGTATGTCTCAATGGTTTGTTCCTTTTTATTGCTGAGTAATACTCCACAGTATGGTTGCTCTATGATTTGCTTAACCTTTTGAAAGGCATCTGGGTTTATTCCAGTCTTTTGATTATTAGGAGTAAGTCTGCTTTGAGTATTTGTATACAACTTTTGTGAACATGTTTCCACTTATCTGGATAATGCCCCAAAATGCAAATACTGTGCCATATGGCAGTTTCAGGTTTAGTTTATAAAAAAACTTCCAAAATATTTTCCAGAGTTATTGTACAATTTTACATTCTCACCAGCAATGTGTAAGTGATCCAGTTTCTCTATGTTTTTACCAGTATTTGCAACTGTTACTTTCTCCCCCTATTTAAAAAAATAGCTATTTAGCTAGCTATAGAATGATATCTCACTGTGGCTTTATTTTTTTCATGTTTTTTAAAGCTTATTTATGTATAATCTCTACACCCAACATGGGGCTTGAACTCACCACCCTGAGATCAAGAGTCACATGATCTATGAGCTGGACCAGCCAGGCACCCTCACTGTGGTTTTATTTTGAATTTCCCTAGTGGCTAGTAATGTTGAACATTTTTTCAAGTGCTTATTTGCCATCTTCTTCACTGAAAGGCCCTTCATGTATTTTTCCCTTTCCCAATTGGATAGTTTTTGTTTTTATGTTTACTGTTGATTTGGGGGAATTTTATATATATATAACGTGGATTCTACTCCTTTGTCAGTTATATGATTTGCAAGTAATTTTTTTTTTCAAATTTAGATTTTTTTTTAACTCTCTTCATAGGGACTTTCACAGAGCAAAAGTTTTTAATGAAATTCAAATTAACAATTTTTTTCATTTTATGGATTGCTCTTTTGGTATCAAGACTAAGAACGCTGCAGAACTCTAGACTCTGATGATTTTCTCCTTTTTTTTTTTAAATGTATATATATATATATATATATATATAACATTTAACATATATATATATATATACACTTTTTTCATTTAAGTCACCTATCCATTTTGAGTTACTATTTATAAAATGTATAATTTTTAAGGTCAATATTTACTTTTTGTCTTTATATGTCCAATTGCTTTAGCACCATTTATGGAGAAGGTCATCCTTTAACGATTTAATTGCATTTGCACCTTAGTCAAAAATCAGATGGGCATATATACTTTATATTTCTACTCTATTAGTATACAGTGTGTGTGTATAAATTATGAGATATATCTATCATATTGCCTTATGATAACACCATACTGTCCTCATTATTGTAGCTTTATACTGAATCTAAATATCATTAGTGTGAATTCTCCAGCTTTATTCTTTATCAAATGTTTTTGGAGTATTATAGACTCTTTGTCTACTGACATACATTTTATTTTATTTTATTTTATTTTACTTTATTTTTATTTTATTTTTTTATTAATTTGTCTACAAATGTTCTACATTTTAGAAATAGTTCTCGGGGTGTCTGGGTGGCTCAGTCGTTAAGCGTCTGCCTTCGGCTCAGGTCATGATCCCAGGATCCTGGGATCGAGCCCTGCATCGGGCTCCCTGCTCCACGGGAAGCCTGCTTCTTCCTCTCCTACTCCCCCTGCTTGTGTTCCCTTTCTTGCTGTGTCTCTCTCTGTCAAATAAATAAATAAAATTAAAAAAAAAAAAGAAATAGTTCTCAATTTAAATACCCTGCTAGACTTTGATAGGGACCATGTAGAATCTATGAACTACTAATCCCTTTGGGGAGATTGACATTTCAACAATACTGAGTATTAAATTTCTGTTTCCATTTGTCCATTAGAAGTATATAGAAACACAACTGATTTTGTATATTGAACTTTTACCTTGTGATCTTGATTAATTTACTTGTTAGTTTTAGTATCATTTTTGTTGACTCTAGGATTTTCAATATTCACGATTTTGTCATATAAGAGTAACTACATTTTAACTTACAGTCTGGAGGTTTTTATATAATTTTATTTTGAAATTAGTTAAAACAGTATGCTTTGATAATTTGTATTTCCATTTCATTCAGTTTTAAAATTTTTACTTTCTGCTTATTCATTAATATGTGAAATATTTAGAAAATTTTTAAAAATTTGTTTCTATAGGTATTTTTAGTTTTAATTTATATTTATGTATATGATTTTTACATAATATGTTCAGTGTTAATAGATATGATTACATTTTTAAAACTTGCTTGAAGCTTACTTCATAGTTTAAGATTCATTTTTCAATACTCTCTCTACATTTGGAACGACATGTATTCTCCATTCATTTCGTGCACTTTGTCCATTATAGCAAGCATTCCAATTGTGTTATGTAAGTTTTGTTCTTGTTACTGTTTTTTAATTGATTTGATCTATATATCTGTGGAAAAACTTAAGTCTTTTTTTGCTAAAGCACTGATAATTGATCTTTCCTTTGGAGAACTGACAATTTTTGCTTTATTGTATTGAAACTTTTGGTGAATAAAATGAGTTTTCACATTCTAGTTAGTTGATTACAGCTTTTATCAGTAAGTGGTGATACATATTGTTTCTAGCAATGCTGAAATTTTCTCTCATTTCTTCATGTCTAAAATGAGCATAATATCTAAGTTTAAAGATAAAGCTGATGAGGGGTGCCTGGGTGGCTCAGTCGTTAAGCGTCTGCCTTCGGCTCAGGTCATGATCCCAGGGTCCTGGGATCGAGCCCCACATCGGGCTCCCTGCTCAGCAGGAAGCCTTCTTCTCCCTCTCCCACTTCCCCTGCTTGTGTTCCCTCTCTCACTGTATCTATCTCTGTCAAATAAATAAATAAAATCTTAAAAAAAAGATAAGGCTGATGTAAGGTTTAAAAGATATATTTGAAGTTTATTTTATTCAATAAGGAGTACCTACTACCATACTAGCACAACTGTTATAAACAATTGTTATAAAAATATATTGTTTAACAACACAATACCATTTACATTAGCACCTTCCCTGATGAAATACTTATATATAAATCCCACAAAATATGTGCAAGATCTATATGAGATAAAATACAACACTCTGGTGAATGAAATTAAAAAAAAAAAAAAACCTATATAAATGGAGAAATACTCCATGTTCATGGGTAAGAAGACACAATATTGTCAAGTTGTCAGTTCTTCCCAAATTGACTTAGATAGTCAGTGGAATCCCAATCAAAATCCCAGCAAGGTATTTTGTGGACATTAACAAACTGATTCCAAAGTTTACACGGAGAAACAAAACAGCCTGACTAACCAGCACAATATTGAAGGAAAAGAACAATTGGAGGACTTGGATGCTACCTCACTTTAAAACTTATTGTAAAGCTACAATAATCAATAATCAGGACAGTGTGGTACTAACAAAAGAAAAGACAAATAGATCGATGGGACACAATAGAATGTCCAGAAATAGGCCTCCATAAATACAGTTAACTGATCTTTGATAAAGGAATAAAGATAATAAAATGGAACAAAAATAGTTTTTCCAACAAATGGTGCGGGAACAACTGGGCATCCACATACCAAAGGAAAAAAAAAAGGATCTAGACACAGACCTTCATTAATATGAAGTAAAAATAGATCTCAGAACTAAATGTAAAGTGCAAAACTATAAAACTCCTAGAAGATAATAAAGGAGCAAATCTAGAACCTTTGACTTTGTAGGTAAAGACAATGACTTTTTAGGTAAAACACCAAAGGTATGATCCATGAAATAAACAGTTGATAAACTGGACATCATTCCAATTAAAAACTTCTGCTCTGCAAAAGACATGTCAAGAGAATTAGAATACAAACCACAGACTAGAAGAAAATATTTGCCGAAGACACATCTGATAAAGAACTCATCCAAAATATACGAGATTCTTAAAAAAATTCAATAATAAGCAAACAACCAGATTTTTTTTAAATGTGCCAAAAATCTTAACACATACCTCACTAAAAAGATATACAGATGGCAAATAAACATATGAAAAGATGCTCCACATCATCTCTCATCAGGGAAATGTAAATTTAAAACAATAATTAGATAGCATTACACACCTATTAGAATGGCTGGAATCCAGAACACTGACAACACCAAATGTTGGGCAGGATGTTGGCAATACGAACACTCGTTCATTGTTGGTCGGAATGGAAAATTGTACAGTCACTTTGGAAGATGTTTGGTGGTTTCCTATAAAACTAAACATACTTTTCCCATATGTATGGTAATTGCACTCCTTGGTATTTATCCAAAGGAGTTGAAAATGTATGTCCTCACAAAACACACCTGGGTGTGTATGGCAGCTTTGTTCATAAATGCCCAGACTTGGAAGCAATCAAGATGTCCTTCAGTAGGTGACTGGATAAATATACTGTGGTCCATCCAGACAATGGAATATTATTCAGTAAGAAAAAGAAAGGAGCTATCAAGCCATGACAAAATATGGAGGAAATTTTAAGTGCATTTTAAATTTTTTTTTTGTTTGTTTTGTTTTGTTTTGTTTTATTTATTTATTCATGAGAGTCAGAGAGAGAGATAGAGAGAGGCAGCGGCAGAGGGAGAAGCAGGCTCCCCGCCTAGCAGGGAGCCTGATGCGGGACTCGATCCCAGGACCCTGGGATCATGACCTGAGCCGAAGGCAGACGCTTAACCATCTGAGCCACCCAGGCGTCCCTTAAGTGCATTTTAAATAAGTAAAAGAATCCAATCTGAAAAGGCTACACACTATGTAATTCCAAGTATATGACATTCTGGAAAAGACTAAACTATTAAGACACCTAAAAGATCAGTGGTTGCCAGGGGTTGGTGAGGTGGGAGATGGGGAGGGTGTAGGAGGGATGAATAGGCAGAGTACAAATTATTACTAGGGCTGTGAAAATACTCTGTATGATACCATAATGATGGATACATGCTTTTTTTTTTCCATTTGTACAAACCTATAAAATGTACAAACCTAAAGTAAACTGTGAATTTGGAAGATTATGATGTGTCACGCAAGTTCATCAACTGTAACAAATATACCAGTCTGGTGGGGTTGTTACGCATGTGTGGGGATAGGGAGTATACAGGAAATCTCTGTACCTTCCCCTCAATTTTGCTGTGAACCTAAAACTGCTCTAGAACAATAAAGTCTTAATTTAAAAAACCTATTATTAGTATTATGATGATAGAATATAAAACAAAAAACTGGGGTATGAAATTTGCCAGGGATAGTTAGTTATAAACAAAATTTTTAGTTTACATTTATTTTTTTAATCAAATGGCTCCAATAATATTTTCTGTGGTATTTTAAGCAATATATGCTTTAGAGCACAAAGTATATTGGTTTTAAGTAATTTGTGTTTCAGAAAAAATACTTCTGTGTTAAGTGTGTTAATTTGTCATGTTTGATATATTTTTATTATTTAAGGTGTTTTACAATTCTTTTATTATGATCAAACTAAAAATAATTTAGAAAGCTGAGGAACAATAATGTAAGTCACTTTTACATCTGATTTTACTTATTTGAGTAATAAAGCTAGAACTTTCACAACTATGTTGCCTCAGGGTATGAATGAAAAATTAGTCTTTCATTAAAATAAACATAAAACAAAATTACATTATGAAATTGTGTATATTAAAATACTAACTTAAAATTTAGTGCAAGTTTGCAGTGCTTTCTATTTTCTCTCATTCCTTCACTCCTCATGAGTTGTGGAAATAATGCCTGTTTGACTAAAGAGCAGAAGTTACAGAAAATGTAGCTATTCTGATTCTAAAGGAATTGACAAACTTGATTAAAAAATAACAGCACTAAACCTATATTATGCAGTTGGCTTACTTTCTCATCAGCTAACAGGTTACAGAGGTAAAATTTAATTTGTAATACCTAAAGTGATAGAGCTATTCCCCTCAACTTGATACAATTTCCAAATTTCCACTTGTTATTTTGACTGAATATTTTCTTCACACAGAAACTGTTGTTAGGCAGAATAAAACCTTAGCTTCCATTTTTAAGAATAACATGAAGAAAGAAAGAAATATATAGAAAAAAGAAATTTATACTACTTTTTAAAAGAAATTTATACTGTTAGTGGGTTAAATTTTGTCACCAGCTAAGTCACTAAATATTTTGGGACCCAAATAAAAGCCAATTAAATTGTGAAATATATCAAAAAGGGTCTTTGAGGTAACAAATCAATTATATAAGTAAAATGCTATGAGTGGCAAATATTTTTTTTTCAAATACAGCTTATTTGAACTGTGGGAAAATATTTCACTTGATTTTAATTTTTCCATTATTTTTATATAAGAATTTTAATTTTTAAAAAATTTTTTAAAGATTTATTTGAGAGAGAGAGAGAGAGCACAGCACGAGTGCATGAGCAGGAGGGAGGGGCAGAGGGAGAGGGAGAAGCGGACTCCCCGCTGAGCAAGGAGCCTGATGCAGGACTCAACCCAGGACCCTGGGATCATGACCTGAGCCCAAGGCAGATGCTTAACCAACTGAGCCACTCAGGTGCCCCAAGAATTTTAAGTTTTAAATAAAATCTAGCCAGATATGTTTCTTCTGCAGTTATAAGCACATAGGCATCCAATTAATATTTTTACTTTTATCATTGGAATTTTATAGTTTGTCCAGTAACTTTGATTAAAGTTATAAAACAGTGACATTCCTCATTTGAAATGTAGGTCTCTAAGAATCCTGAGGATTAGAGGTACACTTGAACCTTGTATATTCCAAACAATATCAAACTGCTGTGCTAGTGCCAGAATACATAGTTGAAATTGTTTTAATACTAGCGACAGGTGAGTCTTAGAATGGTACTTTCATGCCATTCTGAGCTTTTACAATTCATTTCCTCATGGCTGCCAAAAATAATATGATCTTGGATTAAGAGTGTATCCATTGTGACTAATAATTTTTCTTTTTTTGTATTTCAGTGTCATACATTCATAAAAATACTTTAACATTTTAAATTTGATTTAAATGGTTATTAGGTAAATGGGGCTTCCCCTTCATACTTTAATTCTTTATGATTGTACTATAAATTGTATTGCTTGTCTTTAAAATGTATTATTATTTTCCTTGGAAAGAAACATCCTGTCTATTGTACTATCCCCTTTCAGAATACTCTTGGGATGTACACCAGCTGTGAAACAGAAGAACAAATTAGAAATGATTATAATTAGAAGCTAAGCCTGCTTATAATTGCGCCCTCCACTTAAGACCAAAGCTGGCACTACCATAAAGTGACACCAGGAGGCCCTATTATAGTCCGTATCAAGTAAACAGATTCACAAAATCTTCAAATGATCTTCCAAAAATCATACTGAATTAGACTTGTTTGGGTTTTTGGAAATCATTTGAATGAAGATGAGGAAGTGACTTCACTTAAGCAATTTCTTGAGCACCTGTATATCAGTTTCCTTTTGGGAATATCATGTCTAAGACTTAGAATCCATCCAAATAATCAAGCACAGATGTTATAAAACACACAGATAAAAGCTCACTTGTTTCCTTTAGGAAGTTATGGAGTTCATGAAGGCATATTGGTAATGCCGGCAGGCAAACCTAAGCAGACTAGGAAATAAAATCATCATTCACTCTTATTCCAGAAGCATCATTGTTCTGACACATATACACTTCTTTTTTTATTTTTATACACAGAGATGTTTAAAATAATTCAACTAATCTAGTCGTCCTAAAAACAAAACCAGAAAAATTCTTGGTGCTTTAACTTGAATGAAAAACTTAATAGAAGAGAATTTGCCAATCCTAAATCAAGCTGACTGGCTGGATTCATCAAGATTCTCTGGAGAAACTAAACCAATAGGATGGACAGATAGATGATTGATAGGTAGGTAGGTAAATAGATAGATAGATAGATGATAGATGATTGATAGATAGATAGAGATCTGATATGATATGATACTGGTATAAAGAGAGAGACAGAGAGAGAGGGAGGGGGAGAGGAAAAGGGGACACTGAAAAAATATCTTCAAAGCAACATCGTGATTGGTGTTTGAACACACAAATGTACACCATAGTCTAGACAAGTTTAAACATAAAACTAACTATGACAGTGGTGTATCAAACTGCAGAAAATATAAAGCCCAAGTGTCTGTCAATGGATGAAGGGATAAAGATGCACAAACATACACTGAGCTATTATTAAGCCACGAAGAATGAAGGAAACCTACCATTTGCATCTTGGATGGAAATTGAGGGCATTATGCTAAGCGAAATAAGTCTGAGAGAGAAAGACAAATACTAAATAATTGCACTTATATGTGGAATCTTTTTTTTTTTTTTTTTAATACAGGGCTTGAACTCACCACCCTGAGATCAAGAGTCAGATGCTTAACCAACTGAGCCACCCAAGCACCGCTATGGGAAATCTTAAAAGGCCAAATTCAGAGAAAGCAAGAGTAGAGTGGTGGTTACCAGGGATTGGAGGAGGTGGGAAAATGGAGAGATATTGGTGAAAGTATTCAAATTTACATGATCATAATTGACAGGAAGAAGGTATTAGCTAATACTATGGTGGTAAATATTTTGTAATACATAAATTATCAAATCAACATGATGTATACCATAATTTGCACAGTGTTACATGTAAATTATATCTCCACAAAGCTGGGGGGAAAGCTTCTCATATTCTCTCTTCCATGTTTCTGGATTATACTTTTAAAGGAGTTTATCCCTGTTACTTTGGCTGAGTCACAAATTACCCAAAACGAGGGCATGTAAAATGAATTTATTATGCTCAAAAATCCTGTGGGTCATGAATCTGTACAAGGCGTAACAGGGATAGCTTGTCTCTCATCGTAATATCTGGAGCTTCGGTAGATGATGTGAAAATTTGGGACTGGAATCATATAATGTCTTGTTTCCGCAGAGGTCTAATGGTTGATAATGGCTACGAGCTGAGAGTCTTAGTCACTCTGCACAGGGACTTTGCCATGTGGTATTTTCACATTGGCTAATTTGAGCTTCTTCATAGCATGGTAACTGGGCTTCAAAGGTAAATGTCCCAAAGAGAGAAATGGGTAGCCAAGTGGAAATTGTACTGCCTTTGTTAGACTAGCCTGAAGTAACACAGTTTCACCATATTATCTTCATTGAACAGTTACAAAGTCCTTCCTAGGTTCAAGGAGAGGAGGAACAGATCCTATTTTTTAATGGGGAATATCAATTTTCTGCAAGAGGAGCCAGACATATTGCTGTGACCCTTTTCTGAAAATACAATCTTCCACATTCCGCCCTCTGGCAACAACAATGAACTCTCCTCCATATGCACGGTACACTCAGATGGACATATGTTGGCAGTTTATTGACTAATGATCGGATCTGTTGCCTGCAAATGATTCACTGTAGCTCTTGGCTCCATCCTCTGGGCTTATGATCTATCATCTGAGTCATACTTCCTTTTCCATAAAAAGAGTAGATCATTTTGCAACTAAGCTATTTTCCCAACATGTTTCTTCATATGAAATTTGGGGGCTCAAATACCTATTCCTATTATAGTCTCTCCAATACAATTATTTCTTAAAAATATTTGGTATGTCTTATTAATTGATTTATAACCATTAGACACAATTCCTACACCTATAAATCTCACCAAGAGAAGCTCTTCTTTATTTTGGCCTCCTTTACAGATGCTCTAGGATTTCAAACTTAAACTGAGAGTCATGACTATAGATTTTTAGAGGGTCTTTGCCTCACTGAATGATACTCTGAAGCACAACCACACCATTTCTTTCTGGGATCCTAACAAAGAATCTAATTGTCCTATCTTGGATTTGATGCTTGCCCTTAAGTCTTTTAATTTGGAAATACTGAAGAGACTGGAAAGGAGACAGTTTTGTTTTCAAAACTATCATTTCTTGGCTCCTTTGTATAACACGTCTTTCTTTGATTTATCTGATCCCTCTCATATTATCCAATATGTAGCAAGAAAATGCCAAACAGCACTTTCCACCCACTGTCTATTCCTGTTGGTTAGATCATTAGGTTTATTTAATTCATTTTTTTATTTTCCAGGCCACCACAGTCAACAGTATTGCTAAACTTTTAGCCATCACATATAAGGAACACTTTTTCTTAATTTCCAATAATATTTTTTTTCACTTTCATTTAAGTACTCACTGACAATCTCCTCAAGGGTTATCATGCTTCACTTAATAATTTCTTCAGAACCATAGCTTGAAAACCCCTGACGTGTTTTTCGTTTTTTGTTATGGCACTACCTACTCTGGGAACCCAAATCTGTTTAAGTTTTTCTGCCTGCATAACACATTACCATATCATCCCAAACTTAGCATTAGACAACTTTTTGTTGTTGTTTCGATAACTCTGTGATACAGGAATTAAGGCAAGAAACAGCAGGAATGGCTTTTTGATTCATAATAGATGGGCCTCATAAAGAAGAACTGAAACGTGGGTGCTAAATTCAACTGCAGTTTTGTTCACTCATAATGGTAGTAGATCCTTGTTGTAAGCTGGCCATCTCAGTTTCAAACTATGGGACTCTGTATGGACCAAGAAGGACTTCCTTACAGCATGGTGCCTGGATTTCAAGAGCAATATTCCAGAAATACGGTGAATATCGCCTGGAAGCAACCCTACTTTTTCTGACCTAGCTTCAGTTATACAGTGTCATTTCCACTACATTGTATTTATCGAGGCAGCCATAAAATCTTGTTCATTTTCAAGGGAAAGGGAAATAAGTTCCAGTACTTTTGGGGGGAGTGGGGCTGTTTGGGACTAGAACTATTTCTGTGCCTGCTTTTCGAAAATGACAATGGCCACAGAATGAGATGTTAAAGATGTTAAAGTAAAACATTTAAAAACACTCTTTTATTTACAAATAGTTTGTGGATCTAAACATTTTATTGATATATTGCAATAAATTAGACAAAAAGAATTTTTATCTAAAACCATGATATTGGTTTTACATATGCCAAAACAGTTTTATTATTCTCAATGCATGATGTTAAATAATCATTGTATTATGTTTTAAATCAAAATAGTATAGAATACAATAGTGCCTTATATATATATGTAGTTAATAAGATATTATTTCAAATAAAAAAATCCTTTTGCTAAAATATTTGACAACCACTGTTACATCAGAGAAAAATGGCTTCAAATAATTGTATGTAAAAAAAAAAATGAAACTTTCAATTTGAGTCTTAATATACTTTGTGTTAATCACTATCAAGAAAATGTCTTAGCAGGGGGCACCTGGGTGGCTCAATCATTAAGCGTCTGCTTTTGACTCAGGTCATGATCCCAGGGTCCTGGGATCGAGCCCCACATCGGGCTCCCTGCTCTGCGGGAAGCCTGCTTCTCCCTCAGCCTGCTGCCCCCCCTGCTTGTATTCCCTCTCTCGCTGTGTCTCTCTGTCTGTCAAATAAATAAATAAAATCTTAAAAAAAAAAAAAAAGAAAATATCTTAGCAGTAATGTTAAAAGGCTAGGAAATTTAACATTCTAAGCATACGTCAAAATAGACAAGGGAATATGTTGCTATGCTTGGAAGGTATATTTTGAAACAATGCTTTGTCACAAAGACTTAAAATTCATAAATTATTATGGTTTTAGGTATAACCAGTAGGGACCAATATACTGAGAGGTCTCAGAAGATTATCTTATGAATCTGATGGCTCATTCTGAAGACAAATGGACTGGATGATAAGGAGTCATATGCATTAATGACAGGAAACTCTACAATCATAATGTCAGGAGTACCCAATATTATATTATCACATAAGACAATAGAAAGATAATGCCACCAGTGTGGGAATATTGTTTTCAAGGAGTATAATAGCTTATAATCTCTATTCTTTGCCTCCCAACAAGCAGGGAAACAACTGAAAAGTTCTTTGGTCATAGGAATAAAAGTAATTTTCCTTGATAGCTGATAATTATTCAAAGATCTGTGCATAAGGGAAACATCTTAGTAAATCAACCCTAAAATTTCAGTTTGTAACTCAGTCATGTTAACTTGGCCTTTGTGTTTAATCATTTGTAAAAATATTTTATTCAACTAAGTAACATAAATATGATTGTTAAAATTATGCTTATCTACGAACTAACTCATACTTACATGAATCAATTTTTCTTTTGTTCTCTCTTCTAGGCACTTAACTGGTAATTGGGACATAAGTATGAATGAGACAGCAATGGGGCCCTGGGTGGGCGCAATCAGTTACATGTCTGACTCTTGGTTTTGGTTCAGGTCGTGATCTCAGGGTCTTGAGATTGAGCCCTGCAATGGGATGCATGCTCAGCATGGAGTCTGCTTGAGATGTTCTCTCCCTCTGCCTCTGCCCCTCCCTACCATGCGCTCTCTCAAATAAATAAAATTAAAATCTTAAAAATAATAAGAAAGCAATGATCTCTGCCTTGGAATGAATGGAATGGAATGAATGCTTAGTAAAATGTGGACTTTCAAAGTATTTTAGGAACCATTATTTGCACATAAGTAACTGTTGTATCAATTGCAACAAACACTACCCATGCTTACTACTGTGTAACTCAAAACATTTGACAAACTTCCTCTTAAATACATTTATTTTAATACATGTTAAGCTCCCACAAAACATATATAATAGCCTTTCCATTTTTATGTCACCTAAACTTGTTTCCTTACATTTTCTCAGGAAGCTGCTTTCATATCCTATAGAATAACAAAAGACATTTTTCTATAGTAGGGTTTATCAACCTTGGCTTTATTGACATTTTGCACTGAATAATTTTGGGTGTGGATAGCTGTCCTGTGTATTGTGGGATGTTTAACAGTATTTGTACCCTCTACCCACCAACAATATCACCTTTAATTTTTGACAACTAAAAATGTTTCCAGACATTACCAAATTTCCCTGGGGGTAAAATAATCCCAGTTGAGAACTACTGTCTGTAGTAAATACAGGTTCTTTAGAGAGGAAATATGTGTTCCCTTCTGTGTTTACTAACGTCAGACTTAGAAATAGAAGGAGAGATATATTCTTCATTAAATTCCACCTTTATTAAAGCTATTAAGGGTGGTTATGTGTAATATGAATATATAATTAACAGTTCATATTGCATTGGAAAGTATGAGACTGTCAGTATAATATAAACAATATTTATTAAATCTAGTTCAATTGGGATAATTACCTATATTTATAAAACCAACAGAGAATACAGAAATATTTTATAATTAATTAATATCATCAAAGCCCAATAAATAACAGGAAAACAGATAATAAAATTAGCTAATTCAAACTTTGCCTCTCTGATTGAAAATTTCATAACGCTTATTATGTAAGAGGTGGGCCAGGATGAGAAAAAGGGAAATGACAGAGGAAGATCTTAAGTACTTACTGTAATTCAAGTCCTATATTATAATTCAGGTACGTTTTATTCTCAAAACAAATCTTTGAGTTAGATTGTCATATATGCATTATAAAAATAAGGAAAATAAGGGTTGTAGATTTTCAATAACTTTTTCATGAGCACATACATATACAGAACCAGCAATTTAGTATTTAAATCCAAATCCCTCTTACCCTTCTATGGTACTATAGTGCTTCCTTTCTTTCTACATAAAGAAAATGGAAAAAATAACCAAATACAACCCATCTAGGACACTGCAAGGTCAGATACACGAATCTGCAAATATAGAGATAGGATATAGTCTTCTGTTTGTCCCCATTATTCATTTTTCCCTTCTTTATTACCAGGATCGTTTGACTTTTAACCAGACACACTAACTTCCTTATAAAGGCTATACTTCTCATCCTGTACTACAGTTAATGTTATCATATAACATAACTAAGTTCAGAGCCAAAGATGTTTGTGAAAGGGATATGGGCAATTTAAAGTATACTTCTGAATGACAAAGTTGTTTCTTTTCTTATTCTTGTTTTTGGCCTACAACGACTGAGAAAACCTTGGAAGCCTTGGCTTAAGGACAGTAATATTTCCCATTAGCCATGAGTTGCTTATGTTTAGGCTGTTATTGGGGGCATGAAATATTTAATTTACTGTACATTGAGTTTCTTTGCTACGACAATTTAGCCAGTACTCAAATGAATGGAAGGGGCATTTATAAAGCAGAAGTGCAATACTGAGATTTTTTTTTTAATTTTTAATTTTTATTTTTTGCAATACAAGGTTTTATACACAAATGTTAAATAAAAAATTTAATCCTAATATCAAATGATCTGCACATCATATCTATTTTTTTCTGATGGCATACCCCTTTTATCATTATGAATTTAGTTCCTATTTCAAAAATAAATGGCAATACCCTACTTTTTATAATTCAAAAATAGTATAAAAGACTTCTACCACTATCCATGATGGAGTACTTGATACTAGATTTATCTTTTCTTAATTGCTTGAGAAAATTATTTAAGCTGGAAGATAATGATGCCAGATGGATATTAGATCCACAGGCTTAAAAGGAGAACACTAGATATGGTTAATATATGGGTAAATATAAAATCTACCATACTTTTTATCTCTTAATATCTTAAAAAATATAATGATAGGTAGAGAAAAAATTAACTATATAATATGGGTCTTTAACATAGGAGGATCCAATATGTACATTACAACACTAGCACAAAAATCAAGGGGGGGATGACAATATTGTTACAAGGTTCTTAGATTCTAAGTGAGGTGATAAAACACTAACTGGAAATAGAATATGATATTTAAGGATGTGTGGTATAATTCCTAAAGCAACTAGAAAAAGTAATGCAAAGAGGTATCCCTATAAAAAAAATAAAAGAATTAAAATTGGAGTAGGAAAAAAAAAAATTTAACCCCAAAAGTGCTAGAGACAAGTAAAAGGCAGTAAAAGCCAACAAAACAAAGAGAAAACATCTAGAAAAATGATCACCATACCCAAACATAATTACATTTAATAGAAATGGAATAAGTTAATTAAAATGCAGCAATTTTCTGACAGGATAAAATTAAAAACCAAACCTTATTAACTTTCTCCTGGTAGCATTCTTTAAATATGAAAACACAGACAGGTATAAGGTAAGAGTATAGAAATAGAAATACTATGCAAACATTATGAATAAGAATGGAACGGCTATAATAAGAGCAGACAAAATATCTTTGAAGACAAGGAGTATATCACAGCTAAAGACTAATATTTATAATGATAGAAGGCTAATTCATCAGAGATATATCAATCATAAATGTGTCAACTATACTTCACTTAAGAAATAACCATTTAAGTAAATATAAATATAGATGATATAGATATATATAATCTAGCAGTAACTGACAAAAAGGTGAAGTAGACAAATTCAATAATATTATTTTGAAACTTTAAACACTATTCTCTCATCAAATGATAGATGAGCCAGAAAACAATTTGTAAAGATGTGAAAAATAATTAATTATGAGGAGAAAAATAAGTTTATAGTGGAAAGTCCTAGCATTTACTACTTTATGCAAATGATCATTTAATACCACCCATGTTGGGATAATAACACCAACATGTACATATCATGCACTGAGAGATATGCATCAATTTTGTAGTATTCCTGCCTAAAATGCGAAGCTCAAATCTAACCATGAAGAAACGTCACACAAACCCACATTGAAGGACATTTCACAAAATAACTTTGTAAGAAACTAAAACATAGCCTTTAAAGTCCATGAAACAAAAATGTTTCAGACTAAAGGAGGATAAAGAAAATAATCACTAAGTGCAATATGTCATCCTAGAGTGGATTTGGGACAAAGATAAAACAAAATGTAAATTATATTATTGGCACAATTAATAATTGATAGTTCATTTGAATAAGTATTATTGATTAGATAATAGAATTCTGTAAATATTAAATCTTTAAATTTCAGTTATGGTTATATAAGAAAACATCCTTATTCTTAGAAAATGTGCTCTGGGATTTTCACAATCTGAAAGGAAAATAATATCTCCAACTAAATCTCAAGCAGTGCATAACTGATTTCTGCATGTTTAAATTATAATAAAATAAAAGTTTGCAAAATGGTATGAGAATCATGAAATATAAGTTACTGAATTACTTTCAGTTAACTTAAATATTTTACTTATATACCCAAAAAATACTTTATCTTAGCAAATTCCATAGACACAATAAAAATAGATTAACAGTGGCTTCTACTGACTTAAAGTGTTAATTATTCACAAGCAATCTTGGTATTATTGAATCAGGTCAAGCTATATGTGTCGATCTTTCTCTTATTTGAACCTTTATGTTAACAATCCAGCAACAGTTATGTTTATAAAGCCAGAATAATCTAATCTATCACATCTATTGTTTTTATTTAACTGCTTAGTTAGAACAATTACAATTAATTTCATTTTCAATTCAGTGGTATAGGTCCTCTATTTTTAGATTTTTTCTATGTTCCTCTACTACATTTTACTGACTGTCGAACTTTGGAATGCTCCTTGTCTTCTCCCTGCCTCAGTTTTATCAATACAGTAATAGTTCCTATATCATATGGATATTGGGATTAACCAGAAATACAACTGAGCACATAATAAGTTATTGCTAATTGCTATTAAGTGGAGGCAGTATCTGTGGTTTTCCAGAGACTAGAGCCATATTGCTAGAGTTCAAGTCCAGCTTTGTCACTTCTTAGTGAATGAATTAACCTCCCTTTGCATCAGTTACCTCTTCTGTAAAATGCAAAAAATAATACTATCTACCCCGTGGCGTTATTGTTTGAATAAAAATCAATTGATTATAAAATACTTAGAGCAACACATGGAAAATAGTATGTGGTTCTTACATTAAATAGTAATAATAATAATAATAATAATAATAATAAATTCATTAATCACAGGCCAATATATGGTACTTTTGTATTTCTTTCCTCACCTTTGGCCAGCTCAGCTGTATTAAGAGTACCTCAGCAGAATCCATGTTACTTTAGAGTAATCTCTCTGAGTATAGTTCTTCTAAATTCACATAAAGCACAAGTTTAGTCCCTCAAGGCTTTTAGACATCTATATTGCCATAGTTTTCACAATCTGAAAGAAAAAGAACTATTTCATTTAGTTCCCTTTGCTAGAGACAATATCTTAGTTTCAATAGCTCGCTGTACAACTGTTAATACATTATTTCACTGAAAAAATCCTATACAAAATTTTTATTGAGTATAAATTCCACCCAATATATTTACTTTAATTTCAGTAACTCCTTCAACAATATCAGTTATATAGTATTATTTTAATGTCTATAAATGCATGAAAGTGATCAACATGTGAAAGAAAATTGATAAATTTAATAGGTATTGTGGTATGCAGATTTGAAAAATGGTCTTCAATGATGCCCACCTTTTAATATTCACCGACTTGTGTACCCCCCTCTCCTTAAGTGTAGGCCAGACATAGTTACTTCTAAACAGACTACCACTGTGGTTATAAGCCATAACTTCCATGATTAGGTTAGGAATGATTGTGGCTTTTATCTCTTGCTAGCAGTCTTGCTCTATTGCTTTCTTGGTTTAGATGCTTTAATGAATAAGCTGCCATATTGCAGAGGCCCACTTGGCAAGGAGCTAAGGGCAGCATCAGTCCAACAAATTACTAGGAACTGATTTCTGCTAACATCCTGTTCAGTTAAGCATTGAGATGACTTTGGCCTAGCCAACACTTTTATTGCAGTCCATGAGAAACCCTGAAGTAGAGAACTCAGTTAATATGTATCCAGAAATTTGACCCCCAAAACTGAAATAATACATGTGTGTTTTTTAAGCTATTAAATTTTGGGGGCAAGTTGTTATGCAGAAATAAAAAATGCATACAGTGGTTTACCCATAAAGCAACTAAAGGGCCATGTTAGAATGCACTTGATTATTTTAGGATAAAATATCTGCAACAGAGTAATAAATATGTATATTGTTTGGTTTTGCTGGGAAAAATAATTTCTCAAAAAGAGATCTTCCTACTAGAGCACAGCAACTCTAAAGTAATTTCAAGTCAGTCTGAATCCTATTTCATTAGATAATTCCCACTCACATAATCCAAAGTCAAAGAACAAGAATTTAGCTTTAAACCACCATTTTTATGCTATATATTAGCAGAACATTAGCTGAAGAACTCAATTAGCTGTAAACTGGAATCTCTATTTCTCAAGAGAATAAATAAAATTTTCCAAATATATAAGATAACATAGAATAAGTAACTTGGTATTTCTAATAATTAAGAGTTCTGTGGGGCTGGATCAGTCCTGAACCTGAAGCTGCCTTTGGATGTTGCTGGGCCACTGAGTACTACTGGATTTGCACCTTTTAGGCAATCCATAATTACAGTATATTATTATATGGATCCTAGTTACATAAAGGGCCACTTTGTAACTTTCACATTGATCAGATTTATATTGAATGTTATCAAAATTATTCCAAAGAGCAAAGTTTGAATATGTGGAGTCCACAATGGCTATATCTAATTTCTAGTTTCCTAAATTGTTCTTACACTTTTTTTTTCTTTTTTTTTTTTAAAGATTTTATTTATTTATTTGACAGAGAGACACAGCGAGAGAGGGAACACAAGCAGGGGGAGTGGGAGAGGGAGAAGCAGGCTTCCCACGGAGCAGGGAGCCCGATGCAGGGCTCGATCCCAGGACCCTGGGATCATGACCTGAGCCGAAGGCAGATGCTTAACGACTGAGCCACCCAGGCGCCCCTTACACTTTTTTTTCTTTTCCCACTCTTCTTTCCCTTACATTGCTGCCATTGAGAAGGGCAACTCATCTGGTAAAGTTTTTATTTTTTATTTTATTTTATTTTTTATTTTTTTAAATATTTTTATTTATTTATTTGACAGAGAGACACAGCGAGAGAGGGAACACAAGCAGGGGGAGTGGGAGAGGGAGAAGCAGGCTTCCCGTGGAGCAGGGAGCCCGATGTGGGACTTGATCCCAGGACCCTGGGATCATGACCTGAGCCGAAGGCAGGCACTTAACGACTGAGCCAGCCAGGGGCCCCTGGTAAAGTTTTTAAATTTATGTCTTAATCATAAATTGATTTCATGCCTATTGTTCCTGCAAGATATCGCATATAAGCCAATCACACAACAAAACATACTTAATTCATGCATTATTTTGGAAAAAAAATTTCCTCCATGATGTTGAAATTATTATTTTAGCATAAAAATAAATTTCCCCTAAAAAATAAATATTCCCTAATTATTTCTAAATAGGAATTTAAGCTATATTTATAGGTTCAATTAAATTGATGCCTTATTTCTTTTAAGATTTTATTTATTTATTTGAGAGAGAGAGCATGAGGGGAAAGGGGCAGAGGGAGAAGCAGGCTCCCCACTGAGCAAGGAGCCTGATATGGGGCTCGATCCCAGGACCCTGAGATCATAACCTGAGCTGAAGGCACATGCTTAACTGACTGAGCCACTCAGGCGCCCTAAATTGATGCTCTATTTCAATGTGAGTTTCAAAAAGATTCTATATTTTCAATTTCTTCTTTAATGATATTAATACAAAGAATTATAAGTTCATATAAACTCAATAAAGAAATTAAGAACATTGTATTTTAATATACATTCTGACATTTTACTCTGAACCTTATTTTTGCTATGCTGTAACATAAACCTATTGTGTACAGGAGTGTGTGGGAGGGGAGAGAAAGTGGAGTACACAGAAGAACACACAAGGAGAACACTTCCCCAAAGCCACTGGCTGGGAAAACAAGGGGCTGATTTTCATAAGTTTTTGCAAGCAGTGGGGCTCAAAGACTGGAATTTTAGAGGTCACTGTGCATGGCTGGGACAGAGCCCTGTGGGCACAGCCCTATGCCTGGAGAGAAGGCAGACAGTGCAATCTGAGGATCACATAAGGCCCACGGGGAGGGACTATTCCCTCTTCCTGGAGTGCATCCGTGAAAGGTGGCCTTCACACAGATGCTTCTCCAGGGACAAAAGAGCCAGTGGACGCCATTTCCCTCCTCTGCCCCTTACCATCGGCACAAAGACACCTGCTGAGGATGCAAACCCAGACACTGGTTGTTTAGCCTGCTTTGCTCCAAATCCCATGCCCCTGTGCACTGGCACAACTGCCATTATTAGTGAAACCTGCATCAGTCCCAGCCCAACAAAACCCTCTCCCAGAAGACCAGCACAAGTCCTGCCACACCAGTTCCCTAAAGTATCGAGTTTTAATTTTTTTTTTTTTTAAGATTTTATTTATTTGTGAGAGAGAGAGAATGAGAGACAGAGAGCATGAGAGGGAGGAGGGTCAGAGGGAGAAGCAGACTCCCTGCTGAGCAGGGAGCCCGATGTGGGACTCGATCCCGGGACTCCAGGATCATGACCTGAGCCGAAGGCAGTCGCTTAACCAACTGAGCCACCCAGGCGCCCTAAAGTATCGAGTTTTAAAAGTCCACAGGCTTGGCTGAGATAGAGCCCAAAGTACATTGCCCTGCTCCAGGTAGCCGAGAAACCCAGAGACAGACAGCATGAAAACAGTGATCTGAAAGATGCTTGGGACACATAAGGGGAAATTATTCACTCTTCTGGGAGTGCTTTTCTGAGAGCAGCAAGCACAGAGACTCCTCTCCAGGGACAAAGGAGCTGGTTGACACCATTTCCCTCTCCTGCCTTTCAGCATAAACCAACTTCAGTAAACAGCAAAGTGCCCACACTGGCTGCCTAACCTGCTTCCCCCAAGTCCTGCCCACCTGCACTCTGCTAGTACTGCTTTTCCTGGGCAAGTGTGCCTAAGGACCAGCACAGCAGGCTCCTTCCCCAGAAGACCAGCAGAACACCCCCCAAACACACCACATCTATAGACCAGAGAGTTCTACAAGGCTTTAGTTCTTTTTTTTTTAAAGATTTTTTATTTATTTACTTATTTGACACAGAGAGAGAGAGAGAGAGAGCACAAGCAGGGGGAGTGGTAGGCAGAGGAGAGGGAGAAGCAGGCTCCCCACAGAGTAGAGAGAGCCTGATGTGGGACTCCATCCCAGGACCCCGGGATCATGACAGGCAGTCACTTAACCAATTGAACCACCCAGACGCCCAACAAGGCTTTAGTTCTAATGGAAGTAGCATCAGGTCTCATTTAGCAAGCAGACCAGAACACACCTAGTTAAAACTTGCATACTCTGGCCAAGGTCCAAACACTCCCCATTGTAGGCAAGGAGAGCCTGTGCAGACAACTAGCCTTAAGGATAGAGCAGTCAAAACACGGCAGCAGAGTGCATGCAGCAAACATCAGAGAAACTCCCTGAAGCGTCAGGCCCTGGAAAGTATATGACCTCTTCTTCATAAAGCCATTACTTGGGGTGCCTGGGTGGCTCAGTCGTTAAGAGTCTGCCTTCAGCTCAGGTCATGATCCCGGGGTCCTAGGATCGAGCCCTGCATCAGGCTCTCTGCTCAGCGGGGAGCCTGCTTTTCCTTCTCCCTCTGCCCCTCACTCCCTGCCCCACTCGTTCTCTTTCTCTTCCATTCAAATAAATAAATAAAACCTTAAAATACAGCCATTACTCTTAGGAGCAGGAAACATAACAGGCTTTTCTAACACAGAGAAGAAGACAGAGACTTAGACAACATGCCAAGATGGATGAATTCATCCCAAAAGAAAGAACAAGAAAAGGTGATGGCCAGAGATCCAATCAAAACAGACATAAGTAATATGACTGATACAGAATTAAAAGCAACAACATAAGGCTACTCGTCGGGCTTGAGAAAAGCATGGAAAAGATCAGGGAGACCCTTACTGCAGAGATAAAAGAGATAAAAACAATCAGTCAGAATGAAAAATGTAATAACTGAGATTCAAAACTAACTGGATGTTATGACCACAAGGATAGAAGAACCAGAAGAATGAATAAATGATATAGAAGACAGAATTATGGAAAATAATGAAGCTGAACAAAAGAGAGAAGGAAGAATTATGCATCATGAGAGTAGATTCAGAGAAATCAGTGACTCCATGAAACATAATAACATTCATATCATAGGAGTCTCAGAAGAAGAAGAGAGAGAAAGGGGACAGAAGGTTTAGTTGAGGAAATTGTAGCTGAAAACTTCCCTAATCTGGGGAAGGAAACAGACTTCCAAATCCAGGAGGCACAGAGAACTCCCATAAAAATCAACAAATTAGGCCAACACCAAGACATATTGTAGTCAAATTTGCAAAATATAGAGATAAAGAAAAAAATCTTAAAAGCAGCAAGACAAAAGAGGCCCCTAACTTACAGGGGAAGACAGATAAGGTTAGAAGCAGATCTTTCCACAGAAACTTAGGAGGCCAGAAGAAAGTGGCATGATATATTCCACGTGCTGAATGGGAAACATCTGTAGCCAAGAATACTCTATCCAGCATGACTATTATTCAGAATAGAAGGAGAAATAGTTTCCCAGACAAATAAAAACTAACAGAGTTCCTGACCATTAAATCAGCTCTGCAAGAAACTCACTGAGTGGGAAAGAAAGACCAAAAGTGACCAAGACTAGAAAGGAACATAGAAAATCTCCAGGAAACAACAACAAAACAAGTAATAAAATGACATCAAATACTTATCTATCAATAATTACCTTGAATGAAAATGCACTAAGTGCTTCAATCAAAAGACACAGGATATCAGAATGGATTAAAAACAAAAAAGAAAACAAACAAACAAAAAAAACAAGACACATCTATATGCTGCCTACAAGAATCTCATTTTAGACCTAAAGACACCCACATATTGAAATTGAGGGGATGGAGAAACATTTATCATGCAAATGGAAGTCAAAAGAATACTGGAGCAGCCATACCTATGTTATACGAACTAGATTTTAAGCCAAAGACTGTAAGAGATGAAGAAGGGCATTATATCATAATAAAGAGGACTATGTAACAAGAAGAACTAACAAGTGTAAACATTTAAGCCCTCAACAATGGGAGCATGCAAATATATAAAATAATCAGTAACATAAAGGAACTAATTGATAATAATATAATAATAGGGGACTTTAACACCCCACTTACATCAATGGACAGATCATCTAAGCAGAAAATCAACAAGGAAACAATGGCTTTGAATGACACACTGAACCAGATGGACTTAACATATATTCAGAACATTTCATCCTAAAGCAGCAGAATGTTCTTTTCAAGTGCATATGAGACATTCTCCAGAATAGATCACATACTAGGTCACAAATCAGGACTCAAAAAGTACAAAAATATTGAGATCATACCATACATATTTTCTGACCACAACACTATGAAACTTGAAGTCGACCACAAGGAAAAACTTGGAAAGACCACAAAAGCATGTAGGTTAAACAACATGGTATTAAATTATGAATGGGTCAACCAGGAAATCAAAGAAGAAATAAAAATTAAAAAAAAAAAAAACACATGGAAACATGACAGTCTAAAACCTTCGGGATGCAGCAAAAGTGATCACACAAGGGAAGTATACAGCAATACAGGCCTACCTCAAAAAGCAAGAAAAATCTCAAATAAACAACCTACCCTTACACCTAAAAGAGCTAGAAAAAAAGCAACAAAGCCTAAAGCCAGCAGAAGAAGGAAAATAATAAAAATTAAAAGCAAAATAAATAAATAAAAAATAAACAAATAAGTATATAAATAAAATAGAAACAAAACACAGACCAGATCGATGAAACTAGGAGCTGGTTCTTTAAAAAAAAAAAATTAGAAATTTGATAAATGCCTGGGCACCTGGGTGATTCAATCACTTAAGCGTCTGTCTTCAGCTCAGGTCATGATCTCAGGGTCCTGGGATGGAGCCCCACACTGGGCTCTCTGCTCAGCAGGGAGTCTGTTTCTCCCTCACATTCTCTCTCTGTACTCTTCTTCTCATAAATGAATGAATGAATGAATGAATGAATTCTTTAAAAAAATTGATAAACCCCTAGACAGACTTACCAAAAGAAAAGAGATGGGAAGCCAATAAATAAAATCACAAAAGAGAGTGGAGAAATCACAATCAACACCACATAAATACGAACAATTATAAGAGAATATTATGAAAAATTATATGCCAACAAATTGGACAGTCTGAAAGAAATCTATAAATTCCTAGAAACATATAAACTACCAAAACTGAGGGTGTGTAGGTGGCTCAGTTGGTTAAGAATCTGCCTTTGGCTCAGGTCATGATCGCAAGGGCCTTGGATCAAGTCCCATGTCAGGGCCTCTGCTCAGCCAGGAGCCTGCTTCTCCCTCTGCCTGCAGCTCCCCCTGCTTGTGCTCTCTCTCTCTCTCTCTCTCTCTGTCAAATAAAAAAAATCTTAAAAAAAAAAAAAAAAAAAAAAAAACACCTTACCAAAACTGAAACAGGAAGAATTAGAAAACTTGAGCAGACCCACAACCAGCAAAAAAAATTGAATCAGTAATCAAAAATCTCCCCCCCAAAAAAGTCCAGGACCAGATAGCTTCCTAGGGCAATTCTACCAAACATTTAAAAAGAGTTAATACCTATCCTTCTCCAACTACTCCAAAAAACAAAAATGGAAGGAAAACTTCCAAATTTATTCTATGAGGCTAACATTACCCAGATTCCAAAACCAGACAAAGACTCCACTAAAAAAGAGAACTACAGACCAATATCCCTGATGAATTTGGATGCAAAAACTCTCAACAAAATACTAGCAAATCAAATCCAACAGTACATTAAAAGAGCCATTCATCATGATCAAGTGGGATTTATTCCTGGGTTGCAAGTGTGGTTCAATATTCACAAATCAATCAACATGATACACCCACATCAATAAAAGAAAGGATAAGAACCATATGATCCTCTCAACAGATACAGAAAAAGCACTTGACAAAGCACATCTATTCATGATAAAAATCCTCAACAAAGTAGGGACAGAGGGAACACACTTCAACATAAAAAGGCCATATATGAAAAATCCACAGCAAAATCATCCTCAGTGTGGAAAACCTGAGAGCTTTTCCCTCTATGGTGAGGAATAGGACAGGGATGTCCACTCTCATCACTGTTATTTAACATAGTACTGGAAGCCTAGCATCAGTAATCAGACAATAAAAAGAATTAAAGGCATCCAAATCAGCAAGAAAGAAGTCAAACTTTCACTATTTGCAGAAGACATGATATTCTATATAGAAAACCTGAAAAATTCCACCAAAAATTTGCTAGGACTTATACACAAATTCAGTAAAGTCATAGGATACAAAATCAATGCACAGAAATCTGTTACATTTCTATACACCATTAATGAAGCAGCAGAAAGAGAAATCAAGGAATCAATCCCATTTACAAGTGTACCAAAAACCGTAAGATATCTGGGAATAAACCTAACCAAAGAGGAAAAAGATCTATACTCTGAAAACTATAAAATAGTGATGAAAGAAATTGAAGATGACAGAAAGAAATGGAAAAACATTCCATGCTCATGGATTAGATGAACAAATATCACTAAAATGTCCATATTACCAAAAGCAATCTATACTTTTAATGCAATCTCTATCAAAATACCACCAGCATTTTTCACAGATCTAGAACAAACAATCCTAAAATTTGTATGGAACCACAAAAGATCCTGAATAACCAAAGCAATCTTGAGAAAGAAAAGCAAAACTGGAGGCATCATAATTCCAAACTTCAAGCTGTATTAAAAAACTTTAGTGATCAACACAGCATGGTACTGGCACAGAAACAGACACATAGATCAAGAGAACAGAACAGAAAACCCAGAAATCATCCCACAACTATATGGTCAACTAATCTTCAACAAACAAGGAAAGAGTATCTAATGGAAAAAAAGACAGTCTCCAACAAATGGTGTTCAGAAAACTGGACAGCAACATGTAAAAGAATGAAACTGGACCACTTTCTTACACCATACACAAAAATAAATTCCAAATGGATGAAAGACCTACATGTGAGACAGAAAACCATCAAAATCCTAGAAGAGAACACAGGCAGTAACCTCTTTGACATAGTCCATAGCAACTTCCTACTAGATATGTCTCCTGAGTCAAGGAAAACAAAAGCAAAAATGATCTATTGGAACTTCATCAAAATAAAAACCTTCTGCATAGTGAAAGAAACAATCAACAAAACTAAAAGTCAACCTACAGAATGGAAGACGGTATTTGCAAATGACTTATCTGATAAAGGGTTAGTATCCAGAATCTATAAAGAACTTATCAAACTCAACCCCCCAAAAACAAATAACCCAGTTAAAAATGGGCAGAAGACATGAATAGACATTTTTCCAAACAAGACTTACAGATGGCTAACAGACACATGAAAAGGTGCTTAACATCACTCATCATCAGGGAAATACAAATCAAAACTCCAATGAGATATCTCCTCACACTCATCAGAAATGGCTAAAATTAAAACACAGGAAACAACAGATGTTGGCAAGGATGTGGGGAAAGGGGAACCCTCTTACCCTGTTGGTGGGAATGCAAACTAGTGCAGTCACTCTGGAAAACAGTATGGAGGTTCTTCTAAAAGTTAAAAATGGAACTACCCTACCATCCTGCAATTACACTACTACATATTTACCTAAAGGATACAAAAATACTGATTGAAAGGTATATATATATATATCACCATGTTTATAACATTATCAACGATAGCCAAATTACGGAGAGCCCAAAATGTCCAACAGCTAATGAATAAAGACGTTGTGTTATATGTATACAATGGAATATTACTCAGCCAAAAAAAGATTGAAATCTTGCCATTTGCAATGACATGGATGAAGCTAGAGAGTATTATGCTAAATGAAATAAGTCAGTCAGAGTAAGACAAATACCATACAATTTCACTCATATGTGGAATTTAAGAAACAAAACAAATGAAGGTAGAGGGGGGAGAAGAGGCAAACCAAGAAACAGACTCTTAACTACTGAGAAAAAACTGAGGGTTACTGGAGGGGAGGTGGACAGGGGATGGTTAAAATAGGTGATGGGGATTAAGGAGGACACTTGTGATGATGAACACAGAGTACTGTATGTTTTTGTTTTTTTTAAGTAGGCTCTATGCCCAGGGTGGAACCCAGTGCCGCTCCCCCTGCTTGTGCTCGCTCTCTATCTCTCCATCAAATAAACAAATAAAATCTTAAAAAAAAAAAAAAAAAAAACAGAAAACTAAGTTCAACTTAGGTTGAACTTAGGACCCTAATATCCAGACCTGAGATGAGATCCAGAGACAGACTCTTAACCAACTGAGCCACCCAGGTGCCCTGGACACTGGGTGTTTTATGTAATTGATGAATCTTTGAATTCTATACCTTGAAACTAATATTACACTGTATGTTAACTGGAATTTAAATAAAATTTTGGAAAAAGAAAAAAAAAAGAGTATGTTTATCCATGAGTGTGTTTAGTTTGATCTAAATTAGTTCTTTTGTAAGTTCTCTGGTGTAAATACTTAATAAACACTTGCAACAGCCATTATTCTCATGTAAGATAGCAAGGTTCTTTTTTTTTTTTCCCTTCATGGGAGTTTATTTCTTGGCAGAAAAGGATAAGCAAGGGCAGGCACCTGAGCATTCTAGGCAAGGTGGGGCAAGGGGAGGGGGGCACAGGGGAGGGCTCCAACTGTGACACTTAGTCCTACAGTTGTCCTGGCTGGATCCGGGGAGGGCCTGCCAAGGAATGGTGCCACCGAGCCTGGGGACAGAGGTGTCAGGCCAGGGGGCCAGGAGGACAGCCCATATGGAGGCAATAAATACTGACAGGCCATGCACATGACTCCAGGCCGGCAGGCCCAGGTAGATAAGTAAGGCTCAGGTGCTGGCTTTGTCTGGTGAGGGCTGTCTGCTGGGGTTGTGGGCTCTGGTACTGCCCACTGGAACAAAGAAGGCAGAGGCGTGAGGACACCTGGCCTCCCAGATGGGAATGGGAGGTACTTCAGTTTTGACAGTTTGGCTTTCCGCAAGCCCCTGGAGCCATCCCCACAGCCTTGGCCTGGGGAGGGGGCTGGTTAGTCCCTGGTGGGCAGGGGAGATGGAGCAGCGTGTCCCACACACCTCCCCAGGCCATAGGGATTGCAAATGGGGCAGGGACCAGGGGAGACCACATGCTCATGCAGACACAGGGGATGAGAGGTTCATGTCAGCCCTCACAGCACACGTTCCACATGTTAAGGCATCATGGTTAGACGGTTACCCACAGCTATGGATGAACTGACTGAGGACAGGTGAAAGCAGGAGGGTGGCTGGCCTCCAAGAGGCCTCACCCTAGAAGAAGAGAAAGAAGAGGATTCAAGGCAGCTACAAAGACCCACAGGGACCTAAGAACCCCATGATTCCCTTGGAAAAGCTAGGGCCTTAGGTCAGGTTAGGACAGGTGGAGGAACCTGAAGGGGTACAGAGGGGGAGGTGGAGGCCTGTGCTGGAGGTTCCCTGTTCCCACTACTTCCCCCTGTACAGGCAGAAGCAGGAAGACCAGACCATCGAGGAGGCTGGGGCCTACAGGCAGGGCCAGGAGGGGTGGGTGGGGCTCGCCAGGGAGCAGACCTGTTAGCACTTTGATAAGCTGTTGGGATAGGGGTGGTGGTGGTAGGGGTGGGGCCCATCAGACAGGTCCGTTCATCTGTCCAAAGGCTGCTCACCTCCCAGGCCAGGACTCAGTCCTTCCATCCCCCCCCCCTTTTTTTTTTCTTCCATTCCTTTTTGATGGTAAGATTCCGCTCCCAGACAGGTGGTCAGTCTTGTCATCTGTGAAGCAGGACTTGTTGTAGCTGCCACGAGCCAGCATATCCTTGGGCACCTCCTCCATGAGGGTCAGAAACTTGTACTCCTCGGCCTGGGGCCCATAGCTCCCCACCAGGTTGCTGGCCTTGTCAATCTTGATGCCTTCCCTGTATGTGTGCTGGACGTACTCCACGCCAGACAGTTTCCCGGGTCAATGGAAAGAGATTTTCTCCGGTATTCCACGCCCTACTTCAGTACAAGGACTGCTTCTTGAAGCTCTGCAGGTTACCTGGCAGGTCCAGCTCCAGGGGAGCCAGGGCCAGGCTACACACCAGGGGCAGGCAGGTCACAACAACACTGGGGACACGGGGGTCAGCACACACTGCCACACGGCCCAACAGGGCGTCTCTGTTCTTGCGCAGACTCTCATCATCCTTGCCCAGCTCCTGGATCTCCTGGATGCTCTTCTGGGCAGGGGGCTCCTAGCTGAGCCAGTGTTCACCCTTATTCTCGGCTGCCATCTGTGCTAGCTGCTTTGCTGTGGGCTCCTGCCTCGCCCTGCTCACCTCTAGCTGAGTCTGGGATGCCGGAGGCTCCACCGGCCACTCATGTGCTCCCTTCCGCGTGGAACAGCAAGTAAGTTCTTAACTGAGTAAGTGACTGTTTTAATTATTAGTCTGATTCTTGTCTACATGCGCTATATAACCTTTTGTCTTCGTCTGCTCAGGCTCCCGTAACAAAATGCCATAGACCGGGTGGCCTTAGCAACAGAAGTTTATTTTCTCGCAGTTCTGAAGGCTGGAAGTCTACTATCAGGTGTCAGTTTGGTGCATTTTTAACCCCTAAATCTCATGTATCAATAGATGTTACTTGGAAAACACATAAAGTAATTATTCTTGTTCAGGATTTAGTTAGGCGGCATGCAACCCTTGATGTTTCTCTGACCTCTCCAGTATAATCCAGCATAATTCATTTTAATGACCCCTTCACATATATTGTAAGAATAGAAAGTTGCTACTGACACTTTTTTAGATAAATGAAGTAAATGAGGTATAACAAAGACTGTTCTGCCCTAACTCAAGTCAGCTTCTCCGCAAGAATGTGGTTGCTTCAGGGAGGACTTGCTTACAGCGTGTAGGGATAATAGTACGTTTCTCAACAGCAGAAAAAAGCTGCCTTGCTCGTCATTCCAGGAAAATAGTATTTGAAGCCATTATGTTTAAGTAACACAATATTTAGAACCTATTAATATTGCTTTTTTTAATGTTGATTTTTTAAATAGCACAGCATTTTACCAAAAATAAAAGAATTGTCACTTTGGTGTCTGAAAAATTCTCATCTAATTTTAGAGTAATGATTTCAGCAATAAATAATTACTGTTTAGATTTAAATTCTTTAAGAGATTCCAAATAGTAAGAAAGTAAATAAAAAATCTCTGGGAACATAGAACCACATTTTCATATTAAGCCATTCATATTTAAGCTTAATGGTTAGAAGGACAAAGAAGGGAAAAGAACTCTTCTATGTTTAACATGCGAAAATATACATTGCTAATGTATACCAGATATAAAGAGAAGAAAGCAACTTTATCACATCCTATTATTTGGGAAATCTCTAAATATTTCCTCATATATTTTAGTTTTTATAATATTCTATTTTAAGGCCTCTTTTCTAATCCCAAACAATCCCTATATTTATAAACTCTGAAATCCATTTTAAAAAAATGCTTGTTGAATATGTATGTGTATGCATAGTTGTTCTTTCTAAATTGTTAATGCCTTTCTCTTGTGTCTCTGCCTTATTTATGTATATGTAAATATGCATGTAAATACTTAAATTATTGATTTTAATAGTAGTAAATTTAACAGTAGTAAATATAAAGATGTTACTTTTATTTCACATAATTTTTATAAATAAGTTTTCACTAATAATAAATTACAGAAACATATTACTAACTCTGTTACCCACAGCCACCTATCATTATATATCTGAGAATTTCTAAGATTAAGAAAAATAAAATTATTTCTTTCACTATATAGTATGTGCATGCACATGTTATTTATTTACTTTTACTAAAAAAAAATTAAAGGAAGAACTATTATATAATTCAGCAATCCCACCTCTGGGTATATATATGAAGGAAATGAAATCACTATCTGAAAGAGACATCTTCACTCTCATGTTTATTGCAGCATTTTTCACAATAGCCAAGAAATGGAAACAAGATAAGTGTTTATCAAAGTATGAATGGATAAAGAAAATGTGTATGTATAATATTTTTAAAAGTTATATTTATTTATTTATTATTTATTTAAGAGAGAGGAGAGAAAGAGTGCGTGCACGCAGGGGAGAGGATCTCAAGCAGACTCCCTGCTGAGCACAGAGCCAGACAAGGCACTTGATCTCAAGACCCTGAGATCATGATCTGAGCCTAAACCAAGAACCTGACGCTTAACTGACTGAGCCAAGCAGGGGCCCCATGTGTGTGTATAATATTATTCAGCCATGAGAAAGAAGGAAAATTCTGTCATTTGTGACAACATGGAATGACCTTGAAGGCATTATGCTAAGTGAGATAAATCAGACAAACACAAATACTGTATGGTATCATTTAAATGTGAAATCTAAAATATGCAAACTTGTAAAAACAGAGTAAAGCGGTGGTTAGCAGCGGGTGGGAAGGGTGGAAGAATAGGAGAGATGTTGTTTCAGGGTACAAATTACAACTAGTAGATAAATAAGTCCTGGAGATCTAATGCACAGTACAGTAAATATAGACAATAATATTGTATTATAATCGTCAAACTTGCTAAGCGATTAGATCTAAATTATTTCCACTAAGACAAGAAATGATAATTATGTACCATGAGAGAGTGCTAATGCTACAACCACAAATGTATTACAATATATAAAGAAATCAAAACAATTGTTACACAATGTTTTATGTCACATATTTGAATAAAAGGAAAAATTGCTTTTATTCTAAAACAGAAAGGTGATAGGAAATCAGTTAATTTTGCAATTAAAAATATCTCCAGATGGTGTATCTAGTTTTGAATTATTTTATATATTTATTTATATATGTTCCTATATGTGTAAGTATACCACATCATATTTTGATATAGATCAAACATTACTTTCAAAAAATCAATGCTTTACATTTGATTTTCATAAAACATTCTGAATCATATGCATTATACAAATTTTAAAAATTTTCATTATTCTGGCTATTGCTAATCCAGTTTCTAACAGTTTCTTTTATGTGATTTGTATGCTTAGTGTTAACAAAGAGCTGTTAAGTAGAAATACATTCTTTTACACATGAAAGGTAGATATTGAATAATGTTAGTAAACACCTATGTGATAAGTTACAAAATGATATTCTGTTAGTAATCACAAATTGCAGACAAAACGAAAATAACTAATTGTGTGTAGTGTAGCATGCATATACCAATACAAAATAAAAATCCATAAAACATGTTTGTTTTCTACTAGAGTTCAATGCATATTGGTAATTGTTTTACAAATAAATCTTACCACTAAAATAAAGCAGTATTTTTTTTTAAGTATACTGGATATTGAGTAACTGTAGCTAATACTTTAGAGAGAGTATCACTATCTGTTCAGTATAAAATGGTTATTGCCTTCAAGGTTTCAAAGAATTAATACCATCCTTAAATTCAAAAGCAGAGAGTTTCAGTACTATCAACTTTATCAAAGTATAGTCCAAAACAATGAATGATTTTTCTTGTGCTTTTGTTATATATTTCGTTATTGAGCTGCGGGGTCAACATATTTTCTTCTGAATTGTCAAAATAGAGTATAGCTACATTTATAGTGAATGAGCAATCAGTAAGAACTCTTTTAACCGGTACAATATTCTAAAACATTTTCATATCTTACCTTTTTCTGAATGCATAGAGTAACTGAATCCTTATTGAAATTAGAAACAGATGTAATCATCATAAAAAAATATTAGAACCATTCTTACTCTGTTTCCAAATTCCAATAGAGAGTTCTACCTTTACAGGATAGCATGCAGTCTCATACTCCACTCACCTATACTCTGTGGAAGTAGTTTGCAAATTGTGTCCTGGCAGTTCCAAAGAGCCAGCTCCCCTGGGTCTCTCCTGGGAGAAAGGTTGTAAGGGAGGAACCAAGGAGATGACATTGGATCATGCCATCTCCTTTTTGTGAGCAGCTCTGCTTTCAACTGTGTTAAATATTAGATTTCTGAAAATTTTCTTTAAATTAAGTATTCTTTGATTAAAACATCTAAGTGAGTTGGAAAAATAATGCCACTATAGTATGCGTCTAATTTTAACTTTAAATGAAAGGTGACTTTTCCCCTTATAATACAGTTACTTTATAGTTTCAATAATTCTCTTAAGATTATGGGAAATACAATGCCTTATGTGTTGGGAAATAACATTTAGGCATACAGGTGTATGCTCTCTCTCTCTCTCTCTCTCTCTCTCTCTCTCACACACACACACACACACACACACACACACACACACACACACACCAGCTGAGAAAAGAAGTTAAGTCCATTTAAGGTGGCACAGTATGAATCTTCCCTGAGAAGGTCAAGGAATCTTTAATGCTAACATGTTACCATTTCTGTTACATCCCTCAAAAAGGTAATATCTGTTACTATCTCTTTTATATAAATAATGACATAATACAAACTGACTTTTGGTCTCCATAATTAAAATCCAAACATCCCTTCTGCACAGCTTAATTTTTCTAAAATTTTATTCTTAGTATTAAATATCTGGGTAATTCTCCTGATTGTTCATTTACTTTATTTGCACAGGCTCTTAGGCATGTTCTTATATGACCAAATAATTTGTGACATAGAGGAACCAGAAAAAAAGAAAAGGAAAATAAAACCTATGTCACCCTTAAGTACTAGGATGAACTGCATATTTTCTACTTTGTCAAATCCATCAATTGTAAGACACATCATTAATTCATGTACCCGTAAGAAAGCACAATAAACATTACCAATTAAACTATGGCATGCTACCTATGGTAGAACAGATTCTAATTTTAGAGATATCATAATATTAAATATATGTACTTAGAACAAATGTAGAAATCATTCATTTGATTTTTACAAAAACACCACATGGGATGAATTTTTAGTTCTCTTCCTAAACTGGGGAAAATTAGGGGTGCCTGGCTGGCTCAGTCAGTTAAGTACACAATTCCTCGTTTCGGCTCAGGTCATGATCTCATGGTTTGTGACACTGAGCCCCAAGTACAACTCTGCGCTCAGTGGGAGTCTGCTTGGATATTCTCTCCCTCTGCCCCTTTCCCTGCTTGTACGCACTCTCTCTCCCATGCTCTCTCTTTAAAATAAAATAAAATAAAATAAAATAAAATAAAATAAAATAAAATAAAATAAAATAAAATAATAGAGGAAATTAGTACAGAACTCTAAGTAACAACCCTAAGAGCACAAAACTAACATATAGCACAGTCGGAATTCAGAATCAGATTTGTCTGGCTATCGATGAACCATCTTCTCCCTACAGATCTCCACTTTTTTTTTTTTTAAGATTTTATTTATTTATTTGACAGAGAGAGGCACAGCGAGAGAGGGAACACAAGCAGGGGGAGTGGGAGAGGGAGAAGCAGGCCTCCCGCCGAGCAGGGAGCCCGATGTGGGGCTCGATCCCAGGACCCTGGGATCATGAACTGAGTCGAAGGCAGGCGCCCCACAGATTTCCACTTCTTATGAGTTCACTGCAACTTGTAATGTAATGTAATGATGATGTCCCACTGCTGTTTCACTTCTAGAATTGCCTCTCATGACTCTTATTTAATAACCTGTATGTCACAATCTATAAAGAGACCCTGGTGTAACCAAACAATAGATTTTTAACATATTCTTAAGTCATGATTACTAAGAAAAAGATACTGCTTCTCTACTCCTAAATCTCAATAAATGTTTTTTAAATGTTCCATGTCATGATATTTATGGCAAATATAGTACCTTCTACTTAATAGCTTTAAAATGTTTTGATCATTTGGACAAACTGTCAAAGCAACCATGGGACTGAACAACCAAAGCTGTTTTAACCAATAAACCACACAATCCAATGTAATATGACTTTGGCTTCGGCTTTCCATGTAATGAGTTTTAGTGAACTAATGAATCAGTGAATTAGTCTTTAAATCATTGAGGCCTTATAAATAGTCAATATCTTATATACTTAAGCAGGTAGTAATATCAATGTATGCAAATATTTATTGAATGATTATTGCAAGCCAAGAACTAATCTAACTTACATAGTTCCAGTTTTAACTATGTAAATAAGTTGTTGAGCTTATATATATTATATACATATAATATATATATTATGCCCATTTTTTAGATGAGAAAAACAAAAGCTCAACAAATAACTCATTTACACAGTTAAAACTGGAACAGAGAATTCATAACAGTTTCACAGCCAAGGCTTTTAACCTACCTACAATATATCTTTCCAAGAAGAAGGAGAAATGGGCTGGAACTCTAGAGACTACCACTGAATTTCAGGTTACAAACTGAATCCTGGAGCTTAATCAAATCACTTCATCTGATTCAGAGTAACCTTTGTGAAAGATGTGCCTTTCTCTGATTATTCCAGTTTCACTTATAAATTAAAATGGGATTTGCTTTACCTGTATTTCCTCCTCCCTTGCCCAATCCAAATCTGTTGGTCTGAGTTTTCCTACAGACTCTGTATGAACTTGCTTCTTTTAGTTCCAAGGTCTCGAATCCTAATCTTCATGTAGAGTGTGGTGCTCTTTCTTTTATGCTCCCATAGCACCCAGCACATACACTTTTTTAGTGCATTGTTAATTAGTGATATTCTCCAAAGTCTCTGAACTTCTTTAAAGCAGAAATTGTATCTCATTCCCAATACATAAACAGAGAGCCTAGCCTGACGTACACAAAGCATTTAGTAAATGAATGCTAAGTGGAAGAAAGAAGAAATGAATGAATGGACATCCATTTACTGATTTATATAAGGAATTCGGTTTAGTTGAATGTAAGATTCTTCTTAGCCCTAAACTCAGTCATTTCTGCCTCTATTGATATATTAAAGCACTTTGTACATACTTATTGTTGATCTTTTTTGACCTCAATCTCCATTACACATGTTTGTTGCTTTCTTACTTCCCCAAACTGGCAGAGATTATGACTGTACCAAAGTATGTGCTTCTTTTCACTTATCAGACTCTCTTGCAAATAATTAGGCCCTGTGACTGACATCTTCCCAAGAAAATTTTGGGGAAAGGATTATATTACTTTCAGGCCTGACACTTAAAACATCCTGAAGAACCTAATGGACCTTTTTGGCTCCCCAGTCACCCTGAAGTAGGGAATCATTGAGCCCTAGGACAATGGAGCAACAAAATGAAAGACTTCTAGCATCTGAAGTCAGTGCTACATAAAAGTGACCCAGAAAGGCCACATGACTTGTGTCAGGCTGTGTAAGCAATAACTAAGTCTTTCTGATGTAAGCCAAGAGAATTTTTTTTCTATTTTTTATGGAAGCTAGGATTAACTACTCTAATTCTGAAACAAACCAATTATCTTCAATTGCTAGACTAATTTGTTTCTTTCTTTTTTCTTTCCATTTTGTTTGTTTTAGGCTAAAAAGAAGAAAGTATGTAGAACTGATTCATGGTATCTTCATCCAAATTGTTCCTCTCAGACTTTCTGGGTCTGAGCTATAAATCTGTATGGTCTTGGACACAGTAGAACCATTATTAAAGAAAGAATAGAAACAGGAAAGTTTCAAACTGACAATAGATCCTTTAATAATCAATTAAGGCCCAGCATATATACTAGTTATTTGTGGATATATCAAACAAGCAAAAAATTTAGCATTCAGGATGTTTATGTCTCGATGGGTGGTATATAAATGTATACCTAAATACATTTCTTTCCCCTACCTGCATTTTGGTTTTGCTTTATTTTGAATAGATGATATTTGAATAGATGATATAACACTGAGACGAGAATATGAAACACATGGGAAGGAGGCCACACTATAAGGAAGTCAACTCTAATTTATTATCTCAAGATCAAATATTTGACAAAGCTAGATTTATTTTATCTTCTTATAGTTTAAGATTTAACTTTCTAAACTCTAATAAAGAAATCCCTCAAAGAGAAAGAGAAAAAAAATATGGTTCATTATTGTAATTCCCCAAAAGAGTCTTTAAACCAGGATTACTTTAGGTGAATTATATTTTAAATCATTTGCTAAAATATTTAATGTTGACTCCCAAGTATCTAAAATATTACACTGAATTGGCTTCCCAGGATGTTTTTTCAGCTATTCCTTTCAGATAGGATTATGACAAAAGAAGAAAGTTGTGCCATGTTTAATTCTTTAGCAAATAAGCTCAGTAAGTAGTAATATTAACATCTAATTTCTGATCTCAGATTTCTTTATTCCTTTATCTGCCTCCCAACATTTCACAGGCCTCTTGATTTATCTGTTAAAATGTATAGAGACAGAAAAGAATGAAGAAAGAAACAAACATACAAAAAAAAAAAAAACAAAGTGAGAGAAAGGGAGAAAGAGAAAGGAAGGGAGAAAAGGAAGGATGGACATATGGAGAAAAAACCTATCATTTTTGTGACTTGTGTACAGAAGAGGTTTGGGAACCCATTTCCTACTCAGAAAAAGCAAATGAGAGAGGAAACCCACAGCTTTAATACAGTGGTTAAATTTGAAAATATGCAAAATCTTGGAAGAAATTCAAAACGACAGAGAGCTAGACATACATTGCATGGTGGACATTTTACCTTGGCCCTAGAGATCACTGCATGAACATGAACTGATTCGGTTACACATTTAAAACATTAAATTCAGAAAAGGGATAAGTGAAACACAGCTCAAAAAGAAAAAAATATATATATTACCCTAAATAAGAATGAAAAAACACGAAAGCAATACTATTTTACTTCGTGTTTATTCCTTTTGTTTAAAAATTTGCAAACACTGATCATATTGCTCAGAGATCTTTGGAAACTAGGAAAAAATTAATTAATAAACCTTGAAAAGAATTATTGGTTGTAAAATAGCCTGTCTCAAAGAAGACATTTAAGTAACTTCCCTAATTATTAAGACCTTCTTCTAATGGATAGTAGACACAAATGTCTATGCTTAAATACCTCATTTTTTTTTTTCAAATCACTTTTACTGGCATTTATACTTTAAAAAAATCCGATTATCGTTACTTGAGTCCACACAAATCTGCTAATTAGTGATAGAATTTGGACTGAAGCACGGTTCTGAATCCCAATCTCAGCACCATCATTGCTCTTCTCACTCTACTGCTCTGACCCTTGGGATATATACCTTTCCTTTATTTCTCATTTTAATATTAAACAGAAACGATCAATCTTTTGAGTTTCCTAACATCTTAAAGATATTTTTTAAAAATCCTGTTGTGGATTGCCTGGGTGGCTCAGTTAAGCATCTGCCTTCAGCTCAGGTCATGATCCCAGGGTCCTGGGAATCAGCCCCATGTCAAGCTCCTGCCTCTCCCCCTGCTTGTGCTCTCTCTCTTTCTCAAATAAATAAATGTAACGGTATTTGGAAATACGTTCTTTACAGACATGATTAAGTTAAAATTAAGTCGTGTTTTGCTTTGTTTTTACAGTGGGCCCTAATCCAATATGACTGGTATCTGCATAAGAAGAAGCAATTCAAGTACACACAGAGAAACATTAGACACACATGCACACAGGGAAGACCATGTGAAGACACAGCAAGAAGGTGGCCATCTGCAAACCAAGAAGGGAAGCCCCAGAAGAAACCAACTCTGCCAATCCCCTGATCTTGGACCTCCAGCCTCCAGAACTGTGAAAAAATAAATCTTTGTTTTTTAAGCACCCCAGGCTGTGGTATTTTGTTATGGGAGCCCAAGCAGGCTAATATAGATCCGAAGATTTATGTCTGAAAATTTACCAAATATTGTGGAGAACATGTGCACAATTTTACATCAATTGCCTGGAAGGACTGTTGTGAACATTTATGAGATAATGATTATTAAAAAATTAGGGAACATTTATGAGACAATGATTATTTAAAAATTAGGGGTTAATATTAAAATCATACTAATAGCTATCAACAGATTTTTAAAATGTTCAAAATTTAATTGATCCATTACATAGTTTTCAAAGTAACATAGTAGATTAGAATGCTGTTTAAAGATATTCACTGCTGTCCTCACCTTCATAGAAGCGTACTTCCCTGCCCTGTTATGTTGGGTTGGCAACATGGCTTGCTTTAGCCAGTGGGATACTAACAAATGTGATGCGAATTAAGGTGTGAAGTATGTTTGTGCAGTAGGACACCTGTGAGTCTGTCTTGGCCCTGGGAAAAGTTTTCCCTTCAACTTGGGTCTCAGCATGTCCTCACATAGAGCAGACGTGAGGCCAATGCGTATGGAGGAGCCAAGGCTGATTGCCCTCCAGCATAAAGCAGGGCCCCCAGGTAAGTCTAGCCAAGATGACCTGATGCACAGGTGAACTGCAGATGTGTGAGAGAGAACAATGACAGCTGTTTTAAGTCAGTCAGTTTTGAGGAGTTCTGCCATGTAGCATTATTGAGCCATAATCAACTGATGTGGAAAGCACGATTGCAATAAAAATAAATAAATAAACAAATAAAGCAAGTTGATTACAATGTAGGTAGAACTTTTCAGTAATTTTCAATAAAGTATTTAGGAAATCAGTATTCTTGTTGAAAATGTAAAATATTATTATGTATTTTCAATGCCAGAAATAGAAGCTAATGCGAAAAATATGACATCTCTTGGGCATTTATTATGTTCTAGGCACAGTGATAACCTCTGATTATTATATTTCATCTCAATAATGACACCAAGGTTAAGTGTAATGATTACTATATTTTACGGATATTCAGTGATTTTTCACAGGATCATTACTGCTAGTATGTCATAGAATTGGAATTTAAACCCGGGCAATCAGTTTCTAATGCCTGGGCTCTTAACTTTTTTTTTTTTTTTTTTTCAGCCCTGGTAAAACAAGCCCTCAAAAAATTGACTTAAGACTCAGAGTTGTTCCTCTCCACGGAAATCTCTAGTGGAAGGTAAAAGACTTATATGATTTGAAGAGACAACAGAACATATTGGGCTCTTAACTTTTATAGCATATCCAGATATCACAGATTCTCTATTATTTGAAGATG
This sequence comes from Phoca vitulina, assembly GCF_004348235.1. NCBI lineage: Eukaryota > Metazoa > Chordata > Mammalia > Carnivora > Phocidae > Phoca > Phoca vitulina. Next base: position 42,764,248 of record NW_022589706.1, read on the forward strand.
ATTTTATCAATTTAATTGCCACTCTAATATATAATACTTTGTATACAAAGATGTCTTCTGCACACTATACATACTAAAGATCATGCTTTCATTATATACCCTACCATATGTGAAGAATCTTACCTATTTAAAAAAACTCTCTCATTTTATGTTTAAGTATAATATATATATAAATGTGTATATTAATTTATGCCTAAATAAATGTGTGTGTGTATATATATATGTGTGTGCATGGATAGATGATAGATAGATGATAGATAGATACAGATTCTTAGATTCTTTAAAAATATCACTTCTCTGTAGCCTTCTACATATCTCACAGGTGACCTATTTAAGAGTTATTACTGGGCAAAGAAAATGTGAGGCATGCATGTTAATGGAAATTATCAGAGAACTTAAGTTACTTTCAGAAAAAAATGGGTGATTAAAGAACTTTCATAACATTTGAGAATGTTTCTGTGACTAGGTCTAAGGGAATCCAGAATCCTCTCAGGTCATTAGAAAGCATTCTGGGAAGCTCTAAAATATAATGGTCCTTTTGGACTAGTCCTCTATAAATTCTCCACAATGCCTATCCCTACCCCGTACCACCTCCAAAGGTCCAGATCCAGGTAAACAAAATACAGTTTCTAGGAAATCAGCAGGGTGTACCCAGACATACATAGAGATCTTAAAATATGAACATGAGGAAGAAGTTCCTATTCAGAATGCTAACCAAGCATTAGCCAATTACAAGGCACGCCTGAAATTAAAGTCAATGCTAAAAGCAGCCAAATCAACTTAGTTTATCCTAACAGACCAGACTTGGACATTCAAAGTGAAAGAACTTCGTTTATTCTTATTGATCAGTAGTGTTCACCAGAATCTGAAATCAAATATTGGCTTGGCCTGAATATAAACGCACTATCCAGTTGAATAATTTGAATGTTTCTCATTTCCCTCTATCATTTAACTTGCATTATACAAATTCATGTTATTCTCTATGATATTGCTCAAAAGGATATAATTTTTTTACAGTTTTATTTTCCCAGCTATGCAACATTACGGTCTCTCAGCAGCTACTGATTTGCAGAAATATTTGGATAGACTAGATGGTATTAGGCTGTTTCCATACCTCCTTATGAAACGTGGTCTAGCATCTCTTTGAATTAAATGATTTTAGCCACGGTTACTTGACTTCTAGTTAAAGATATTCCATACAAATACCAGGCCTAGTCACTTACTTTAATATTGGTCAGCTGGCTATTTTCCCAGATCATTTAGAATTCTTATACTATTAAATTTAAAAGACTATTGATTTTAAACTTCTATAGATCAGGTGACTTTTCAACTCTGTGATTCTAAAACAGTGTCAATACACATAGTGAGTATATTACTAAGGAACTGCTAAGCCTAAAAATAATACACAACATTAAATAGGATTAATTGATATGACAATTGGTAAGGTTTTCTATTTGATTTTAATGGAGTAAATACCAAATGCTTTATATGGTATTTTAATTGTGCAGTTATTAAAACATTACTGAACGATCTACCCTTTTAGTTTCTCATTTGACTCTCTTGAAATAATTACATATTAAACCACTCAACACTATACATTGAGGATTATGTAAAAGAGAAAAGAAGCAACACTTATACTTATTCCATATATAAAAGAAATAAGGTACTACTCAGGTACTTGGAATTTCTCCAAAACATACAGCTCATCATTAGAGTCAGAAATAGTTAAAATATATCTAAAAGGTGCATTTTCTGCTGATCATTGAACACTCTCTCAAGCTGGCAGAAACTGCCTCTGTGGATCTTGAGTCACCATCTCTAGCTGTGTGTCACAGAGTTCCAAAGGCCATTCATCCCTTCTTTTCAGGTGAACTCTAGCACATCCGTGCATATTCATAGGCTGTAATGCACTTCTCATTCACTTTAACATTTTTGGTCTCTGGGATTTTTTTTTTTAATATATAAAAGGAACAGCATGACCCCATCTTAAAAATTGAAATATTCACTGATCTATGGTTATTCCTGTAATATCACAAGTGTTGGTGAATAATTCAAATTAAATAGTTTCCTATATATTCCATTTTAAAGGGACTTCATTTACTTTCTTTCAATGGTTTCCTCCTGTGCTGTTCTCACTCTGCATTATTCATATGCAACCTCACAAATTGCTTTGAATTTGAGCAGTGCTGATATAAATCATAAGGCTATTTTCTCTGGAGGACTTCAGCCTTAAGCTCTACAACTTGTTTTAAAATGAAAACTGTGTTCAATTAAGGTGATTTGTTTGCTTCAAAAAATTAACTATCTTACATGGCCATTTGCAAGGAGAGAAGACTGAAGTTACATTCCTGGGTGCTGAATAATTTTAGAAGTAATTTACTTTCTCCCTCTGGCTGTATCCCTGCATCTAGTTTATCCTGTCCATTTATTTGTGGCTAGGTCATATTCTTCAGGATATATAGCTATCAAAAATTCCTTTCCCAACTGTTCTGCATTTTGACTTTTGACTAGTTCCTTTGTAAACAAAGTAAAATAATGTGCTCTTCTCTGCTTTCAGGTCCTTCACTGAAGGAAAGAAACGGAGAGAGAGGAAATGAATGGAAATGCAAGCAAACTGAGAAATTAGATTCATTGTGGAGTACTGCTATAAAAATAGTATTTTAAGAGTGACATTACTGAAAATGGTGGAATAGGGAATCCAATCCATCTCTCCCCAAAAATAACTAATAAGATGAAAGGCAGCTTATGGAGTGGGAGAAAATATTTCAAATCATGTATCTGATAAGGTGTTAAATCCAAAGCATATAGGAAACTCATACACCTTTATAGCCAAAAAAAAAAAAAAAAAAAAGTCAGACTAAAAAATGAGCAGAGGACCTGAATACGCATTTTTCCAAAAAAGACATACAAACGGCCAACATGATGGATGAAAAATATTCAATATTACTAATCATCAGGGAAATGGAAGTCAAAATCACAATGAGATATCATTTAACACCTGTTAGAATGGTTATCATCCAAAAGACAAAAGATATCAAGTATTGGATAGGATGTGGAGAAAAGGGAACCCTTGAGCACCCTTGGTGAGAATATAAATTGGTTCAGCCCCCATGGGAAACAGAATGGAGATTCCTCAAAAAATTAAAAATCAGCAGCTGCTCTTCTAGTGCAAATTGTTAGAACTAGAGAAAGCAACAAGTACTTTATTCTCAAAGAACTGTGTTTATGGGTCTCCATACATCTGCTACCTTTCTCAACGAACAGTGGAAAACATTTATTTCACCCAACTTGAAGCATTCCCAGGGCTGGGATGACTTCCCCAGTGGCTTTTGCCAGAAGCATTTAAACTTACAGATATTGGTTACAGCAGTCTGGGTCAAGGAATAACATTTGGAACAAGCTTGGATTATACTTGAGATTCAATCTTAACTAATGGGCCAAAGAAGAAATCACAGGGGATATTAGAAAATACATTAAGACAAATAAAAACAAAAACAGAACACACCAAAACTTCTGGGATGCAGTGAAGGCAGTGCTCATTTGGAAATGTAGAGCTATAAACATTTATACTGGGGAAAAGAAAAGAAAAAGAAAAGGAAAAAGATTTCAAATCAATAGCCTAACTGTATACTTTAAGGAACTAGAAAAAGAAAAGCAAGGTAAATTCAAAGCTAGCAAAAGAATGAAGTCTAACCCCTACTTCATACCACATACAAAAATTATTAAAAACAGATCCAAGGGCGCCTGGGTGGCTCAGTTGGTTAAGCGACTGCCTTCGGCTCAGGTCATGATCCTGGAGTCCCGGGATCAAGCCCCGCATCGGACTCCCTGCTCAGCAGGGAGTCTGCTTCTCCCTCTGATCCTCCCCCCTCTCATGCTCTCTCTCTCTGTCTCATTCTCTCTCTCAAATAAATAAATAAATCTTAAAAAAAAAAAAAAAAATAGATCCAAGACCATTTAGATGTCTTCTTTGCAGAAATGTCTGTTCATGTCTTCTACCCATTTCTTGATTGGATTATTTATGCAGCCATCCAAAAAAATGAAATCTTGCCATTTGCAACGACGTGGATGGAACCAGAGGGTATTATGCTAAGCGAAATAAGTCAGAGAAAGACAAGTATCATACGATCTCACTGATTTGAGGAATTTGAGAAACAAGACAGAGGATCATAGGGGAAGGGAGGGAAAAATGAAACAAGACGAAACCAGAGAGGGAGACAAACCATAAGAGATTCTTAATCTCAGGAAACAAACTGAGGGTTGCTGGAGGGGAGGGGGGTAGGAGGGAAGGGTGGGTGGGTGATGGACATTGGGGAGGGTAAGTACTATGGTGAGCGCTGTGAATTGTGTAAGACTCATGAATCACAGACCTGTACCCCTGAAACAAATAATACATTATATGTTAATAAAAAAAAATTAAAAAAAGGATCCAAGACATAAATGTGAGAACTAAAACTATAAAACCTTTAGAAGAAAATATAGAAGTATATCTTCATGATCTAGGATTTAGTATTCTTATATGAGACCAAAAGCACAAGCAGAAAAAGAAAAAAAAATTAGACTTCATAAAAATTGAAAACAAAATTGCTCTTCAAATGACACTATTAAGAAAGTGAAAAGACAACCCAAAGAATGGGAGAAAATGTTAGCAAATCATAAAGCTAATAAAGGTCTAATATCCAAAATATATAGAGAACTCTTACGACTCAATAACAAAAACAAATGTCCAATATAGTAAATGATTTGAATAGGCAGTACCCCAAAGAAGATATACACATTGCCAATAAGCACATGAAAGATATTCAATATCCTTAGTCATTACGGAACAGCAAATCAAAACCTCAATGAGATACCATATCATAGTGGCTGGAATGGCTATATATATATTTTTAAAAACAAAAGTATTGGTCATGATGTGGAGAAATTGGAACTCTTGTACATTGCTGATGGGGAGGTAAAATGGTATAGCCACTCTAGACAACAGTTTGGCAGTTTTTTAAAAAGGTTAAGTATAGAATTACCATATGACCCAACAATACCACTCCTAAGTTTACACTGAAGGAATTGAAAAGAAATATTCAAATACATATACACCATTGTTTCTAGCAGCAGTATTTACAATAGCCAAGAATTGGAAACAGCCCAAATGTCATCAACAGATGAGTGGATAGATAAAATGTTGTAGATTCATACAATGGAATATTATTCAGCCATAAAATGGAGTGAAGTACAGATACATGCTACAGTGTCAATGAACCGAAAACATCAAAGTTGGTGAAAGAAATCAGACCTAAAAGTTCACATTTTAATGCACATTTCATTTATACTAAATATCCAGAATAGGTAAATTGATAGAGATAGAAAGCTGACTAGTAGTTGCCAGTGGCTGGGGGGTGGGATGGGAGGAAGGAGGAATGGTAAGTGACTGTTTAATGGGTACAGGGTTTCTTTGTGGGGTGATAAAAATATCCTGGAACTATGAAGGTGGTAGTTGTAAACATCATGAAGGTATCAAACAACTCTGAAATATGCACTTTAACATGCTTAATGGTTAACTTTATGTTGTATTAATTTTACTCAATGAAAGGTAAATAAATAAAAGTAACATTTTATCAATACAAAGATAAACATTGGTCCAGGAAGGTCCAGGACTAGTTCATCTTTGGACTGGTTTCTGTGGGGAGTTAAGAGCTAAGAACCCTCAGTGTTCCCTGGAGGTGTTCTCTGTTAAGTCAGAGACTAAAACTTTCCTTATGCGGAAGTCCTTAAGGAACCTTCTCACCTGAGTTTGCTTCTGTACCTAACACCTTACCCAATTCTCTGACCAAGGAACTGCACCTCATAGAGAACTCATGCTATCTAATTTAAGGGCAAAATAGCTACATGGAATTCTTTTGCACATGAGATTTATTTATTTCCCCATTTAGTTACTCAAGCATTTATATCAGTATGGACTCATGGATATTTATTTTAAACTTTAGGTTATAATCTAATACTACTTTATTCATTTTGTTGCTCAAATTGTCCCAGCTTTGGCATTGGAGGCTCTTTCAGTTGACTTTTGTTTCCCTTTGATGTACCCACATCAGCATAGAGTTGTTTTATGAGTATCATCTTGCTTTCTGATACTCTAAGATACTCTAGGCTCATCTTGTGTATTTCCTGCTTTAGTTTTAAAATCAATCATTTTTCCAAAGAGTTCTGCTCCCTTTCATTGGAGAATGTTATTAGAAATCAAGTTCTGGGCTCTAGGTGTGTTTGTTGCTTCTACAGGGTTGTTGCTTCCAGGCCCTTTCAGGTGACAGAACAAGGAAATGTATGTGCATGTACTACCCTGGGTACATGCACACGTATATAAGTATTTCCATATATAACCATCTGTATCTATATTAAATTAAACATGGTTTCCTTCTGATATCGCCAACTCTATTTCATTACCCCATGGGCCATTCTAGCCTCCTCTCATTTCTTATCTGTAAACTCCCACTCCAACAGTGAGAAACCTGACTCTCACCATCTGCCATTCCTTTATTAATTGCTCAATTTCAGTACACATATACCCAGTACATGTGAATAGCAGCATCGGAACCAGTACATCATGAGAAATAGCTTAATCAACTAAAGACTTAAAAACTTCACTCATTTCTGAAGTTATCTAGTTTAGTATTTCTTTCCCCACCCTCTTCAGGGTGGCTCAGTATTTAAAACAGATTGTTGCCTCTTTCTTTATTCCAAACAAGGTTACTCCCCAATCCTAATTTATTTTTTAAAGTTACATACATTAAGATTCACTCTTCATGCTCTAAAATTCTATAGGTTTTGACTAATAGAATGTCACTTATTGACTATTGCAGTAACATTCAGAATAATTCTATTTCCCTAAAAGATCTCCTGTGCTTCAAGTATTTAACCCTTACCTATTATTTCCACTAGCAACCACTAATCTGTTTACCATCTCTGTAGTTTTGCCATTATTAGAATGTCATATAAATGGGATCAAACACTATATAGTCTTTTCAGACTGGTTTATTTTAGTTATTAATATACATTTAATATGCATCTATACCTTCTGTAGCTTAATAGCTCATTTATATTTATTAAAGAATAATATTCCATTCTACAGATATACCACAGATGTTTTTATCCATTCACTTTTTGAAGGGCTTATATGTTGCTTCCAATTTGGGGTAACTATGAATAAAGTTGATAATGACATTCATGTGAAGATTTTCAAGTATGCTTACATTTCCAAATGGTTTAAATATACAGGAGAATAATTACTTATGTGGTAAGACTGTGCTCAGCATTGTAATAAACTGTTAATATCTTCCAAAATGGTTTTACCATTTAGAATTACCACCATCGGCGAATAAAAGTTTCTGTTACTCTGCATTCTCACCAGCAATTGGTATTATCAGTTTGTTCAGTATTAGCCATTTTATTAGTATGTCACATTGTTTTAATTTGTGACTCTCTAATTATAAATAATATTGGTTATCTTTTCATATGCTTATTTTCTATCTGTATATCTTCTTTAGTGATATGTCTGTTCAGATTTTTTACCCATTTTTTAATTGTGCTGTTTGTTTTGTATTGTTGAGTAATAAGAGTTCTTTGTATATTGTGAATGTAAGTATTAACTGTGTGCTTTTCAAATATTTCCTCCCATTCTATGGCTTATCTTTTGCTTCTCTAAACCATGTATTTCACACAGAAATTTTAAACCTTAGTAAGTATTTTTTGATAGTGCCTTTGTGTTGTATCTAAAAGTACATTGCAAAACACTAAGATACTTATAGATGAACAAAGAAAAAAATTATAGTATATTTCTCATCAGAAATTGTGCAAGCAAGAAGAAAGTGGAGGGAAATATTAAAAGTGTTGAAAAAAACTATTGACCTAGAATCCTATTTACAATGGGATTTTTCTTAAACACTGAAGGAGAAATACTTTTCTTGGAGAAATACTGTCTCAGAGAAATAAAAGCTGAGGTATGCTCACTAGCAGATCTTCCCTGCAATCAATGATGAAAGATGTTTCAAAGAGGAAGCAAGTTATATAAATCAGAAACTTTATTTATATTAAGAAAGGAATAATATCAGAGAAGAAACAATTGAAAGTAAAATACAGTCTATTTTGCCTATTGTTAATTGACCTAAAATGTAATGGTTTGGGACGCCTGGGTGGCTCAGTTGGTTAAGCGTCTGACTTCGGCTCAGGTCATGATCCCAGGGTCCTGGGATTGTGTCCTGCATCAGGCTCTTTGCTCAGCGGGGAGCTGTTTGTGTCGCTCCCCCTGTTTGTGCTCACTCTCTGACAAATAAATAAAATCTTAAAAAAAATAATAAAATATAATGGTTTATTTAAAGTAATAATGCGCTCGGTTATTATAGCATATAGACAAGTGAAATAAATGATAGGACTGTCATAATGGATGGGAGGAAGGAACTGGGAATGCTTTGTTATAAGTTACCTGCACTCAAGTGAAGCAGTATAGTGTTATTTGAAGGTAAATTTAGGTTACTTAAAAAAAAATATTTTAAACTTCTGAGCAACTAATAACATGTTTTAAAAGAACAAGTTATATCTAAGTAGGGGAGAAAATGGAAACATATAATGTGCTCTCAATGGGCTGAAATATGCACCACCTCCCAAATCTATATGTTGAAGTCTAAACCCCAGTAACTCAAAATGTGACTGCATTTGGAGATAGAGCCTTTAAAGAGATGACTAAGTTAAAATGACACTGTTAGGACGGGCCCTCTTCCAATCTGACTGGTGTCCTTATAAGAAGAGAGAATTTGGACTTAGAAAGAGACACCAGGGATGCATGTGCACAGAAGAAAAACCATGAGAACAGGCAAAAAGGTAGTTCTGAAAACCAAGGAAAGAGGCCTCAGAATAAACCAACGCTGCCCATATCTTGATCTTGAAACTTCTACCCTACAGAACTGTGAGAAGACAAACCCATTGTTTAAGCCACCCAGTCTGTGATATTTTATTATGGTAGCCCAAGCAAACTAGTACAATACTCACTTAAAACTAGAGGAGAGAGAGAAACAAGAAAAAAATGGTCTGTATATTCGAAATACAGACTGTCACAGTGGGTAACATATATATATATATATAATATTTAACTGTATGTTGTCTAAAAGAAATCCACTTTAATTATCAAGACTCAGAATACAAGGAAAGAGATAATGGAAGATATATCATGGTAACATTAAGCAAAAATAAGCTAGAATAAGTTGTATTAGTTTCAAACAAAGCAGACTTCAGAAAAAGGAAAATTTTCAGGGATAAAGAGGGACTTTACAAAATGATACAGACACCAATTCTCCAACAAGCATAACAATCTTAAATGTGTATGCACCTAACAACAGTGTCAAAATCTATGACATGAAACTGACAGAACTTCAAGGAGAAATATATGAATCCATTATTGTAAATGAGATTTCAACACCCTTCTTTCAGTAACTGATAGATCAAGTAGGAAGAATATCAGTAAGGATAAAGTTGACCTGAACATCAGTATCAATCACCATGACCTATTTATTCCACATTTCTTCCCAAAGTTTTGACTTCCTTTTTAAAATATACATTTTAATGTATCAGAAGACTTATGTACCCTCATTTCATTAATATATTACTTATTTGTACTTCCAGATCATTTATTAAGCTTACAAGATGATTTATAATTTCTTCTGAAATCATTCTTCACAGAGCTTCTTGTATCTTCATCTAATTTCATTTTATTGCTAAGTCTGGTATTTCTAATTTTACTATCTTTTTTACATTTTACAAGAAGATATATCTGATTAATTTAGTTTTGAAAGAATACATGGAAAATGCATTGTAGTAAAACTTGCAAGTTAGAAATTTTATAATTCTGTCTTCATTCTTAAAGTTTGATTAGCTCTACATTCTATGTTCAAAATCACTCAGCAGAAGTTGATAAACATTGTTTTATGGTCTTCTAGCATCTAGTGTTGATAGTAGCGGAGTCATATTAGCTTCCCTTTTATCTCTATTGATTTTTAAGATTTTCTCTTGATTTTTATAACATTAGGGTTTAGTTGAATACGAGTTTTTAGAAGATTCATTGCTTAGTATTTCACAGAGCTTTTTGAAGCAAAAAGCAAAGACTTTATTCAAACCATGGAATTTTTTAATTATTATTTTTTTAAATGTTCTTGTTTTATTTTTTAAAGATTTTATTTATTTACTTGACAGAAAGAGAGAGAGAGAGCACAAGCAGGGGGAGGGGCAGTGGGAGAGGGAGAAGCAGGCTCCCTGCTGAGCAGGAAGCCTGATGTGGGACTCAATCCCAGGACCCCGGGATCACGACTCGAGCAGAAGGCAGATGCTTAACCAACTGAGCCACTCAGGCACCCCATAATTATCTTTTATTATGAAATAAATTCTATTATTATTTTATCCTACTTACCATGATCTTGATTCAGTCCTCTTTGAACTCCTATTACATGTTTATTAAACCCTGTTCATCTTATCCGTACGTGTATTAAAGGATGAGAGTTTGGAATGTTTGTTTTCCTCTACAGTTGTGCAGATTTGTTTCCCTGCTAGATATCTTTTCTGCATTTGGCTACTCTAAAAAAATAGCAGAACATGTCAACCTGCAGTCTTCTCTCTAAAGAAGCTGGAAGGCAGGTTGAGGTGGGATAGACTATCATAGCTGTGGAGGTAGTTATTGAAGGGTGAAGCTGAGTATTCAGTTTTCTCTCCTCTTCCTTAACCTCCCCTTTCTCCTCTTCCATTTCCTTCTTCTTCCCATCTTTTTCTTAATATTTTCCTTGCTTTCACCATTATTTTTAGAGAACTATTAAACATATGCTCCAGTGCCCACCTCGAATCAGAGGTCCTTTAAGCAGTGCATTCTAGGCCCTTATGAAAGAATTTAAGGTATTTTGCATATCTACTTCACATTTTTGTTGAAGTTCTCTTAGGCCAATCCCTAAGAATGAACTAATGTGTTCTACTATAGTATCTATGAACAGGACTGATTATGAAAATACAAAACCAGCAACTGTGCTGTACACACTACAGAAGGTCTCATAATTTTAGTACCATGATGTGCCAACCATATCTTTTAGGGTACTCGTTGTTTTTGCCAATTATGCTTATATGTCTTGCTTTTGAGGATACTCACTAGGATTAGCCTATACGGTCTCTGTATCATACCATAAAAATCAAGGTATATTTTATCTGATGCAATTCATGAAAAAAAAAATCACATGCAATAGTATTTTTATTTTGCAGAAGTCAAGAATGAAGACTGGTCTACCAAACATCAATCCAAAATTCATGTCCTGCCAACAGAGCTCTCTATTGTCCCTTTATATTTGAGTCATTTCAATGAAGCCAAAATACATTCAAGATCACTGATGAGAAGGGTTAGTTGGTCAATCTAAATAAAATATTACAGTTTTTTTTTCTTTTTTTAAGCAACTAAATGAAGAAATCCTATGCCATTTTCCCCACGGGTCCTAATACCCTTCTTTCTAAATGGTAGAAGTGGGGTTGAATAAAATAACTAGAAGGCAAAAACAAGATCATGCATTGTGAGTCTCACCAGTTTTTAACACCATGTTTTCAAGTGTTGAGTGAAAGAATGGTTGAATGAAAAATGAATTAATAAAATCAGGAGTAAGTACACAATTATATAATCTGAGCACATGCCAGCAGTCCCAGTCTTCAGGAAGATATAGAAGTAAAAACCATTTGCTTGTATAAACAAACAACTGTCTTTAAAACATTCCAACAATGAAAGACAATTACCTCAAATTAAGGTTATGCAAGATTATGTCTGTAACCCTGTGAGAGTATAAAAGGAAATTTTATGATTATAACAGCACTTGCCTAAATGATATAAAAATAATTAATGTTCTATTTCATAATCACCCTGGGTCTGAGCAGTTGAATCCGATAATGAGACTAAACTCTGAGTTGACTGAGTATATCATACTATTACTGGACATGTCTGGAAACATTTTCCTGATCAATAAATAGTGGAATTTGTTTTAATCAAATGAACACAGACCTGTGCACCCATTTTATCCTATCTGAATAGAGTTTTCAATCCTTAGTTAGCATTACAACCTTGACTATCATATTCCTTTCTAGCACTAAAAAAAAAAAAAAAAAAATCCTGCTATTTTCTATCAATAAACTCTCAGTGAATTGCTTCACTAGAGCTGAGTTATTAAACTTTGTACTTTAACTTGTGCTTTCTTTTTATTCTTTGACATCAGAAGTGATATAAATAGAGTGCCTCTAACTTACTTGATACATGCCACATTTTTAACTTCACTGTTCCATTTGTTTTTTAAGACTTTCTATAGTAAGTCAGGTATTTGAATATTTTTAGCATTGAAAAATTTTCAAGGTTGTGACTTATGCTTGTGTCAGTTTTTACTCTATTTTTGTGTGTGTACAATGATAGCTCATCACAGTGGATTGGTGTTAAATTCCAAATAGGAGACCAAGGTTTTGACTGATTACTGGGGAATGAGTAGAATATAACATAGTTCATGATCAGCTGAAGCTAAACTAGCACCTTCTGAATATTAGTTCTGTCACTTTTTACATAAGTAGGCAAGTTATTTAAACTCTGTTTCAGTCAACAGATATAGCTATTATAAGAATTAAATAGGTTAATAGATGTTAAGCACTAATAATCATGCTGGGCACATAGTAAGCATTTAACAAAAGAGCTAGCTGTTGTTATTATCCTCTTGTATTAATGTAGCTTAATATAGTCCCCAATGCTTATCACATTGCCTATTGGATAAGATCAGCCTCTTTTCATGAACTGTTTAAGTTCAAGAGTAATGAGAAATGTAGCTAGGACATAGTACTTGGCACATCCTTAAGCATGCAGTAAATATTTGAGGAAGAAAATAATGTTAAATTAACCTGAAGAAGTGTGCAATTGTTCAGAGTTAGAATAATCTCAAAGAGATGATGGAAATGTGATGTTACTTTCTAAGACTGAGGTCCTAAAGTGCATGTCAAAGAATACTGTGTTCACAAATCCATTGCCAGCTAGTTTCTGTTACAAGGTGACTGATGGTAGTATTAGGTTGTGATATCATGGATATTATAATTTACTTAAAGCAATAACTACTTGGAGCATGGAAAAATGAACACCCAAAGGATATACCATATTATGCTTACTAGCATTATATAAGGAAATATAACTTTAGTATAACTAAAATAGAAAGTAACAAATTCACTTTCAAATTTTATAAACTCCTTAATATAAAGCAGGGCAAAGAACCAAATCAAAATAAATATAAATAATGTACTAAATATACATTATTTTGTAGTTATTTTTCGTAGATTTTGATAAGGTTAGAATCTCTATTTTAACTTCTATCTTAGAACAAAAGTAATAAAAATTCCATTGCTGAAATGAAACTACTACTGCTTGGGAAAGCTCTGTACTAAGCAAGGCACTTGAAATGCACATGATCCCACGCTTTCTTGTTTTCATAACAACTGGCCCTTCTCTATTTAAAAGTAAGCTGTCCTTTCGGAATTCCCTTTCTGTTTTGGTTCAATCACTTTTCTCATTTGTCTCCTCCTTTTCTAGGGGTGGTATATGATGATTAGATGTCTGCCCCAGCTGTTTCTAATTTAATGACTGGTTGTCTTTGGGAAATAACTTAGCAACTTTACTCTTTTCTTTAAATGGAGGCAGAATGTTTCACTATGTAATCACTCTATGTTAAACAAAGTTTCCTTATCCTACATTATGTGGATAAGACAAACACATGTTTTCACAGTTGGCTAATAAGACGGAAGAAAGCATTACAATTTAAAACTCTATGCACTGTGAATTGTGTAAGACTGTTGAATCACAAACGTGTACCTCTGAAACAAATAATACATTATATGTTAAAAAAAAGAAGAAGAAGATAACAGGAAGGGAAAAATGAAGGAGGGGAAATCGGAGGGGGAGAGGAACCATGAGAGACTATGGACTCTGAGAAACAAACTGAGGGTTCTAGAGGGGAGGGGGTGGGGGGATGGGTTAGCCTGGTGATGGGTATTAAAGAGGGCACGTATTGAATGGAGCACTGGGTGTTATACGCAAACAATGAATCATGGAACACTACATCAAAAACTAATGATGTAATGTATGGTGATTAATATAACATAATAAAAAAAAACTGTCTATTTGGTGAAAGAAGAGAATAGGTTTTACAATTCATCAAAAAAAAAAAAAAAACACATCTAATGCAAACCGAAGATTTTTCTTTCTATAAATATTTTTGAGTAGTTTTTCCTATATTGACTCTAATAAATAATACCAAATATCAAAATTTTTTAAAAGTGCTCTAATGATACATGATATTTTCTCTCTCTCTTTTTTTAGGTTTTAAAACTTAAGTGCCTGCCTTCAGCTCAGGTCATGATCCCAGGGTCCTGGGATCGAGCCCCGCATCAGGCTCCCTGCTCCGCAGGAAGCCTGCTTCTCCCTCTCCCACTTCCCCTGCTTGTGTTCCCTCTCTCGCTGTGTGTCTCTCTCTGTCAAATGAATAAATAAAATCTTTTAAAAAAATATCAATCTATTCTAGTGCCAATAAATAAAATGGAGTTGGGTTTTATTTAATGAAGGAGTTGAGGCATTCTCAATATTTATCCCTAAAATTACTGTTAGACTGTAGAACTAGTATACGTTTTGTAAGAAGATTTAAGCTCTTGATCCACTTAAATATAACATATTAATTTCAGGGTTTTGATTTTCAACCCTAAATTGAAATACTACCTTTTTATCTTCTACCTACATCTTCTGTGCTTCCTAATTTTGGCTTCCTAATTTTGCACTGCTTCTTTCCTTTTGGGCACATTACTGGTAACCATATACAAACTGTATGGATGATTCTCTTTATCCTGCACAGCTCTAGGGAATATTTAACCTGTAACTGTTCTACTAAAGGCACTATAGGGAAAGGATTAGGTGGAATTGTGTCTAGTAAGTAGGACTCACTTAAGAAATAATATCTTTCTTCTCTGTTTTTATTCCAGTCTTCAGGGAGTGTATCTTTTAAGAAGATAGATATATAGAGGTATACATAGATATAGCTTTATTTATTTATTTATTTATTATTTATTTATTTATAGTCTGCTTCTCTCTCTCTGCCCTTCCTTGTGGGTACTCCCTCTCTCTCTCAAATAAATAAATAAATAAACCTAAATAAAAAATGAATACATATATACATACATACCAAGACTCTGATGCCCAGCTTGGATTTGAATCCCCATTTCACCATTTTACGTATATACTTGAAAAAATAACTTTTCTTTTGGTTTTGTGGACTGTTTCCTTTGCTTTGCAAAAGCTTTTTATCTTGATGAAGTCCCAATAGTTCATTTTTGCCCTTGCTTCCCTTGCCTTTGGCGATGTTTCTAGGAAGAAGTTGCTGCGGCTGAGGTCGAAGAGGTTGCTGCCTGTGTTCTCCTTTAGGATTTTGATGGACTCCTGTCTCACATTGAGGTCTTTCAACCATTTGGAGTCTATTTTTGTGTGTGGTGTAAGGAAATGGTCCAGTTTCATTCTTCTGCATGTGGCTGTCCAATTTTCCCAACACCATTTGTTGAAGAGACTGTCTTTTTTCCATTGGACATTCTTTCCTGCTTTGTCAAAGATTAGTTGACCATAGAGTTGAGGGTCCATTTCTGGGCTCTCTATTCTGTTCCATTGATCTCTGTGTCTGTTTTTGTGCCAGTACCATACTGTCTTGATGATGACAGCTTTGTAGTAGAGCTGGAAGTCCGGAATTGTGATGCCGCCAGCTTTGCTTTTCTTTTTCAACATTCCTCTGGCTATGCGGGGTCTTTTCTGGTTCCATACAAATTTTAGGATTATTTGTTCCATTTCTTTGAAGAAAGTGGATGGTATTTTGATGGGGATTGCATTGAATGTGTAGATTGCTCTAGGTAGCATTGACATCTTCACAATATTTGTTCTTCCAATCCATGAGCATGGAACGTTTTTCCATTTCTTTGTGTCTTCCTCAATTTCTTTCATGAGTATTTTATAGTTTTCTGAGTACAGATCCTTTGCGTCTTTGGTTAGATTTATTCCTAGGTATCTTATGGTTTTGGGTGCAATTGTAAATGGGATCGACTCCTTAATTTCTCTTTCTTCTGACTTGTTGTTGGTGTATAGGAATGCCACTGACTTCTGTGCATTGATTTTATATCCTGCCACTTTACTGAATTCCTGTATGAGTTCTAGCAGTTTTGGGGTGGAGTCTTTGGGATTTTCCACATAAAGTATCATATCATCTGCAAAGAGTGAGAGTTTGACTTCTTCTTTGCCAATTTGGATGCCTTTGATTTCTTTTTGTTGCTTGATTGCAAAAGAACCAAAAGACAACTGACAGAATGGGAGAAGATATTTGCAAATGACATATCAGATAAAGGGCTAGTATCCAAAATCTATAAAGAACTCATCAAACTCAACACCAAAAGAACAAAGAATCCAATCAAGAAATGGGCAGAAGACATGAACAGACATTTTTCCAAAGAAGACATCCAAACGGCCAACAGACACATGAAAAAGTGTTCAATATCGCTCGGCATCAGGGAAATCCAAATCAAAACCTCAATGAGATACCACCTCACGCCAGTCAGAATGGCTAAAATTAACAAGTCAGGAAATGACAGATGTTGGCGGGGATGCGGAGAAAGGGGAACCCTCCTACACTGTTGGTGGGAATGCAAGCTGGTGCAGCCACTCTGGAAAACAGTATGGAGGTTCCTCAAAAAGTTGAAAATAGAGCTACCATATGATCCAGCAATTGCACTCCTGGGTATTTACCCCAAAGATACAAAAGTAGGGACCCGAAAGGGTACGTGCACCCCGATGTTTATAGCAGCAATGTCCACAATAGCCAAACTGTGGAAAGAGCCAAGATGTCCATCAACAGATGAATGGATAAAGAAGATGTGGTATATATATACAATGGAATATTATGCAGCCATCAAAAGGAATGAGATCTTGCCATTTGAAACGACGTGGATGGAACTGGAGGGTATTATGCTGAGCGAAATAAGTCAAACAGAGAAAGACATGTATCATATGACCTCACTGATATGAGGAATTCTTAATCTCAGGAAACAAACTGAGGGTTGCTGGAGTGGGGGGTGGGGTGGGAGGGATAGGGTCACTGGGTGTTGGACACTGGGGAGGGTATGTGTTCTGGTAAGCGCTGTGAATTGTGCAAGACTGTTGAATCTCAGATCTGTACCTCTGAAACAAATAATGCAATATATGTTAAGAAAGAAAAAAAGAAGAAGAAGAATGTAGCAGGAGGGGAAGAATGAAGGGGGGGGAATCGGAGGGGGAGAAGAACCATGAGAGACGATGGACTCTGAAAAACAAACTGAGGGTTCTAGAGGGGAGGGGGGTGGGAGGATGGGTTAGCCTGGTGATGGGTATTGAGGAGGGCACGTTCTGCATGGAGCACTGGGTGTTATGCACAAACAATGAATCATGGAACACTATATCTAAAACTAATGATGTAATGTATGGGGATTAACATAACAATAAAAAATTTAAATAAAACAAAAAACAAAAAACAAAAAAAAAAGAAAAAATAACTTTTCTTTTTGTACTTTTGTGCTTACCTTTTATACTTTAGTTTTCTGATACATAAAATTGAATAGCCACTCAAATGTACAATGTCTTCTAGGGTTGAAATGAAGTCAGTGAGATAATTCAAGTAAATGTCTTACCAAAACTATTGTCCAAAAGTAAATCTCATGATCAATAATTATTATTGCTAATGCTTTATCGTTATTAAAATTAGCTAACCTCAGAGGATTTAGAGTCTAATTGGGGAAAGAGGAGTTCACTGGCAATTTTAAGAGAATAGGAAGGCTCCTCTGAGAACAATAAAAGAACAAAAGATAAATATACAGTGTATTCTCATTATCCTTCTCTGAATCCTCACAGTTATGAGGTTAAGGATAAACAAAATTCACTATAGCATGAAAATAATCACTAAGGAACTGATAGTTTATGAGATTATTCTCTAGAAAATACCTCCCTCTTTCCCTTGCCAGCCACTTAACGTTACTGAGTATCCCTGCTCCTCTTCTCAAATTCTTTATCAATAACTCTGTTCACTTATTATAGTGTTCTGTAAACATTGTCAAAGCAATGCAAATGCAATGCAAATTAATTAGAAAGTGAATGTGCATATCCTGCAAGAATTACATTTTCATTATGTCAATAAAATTATGTTTGTGGACTATTTCAATCACATACAAAGCCACTGCCAAATGAAGATCTTAAAAAATTGAGCAGTTAACAAAAAAAGGAAATATTGATAAAAGTTATATGTTAGTTATTTTTTTTAAAGAATGTTTTAGAAATCTGGATTTAATGTAGCTCTTTGGAGAAACTGATGAAAACTTCCTATATTTTATAAAAAAGACATTATTATCCTTTTGTAAAACTGAAATTTTGACAAAGGATATATTTCACACTATTAGAAATGTTAGAAAAAAACCTATGCAAAAAAGTAGCACTTCTAAAATGTATTTAAGAATCAGAATACAGTTGCCCTATGTGCTAACTCTTGCTAAAATAAACATGTAGTAACCTGAGTTTTTAGTTCTTAGTTTCATTGTCACCATCCCACTCCACTACTGTCATTGACACTGTTCCTTATGAAAATTTGATTCCAGTTTTAAATGGAATTACTTCAAGTGTCTTTTTCCTATACCAAACATCCTTTGATAATGAGAAGCTCCTGCATGTACCTGTTTCAGATACTCTGGTAGGCACAGGATCACTTAAGAAGAAAGTTAACTCAGATTTGGAAGGACATTTACAGCTTCCCAGGGAATATTTGTGTGCTATGCTAAGGAGCTTAATATTTAGGAGGCCACGAAGATGAATAAGCATGGGCACTGCATAATCAGATTTAGGTCATAGAAAGAGCACTTACACGAGACCCTGTCTGTGGCTGCTTCTGAGCTCATCTCTAGTCGTTGTTTCAGTAAACAGATTTGATTGTGTGTAATGGACAATACCTTGCCTCAGTATCACTATATCACTTGCTGTCTATCTTAGGGTCTCTCTGAAGCCTTTGGATACCTGAGAAACCACTCAGCACTTATGCGTGCATACACCTGGAAATTCTAGAGTGTAAATACTCCTTGGAGTAACACTTGGTCCGAGGTAAAAGCCAGTGGATACATATTCCTCTTTCTATCTTCCCAGCAGATAATTCTGAGGCCCTCAGGACCAGCTAGATAACTCGCCTGTGCCTTTGTTTCCCCCCTTCCCTTTTCATTCTTTTCACTTCAGATCATGTTACCAAATCAGTTCCCTATATCTGAGATCCTATACCTGAAGGGGGCACATGGAGAGGGATAGGTCTTAAAGAATTCTAATAGAAGAGAGAAGAAAAGGTATATGGTGATTTTCATAATCCAAGAAAATATGATAAAAGCCTAACAAAGGCTATAGAGCAGTTATGGAGAGATGGAGTGAATTTAAGAGATATTAAGGAGATAGAGTCTGTTCAACTTTTAACTTATTAGATCTAAGGAGCAAGGAGAAGTATGGAGTCTAAGTGGTCTTGAAGAACATGGAGATGCTGGGGTATGTTATGAAAAATAGGGAAGGGCACTCTGAGGAAAAGATGATGAATTAAATCTGAACACATTAATTTTGTGGTCACTGTGTGTTATCTATGTAAAAACATCTAGACAGCAGTTGGAAAGGAAGGTTTGTAACTCAATTAATTTCTGGATTAGAGATTTATTTAGGACACCCACTCATGCAGAGAGGTCATCCACAAAATATACAGACTAAGGTGAGCACAGAGTTGAGGATTGAAAGCTGGGGGATAAAATCAGGGAGAGAAAAAGAGGAGCTGAGCAAGAGCATGGGATGATATTACAAGGAGTTAGATTCTTCATCAATCCAATTAAACCAAGTATCATTTTTAAAAAGTACAGAAAAATGAAAGAATTTATAAATCTAAGGCAAAATTATTTAGAATATGAGTCAAGAAAACTAAGAAATCTGGATTCAAATCATCGATGATTTGAATAAATCCAACTGCCAAAATATATTTTGGTTTTTGTGAGCAAATCATATTTGAGCAGATAAAATATACTGCTACAATAAAGTTTTTCAGGAACAGTGGTGGTGAAATACTTTATTTGATGATACAGTCATTGATATGGGCTTATTATATAGTTATGGAATTTTTTTGGTGGTTTTGGAAGAGCTTGATGAGAATAAAGGTGAAGTATGTAGTTATGACCATGAGAAAGCCAGATAAGAAGGATTATAATTATAATCGCCAGTTCAACCAACCTTCATCAGTGACATGTTTGATATCCATTTGTAGTGTACAAGAACAAGTATTTTAATTAATCTTGAAGCATACAATGGAAAAAC
Source organism: Phoca vitulina (assembly GCF_004348235.1). Taxonomy (NCBI): domain Eukaryota; kingdom Metazoa; phylum Chordata; class Mammalia; order Carnivora; family Phocidae; genus Phoca; species Phoca vitulina. Next base: position 42,784,703 of record NW_022589706.1, read on the forward strand.
CAATCCTTGCTATTATACAACAGTTGTTCTGCAAGAAAATTATCATTACAAAAGGAGTTTTTATAATTGGACTATATAATTTCATTTTAATCTTTATAACTGCTTAGACATAATTTTTAAAGTATAAATACTTCATTGTTTTATAATTCCAAACTTATCATGCATACTTATTGAATGTTTTGATAGCACCAATTTGGGAAAATATTACTGAGGTACAGAGAGAAGAGCAAAATAAGTAAAGGTTTTGATCATGATATATTTCTTTTTTTGAATAATTTGTTTTTGTCCAATATCAAAAATGTGTCAAAGCTTTTATGGTAATGCTGCTTCTTTTTAATGTGGTATTTGATATTAGTGCTAACAGACTAATTGCTAAAATCCATTTTGTTGCTTTATATCTTTAAGTTTCATAGTTTGGGTTATAGCCAGGAACATATTTATCATCTGCAAAAATAAATCTTTTTTTTTTAATTCAGAGTTTTCAATATTTAAATGACCACCAGGCCATGTCTCTACTTTGGAAAAATGTGGAGGTAAACACTAAAATTTGTGTGATTTCTATGTTTTATTAAGAGATGCTAATTATTTAAAATAAGTTTGGGCCCCCCAGGTGGCTCAGTCAGTTAAGTGGTGGGCTCTTGATTTCAACTCAGGTCATGATCTCAGGGTCCTGGGATTGAGCCCCATGTTAGGCTCCACTCTTAGCGGGGAGTCAGCTTCAGGATTCTCTCTCTCCCTCTGCCCCTCCCCCTGCTCACACTCTCTCTCTCTAAAATAAATAAATAAATCGTTAAAAACATACAGCTCGACTGTTACCTGTAGCATGTTGTAACAAGTTCCAGATTTATTCTATATACTCAATACTCAACTTCATCAATAATATCTAAAATACTGCTATTTAGCATTTTATATTTTATGAGTTAAAATCATTGATTTATATTTAATATGAACTGTCAATAATCTCATAAAATAAAATGTGAATCAGTTTTGTAAATTAGATAGGAAATGAATCTCACCCATCTCTATGTCTCTGGTAACCAGCACAGTGCTTTGAGCATAGCAAATGTCTTGGAATTTGTTAATGAATATATGAAGAAAACTCTGAATTAAGAGAAATCAGACTATGTAATAGTACTAAGCATCAACACTAAATATTCAAACCATGCCATAGAACCTGTTATGAACATATTTTACAAACATGGTTGATACCAACTTTAACTTTACCCTTTATCATACAAGGTCAACAGTGGAATATTTAATAAAGCACTACAATAGGCCTTTAGTTCCTTTTTGTGTTCTGAATTTTCATCCAAGTGATTTGCTCTAGGATGTTCATGATGACTGTGCCTTTCAGTGTCTCACTAAGGATACTCTTCATGGAGAGTACCCCATTCTCTGGGTTGTCTTCTGACTCTGTAGTAAAAACTGCCTTAGTTTATGTTGATTTTACTTAGGGATTTGAATTTTTTCAATAAAGTTAATCTAATAAACTAATCTATGCTAAAGGTAAATGTAATTTTCTCTAGCCAGGAAGAGATGTTTTAACAGGTGCCTTCAAGAGTCAATAACTTAATCCAAAAAGTGTTTTTGATGGTGCTAATTTTCAGGATTCATATTATAATAATGGGGGAATGCCCTGAAAATGAAAAACCTAAGTAATATATGATGGTTATTTTTAAATATTTAAAAGAATCTTTGATAGTAGAAAACATATTTGTTTTGAATTGCTATAAAGATGTAATTATTGGGTATATTTGCATGGAAAAAGTATCTTCAAGAGACTGTTTTCCATTAGAGCTTTGCATAAATGGTGTTGTTGCCTTATATGAAGTCTATTTCTTTAATGTTACTTTGTTTCTCTAGATCTCATTCAGGGTCTTCTCTTATACTAGAAATTCTCTAAGGTAGATGACTTGCATTCTAAATTATTAAACTAACTATATTTTAGTGCAGGATTCCTTGTTTTGTTTTTCAGGTGTATATACTGAATTTTCTATCATTTATAAATCTTACTGAATGTTCTGAAGAATTCTCAAACTTAACATATCTTAAACTGAATTACCTTTCTTTTCACTTCCATTTCTTAAAAAAAGAAAAAAAAAATTACTCTAATGAATGACACTTGTCTACCTTATTGCCCAAACCAACATTCTAGAATAGGTTTTCAGTATAATAGAGATTTAAAAAGGCTGGTGTTTGAAGTTAGATTATCCAAATTTGAAGATTTACTGTTTGGGGATTGGACAAGTTAGTTCAGCACTCTGAGTATTTCTCCTCATATACAAATTTAACATATAATTATAGTGCTCTTACAGCTATTTTAAGGATTAGAGGAGACAATCCATATAAAGTACTTAACATATATCCTTTCTTATAGAGCACTTAACACATATCATTTACATCATTTCTTATATGTATTCTTTTAGTCATCTCATCTAATCAGTTATAATTTATAGACTTGCTTTTTAAATGATGATTCTTTCACTGTACTTTCCTCTGCCTTAGGTTTTCCAACACTCACAAATTTTAATACAGAAGCTTCCTTTCTCCACAGAGTTTTCCTCTTCCATATACTTCAAAAACTATGACCAGCGGCGCCTGAGTGGCTCAGTCGGTTAAGCATCTGCCTTGGGCTCAAGTCATGATCCCAGGGTCCTGGGATCGAGCCCTGCATTGTGCTCCCTGCTCAGCGGGGAGCCTGCTTATCCCTCTCCCTCTGCCTTGCCGCTCTGCCTGCTTGTGCTCTATATCTCTGTCAAAAACTATGACCAGATTATCTTTCCAGAATATACATCGATTATCATTCCCTTATTAGAATTGCATCAGTGATGACCTTCCATCTTGAGATTAAATTCTAAACCCCTTAGGAAGGCATCAAATTTTTAATTCTACTCATCTTCTGTTGGTCCTCCCACATATATTTTGTAACTCATTATACCAAACCACTCGTACTCATTTGAATGCACCAGATTTTTTCACATCTCTGTAGTTTGCACATACTGTTCCCTTTTTATTATATTGTCTTTGCCTTATTTCTTCTAAAAACAACAACAGTAACAACAAAAATCGATAACCTTCCAAAAATTGTTCTCTTGTCTCCAAGCTGGATGAGGTTCCTTTTCTCTATGTCCCCATAGCTTTGTGTGAAAATATCTTATGTTGTTTATAATGTCCTGGTGTTGTTATGTATAATGTGTTATTATGTGTTATTATAATGTGTTGTTATTTGTTAGTTCAGATTGATAAGGATGTAAGGGCAGAGATTGGACATTCTGAGTGTCCATCATAGTGCCTGGCACTTACTAAGGGTGCAATAACTGTTTGCATTTATTCTCTACAATTATTCAGCCCAGCATTACTGAGTTTTAAAGAAAAGCACTGCTGGATGTTAGATCCAGATCCACAAAACTGTTATTGTTTTAATCTCTTGTGCCCCTTAAAGTTAAAATTTTAATACACTGGTGATACTATAAAAAAAAAAAAAACTATGACAATGACACAGGAGATCAATCTTCTCACCACATGTGCATATCACAGACTTTCTGCTGACCCCCCAAAAATGTGCTAGATAGATTGATCCTGTTATCAACATCTCCATCACCACTTCCTTTAACAGTACACTTCAGAAGCTACAGATATTTTCATAGTTTTACACCTCTTTTTAGATTTTCACAGTTGAGACTGCTACGTGTCTGTAATATTCTTCAGCTCTATATTTTTTGCCCAAAGTGTGATAAAATGTCTATATAGTGACCCATAATTTGTTGAATTGTTCTTGTGAATAGGTACAGAAAATCATAAGCAGAAAAAGCCATGTATTTATTCTCTCATTTCCAAATCAAGAAATTTGAAACATAACTCTGTAAATCTATTTTACTGGCATATATATCCAACAGAGAAATTTAAACTGTAAATCTGATTGTGAAGCTGAGGAAGACAAAGTTGCTAACTCAAAGAACATATTTATTCCTCAGGATTTTCTTGGAAAAAAATTAAGATTATAATCTTATGAATAAAAAAAATAATAGCTAGTGTAGTCTCTGCATTTATTTAAAAGATAAAATTTAAGTAACTCATCTGACTAAATTAAATTTTAAAAATTTATTAAAAAATACTTTTAACTATATAACATTTCTTTATACAGTTGGAATCAGTAAGGCTTTGGTTACTTTCAAAATTATAATTCTGGGACTTTATTTTTATTCTATCAGAAAAAAATGACTATTCCAGCTTTTCCTTTTTCAAATAATTTCTACTCCTTGGGTTACAAAACTAAGAGCCGAGAGAAGGCAATTCAGTACTTATGTGTCAAATTTTTGAACATTTTTTTTAAATTTATGGCAATGTCTGAATATTTTTTATAAAAGCTGAAAATATTTTCAATGTGAATATAATAACAAAAAGAATAGAAATGTTCTACAATAATGGATAGACAGGATTTTTAACAATAAATGTCTATGTTAGTAAAGAATATAAAAACTAGGCCAAAAACAAAATGGAGTGAAAATAATATAAGGAAAAAAATCTGTGTGTTAAGATGTAGTTTGATCTGCTTACATATTTGTAAATTAATTTTAATCTTATAACCCCCTATGTTTAGACAATAGAATATATTAGTAATGAGCTATTTATATAATCATAACAATTAATTCTAGCCATACTTTTCCTGATGAAAACACATTGCATGAAAATATGGACCTTGGAAAACCTAAAGTATAATCCCCTTTATGTATCTTATAATTTATTTCATAATTCAAATGAACCATTTCTGCCTTCAAAATAAAATGGTAGCTCAGCCCAGTTTATTCATCCATTCAACAAATATGGGCTGTTGTACCTATCATGTGTTCAGTATATTAGAAAAGTCCTAAGAATAAAAAATTAGACATGGGTTCTGCTCTCACAGACCTTAGAGTTCAGTGAAATAAACAGAGTAATATTTTAGAAATTACTAGTGTAAACAGCATTCATGTAAAATTGCAACTTTTATAAAAATTCTAAAGAGCAGGTTTGATATAGTACTGTGAGATCCAGGGCAATGGACTTGGAGAAATTAGTGTCTTCCTTCAGGAAGGTTAGAAGCTTAATTGATATTTGAAGGATGATTAGGAAGAGCAACAAGTCATAGTGACAACTTCTACAAAAGCACCATGAAAGAAAAGGAAACCAGTATGGAGAAAAATATCCATAGTGAGAATTATTTAGCAAATATTTTTTTTATTAAATACAAATTAGAAAATGTAATTAGAAGGGTAAAAAAAATCTACAAAATGTAGAAATCAAAATCAACTATATAACATATAGAGATTTTAATTTTAATTAGAATTTTTTAAAAGTATGAACCCCAAATAGCTAAAGCAATCTTAAGAATTAAGAGCAAAGCTGGAGGCATCACACTCCCTGATTTCAAACTATATTAAAAGCTATAGCTATTGAAACAATGTTATTGACATAAAAACAGACATAGATCAATGGAACAGAAGAGATAGCCCAGAAATAAGCCACAAAAATGTGGTCAATTAATTTATGACAAAGGAGTCAAGAATACACAGTGGGGGATAGAACAGTCACTTCAATAAATGGTATTGGGAAAACTGGACAACTACAAGCAAAAGAACAAGGTGTGACCACTACCTTATACCATACATAAAAATTAGCTCAAAAGGGACTAAGGACTTAAACCTAAGATCTAAAGCAAAACCTGTGGAAGAAAATGTATGTAGTAAGCTACTTGACACAGGTCTTAGCAATGATTTTTTTTAATCTAACACCAAAAGCAAAAACAACATAAGCAAAGATAAACAGGTGGGAATACATTATGTCTACAAACTTCTGCCCAGCAAATGAAACCATCAACAAAGTGAAAAGACATCCTACTGAATGGGAGAAAATATTTGCAAATTATATATCTGATAAGGGGGACATATCCCATATGTATAAAGTTCATACATCTTAATAGTGAAAAACAATTGGATTAAAAAATGGGCATATGATCTGAATAAACCTTTATCCAAAGAAGACATACAGATAGCCAACTGACACGTGCAAAGATGAATCATTAATCATCAGGGACATGCAAATCAAAACCACAATGAAGTATTACCTCACATCTATCAAAATGGCTAGATCAAAAAGACAAGAAATAACAAGTTTAAGTGAGAATGAGGAGAAAAAGGAACTTTCATGCATACTTGGTGGGAATGTAAATTGGTGCAACCACTGTGGAAAACAGTATGGAGTTTCCTCAAAAAGTTAAAAATAGAAATATCATATAATTCAGTAATTCCAAACTGGTATTTGTCCATTACTTACAAATAACCAAGATATGGAAGCACCTGTAATATCCATGGATACATGAATGAATAAAGAAGATGTGCTATATATTACAATGGGATATTACTCAGCCATAAAAATGAATGAGATTTTGCCATTTGCAACAACATGGATGGAGCTAGAGGGTATTATACCAAATGAGGTAAGTCAGACAGAGAAAACAAATACCATATGATTTCACTTATAAATAGAATCTAAAAATCAACCAAACGAACAAATCAAACAGACTCTTAAGTACAGAAAACAAACTGGTAGTTATCAGAGGGTTATCAGGGGGATGAGCAAAATAGATAAAGGGGACTGAGAGGTACAAAATTCCAGTTATAAAATAAGTCACAGAGATGAAAAGTTTAGTGTAGGTGATACAGTCAATAATACCATAATGGCATTGTATGGTGACTGATGGTGACTACACTTATCATGGTAAGCATTGAGTAATGTATACAATTATTGAATCAATAACCTGAAACTAATATACCATTGTATGTCAATCTTACTTCAACAACAAAAAATATAGACTAGATTTTGATAGCATTTTGACAGAGGCACTGGGAATGCTCATGTTCTCCTTGCTAATGGTGTCTCTTCTGTGTGTGTGTTTGAGAGAGAGACAGACACAGAGAGACAGAGACAGAGAGACAGAGGAGAGAGAAACAGAGGGAGTTGGAATGAGGAAAATAATAGAAAATGTGAAACAAAGTACAAAAAAATTAAAAAGTGTGAGTGTTATATATTTCTCATAGAGGGGAATTTTTTTTTTTAGTTTTAAATTCAATTTAATGAGAGTACATTGTTCTTTTCCCACTTTTCAATATATTTTCCTTGAACAGTAGTTGCATGTTTTCCTTTTGGTGAAAGTATAGACATAGCATATTGTATCAGGTGACCATATTAAATATTTAGTTTTCTTCCCAATGATTCCTTTTTCTAAGATCTTATACTACAAATAAGCATTAATAATTGTCCTCTTAAAACTAAAGTTAAAATCTTTCTCCACATCTATCTTCCATTCTTCAAAATAGTATTTGATTCTTTTATTATCTGCTAATGTTCTTCATAAATAAGAGACATTTGTCTAGAAGGGAATTCATAGAGATTGTGGTTTCCTGCCAAGGTTCAGCGTTCTAGAGGGGAGGGGAGTAGGGGGATGGGTTAGCCTAGTGATGGGTATTAAAGAGGGCACGTTCTGCATGGAGCACTGGGTGTTATATGCAAACAATGAATCATGGAACACTACATCAAAACTAATGATGTAGTGTATGGTGATTAACATAACACAATAAAATAAAATTTAAAAAAAATAAAAAAATAAAGAACAGGGATTGTGAGACAACTAGGATTTCTGAAAAAAAAAAAGAAAATGGAAGTTTTTAGTTAATCTAATCAATCAGGCTATATAGCTGAGTTAAGAGATTATATTTCTCTTATTTCAGAAAGCAATTATTACTATGTGAAATATAAAGATTTTAATTAATTACAGAAAATACCCATTTTATTATTTTTTTCTATTTTTAAAATTTAAATTCAATTAGCCAACATATTAGTTTTTGGTGTAGTGTTCAATGATTCATTAGTTGCATATAGGCTCAGGCTGCCATAACAGAATACTATAGACTGGGGGGCTTAAGCAACAGAAATTTATTTCTCACCGTTCTGGAGGAGAGAAGTCTGAGACATCGGGGTGCCATCACGATTGGGTTTTGGTGAGCACCCTCTTCCTGCGTTGTTCTCACATGGCAAAGAGAAAGAAAATAAGCTCTCTGGTGTCTCTTTTTAAAAGGGCACTATTCTCATCATGAGGTTGGACCCTCATGAACTCATCTAAATCCCAAAGGCCACCTCTCCATCACATTGGGATAGGGCTTCAACACATAAATTTTAAAGGGACACAATTCAGTCCTTAGCACCTGTATTTTTTTTAAATTTATTCAACAAATGTTTATCTAGTACCTATGCACTGGGTGCTCTTTTATGCTTAAACTCACTCTTTTCTCAGAAATCTTCCTACTTTCTAAGCACACAGGCTCTTGTTATACTTGACTAAATTTCAGCAAAGCACAGATTGAGTAAAAAGAAACTTCATATTTACTCCTCACATTAAAAAAAAAAAAAAACCTCATGATATGTATGGTTGTATACTATGAACATTGCATTATATTAGAAACTTTAAAATCTGGACATATTTGTATTAATATAAATATGACTAAAAACCAGCAACTTGAATATATTCAACTCAACTCTGAAGTTGCTGAACTCGTATATGAATATAATAGCATGTGAACTATGTCAGGAATTAAAATGTAAATATTCTTGTTTGTACTGAAGAATGATAAGTATATCTAATAGAATAAAAAGTTATTCTTTGAGTACAACAAAATATCTGTAAACATGCTATGGTCTATAATTTATTTTATCATTACTTTTACTTGCCAGAAATGGACCTACAAGTTAGAGTTCAGAATTTAATTAGAAATTCTTTTTGATTTCTTGGAATTAAAAATGTTTATTTGATACATGAATGGATTATTTCACTATAATTAATGATAATTATAAAGACTGCAGGAAAAGCTGAACTGTATTTTTCTCTTGATTGTTCTTATAGTGTAATAAGCATTAAAATTTTAGCATAGTAGTTACAAGAACAGAATTGAGACAATTTGGGTTTAAATTCTCTCTAAAATTTATAAGATGACCGTTGGAATATTACATGTCTCTTTGTTCATTTTCTTCATCTTTAAAATTAAAATTATAAAATGTAATACTTATTATACTCTGTATTTGTTCCTATTGCTGCTCAAGAAATTGCCACTAATTTGATGGCTTGAACACAAATTTATCTTAAGATTCCAAAGATCAGAAACCTGAAATGAACCTCACTCAACAGAATCAAGCTGTCAGCAGGGCTGTTTCTTTCTGAAAGCTCTAGGAAGTAATCCCTTTCCATAACCATTCCTAGTTTCTAGGGGCTCCTAGCCTGTGGTCTCATTCTATCTTTTCAGCCAGAAATGCCAGGTTGAGTCCTGGCAAATTTGCTTCCCATCACATGGTTCCCATTTCCTCCATCTTACATGTTTAAAGAACACTTGTGGGTTACACTGGCTTCACCTGGGTAATCTAGTGTAATCTACTTATCCTCTGATTAGCATCCTTCATTTTATCTGCAACCTTAATTGCCCCTGGTCATAGAACATAAAATATTTACAATTTTCAGGAAGATTAGGATGTGCACATTTGAGTGGGGAGGGCATGTTATTCTGCCAACCACATATACATTCTACACGCCAGGAGCTATTCTACATCCTTCTATGAATTAAAACTCATAAATTAAAGCTGTGGATTATGTACTTCATCTTCACAGGAACCTATATGTATGGTATTATTATCTCCACTTTACAGATCATTCAACTGAACATAATAGTAATAAGCATCTCGGAATATCACATTTAAATATAGGGATGGTATCAGGATTAAATGATATATACAAAATTCTTAATTAGGCTTTAGCACACAGTACATTTTAATTACTATATAATATTACCTTAATCTGTGTCATTATTCTATGTTCCTTAGAGCACTCTTCTTAAATAGGAATACTCTGCAGAAATAAACCATTGTGGCTTCTATTTAAATATAACAGATTAAATCACATGTTTACAACCTCTCCCTTCTGAAAGCACTCTGAAAGTAAAATGGATAAAAAGAACAAAAGCATATAAAATATACAAGAATAAAGAAAATAGATAAAGCATGACAGCAATGCTTTTACAATTGGAAATCAAATAAGTCATAAGTGACTTAGAAAAGCAAAGAAAATTAAACCATAAGCCAGCAATTGGGGAATTTGATGTGTAAGATTAATCACATCACAGAATCCTAAAAAGACTAAGAAATTGGAAGCACTGGATTCTTGACAAAGTATAGCTGCCTTTAACACATATTGGTATAAAAAAGGTAGGATTATTGGTTTAAAAGTGTAGAGGACATAATCTAAACCCTAGAACATCCCTTACCCAGCCAGTTTACTCCCTGGAAATACTGAGGCAGAAAGAATTTGGACACTAGGACACAATCATGTGGGAATCCCACCCAGTCAGGTCCTTTTCTTAGCTGTGCTCTCATCCCACAGAGGCAGTAATAGCTTATTCCTATGCCCCTCTCTGGAGAATTTCCTTTGTCTCACCCAGAGATGCCTGGGAGTTATATTACCTCCACCCCAAAGAAGGAATGCAAGGTATTACTGATAGAAAGGTACAGAATCATCCTATGGTGAGGTTTATGTTCCAGATCACCGCCATTTCTCTCCTATGGATCAGGTCTAGGCTATAATTTATCTCTGACCATAGTCATTTTGCTTCCTTATTCAACCTCCCTCACTTTATTTTATGTTTGTGCTGACGATAACCTCCCCCACTAAGTCATAAGCATCTATATTCCTGTATTAGGCTGTGCTGTATTGGCACCTAACCTGATTACGGGGCACTCTACTCAATATCTGAACATGGAATAAAATTCCACAAACTGCAAATTAAGAACTGAGGCCCATCCTCTCACTTAGCTCTAAGAATGTTGAGTTGTTAAACTTCAACACACAATTTAGGGGATTGGAAAATTTCTTTCTAGGGAAACATTAATTCAAGAGAAAAGAGCTATAGATATTGAGAGTTGAAGTTATCTAAATAAAAGGGCAAAACTAGATCACCTTAGAGAAAAGTCTACTAGTTAAACATACTGCTCCCCCATACACAGAGCGCAGATTTCAATTAAATTTTTATTACTTCTCTCCTATTTAGTCATCATGAATCATCAGATATTTGCAGAAATTTCGTGTTTGTGTGTGTGTGTATGCATATATATGTATGTCTCTCTCTATATATACATGTGTGTATACATATATAGAGAGAGAGGAGACAGAGAGACAGAAAGGGAGGGCAAGAGAGAGAAAGAAAGAAGGAAATTCAATTCCAAGGAAATAAAGGGAGAAATAAATCAATAGAAATTATACTAATTAGGGTACAGCCATAGCTACTTGAGAGATAGTTTGGTGGCTTCTTATAGAACTAAATATATTCTTATCATAGGATCCTGTGATCATGCTCCTTAGGTCCACATAAAAACATACAATAGATATTTATAGCAGCTTTCTTCATATTTGCCAAAACTTGAAAGCAACTAAGATGTCTTCCAGTAGATGAATGAATGAACAAACTGTGGCACATCAAGACAATGGAATATCATCCAGCACTAAAAGGAAATGAGCTGCCAAGCCATGAAAAGACAAAGGAACTTTAAACGCATATTGATAAATGAAAGAAGCCAACCTGAAAAGCTACTTAATGTATGATTCCAACTATATGGCATTCTGGATAGGGCAAAACTATGGAGATAGTAAAAAGATCAGTGGTTGTAAGGGGTTGTGGGGTGGGGGGAAGAATGAATAGGTATAACACAGAGGATTTTTAGGGGAGTGAAATACTCTGCATGATACTATAATTACAGGTACATATCATTATACATATGTCCAAGCCAATAGAATGTAGTGAACCATAACTTAAACTATGAACTTCGGGTGATTATGATGTGCCAATATGCTAATGTAGGTTCATCAACTGTAACAAGTATACCACTCTGGTGGGGGATGTTATGCATGAGTTGGGAGAGAGGGTATATTGAAAATCTTTATACTTTCCTATCAATTTTGCTGTAAATCTAAAACTACTGTAAAAAATTGTCTCAATAAAAAAATACTAATTTTCTCAGAGAGATAAAAAATGATTTGCTTTCATTACACAGAAGAAGGAGACTTTAATGTAGAAATTTCAGAAAAAAATAAATCCTGGTAGCCAAAAAAGAAAATTTAATTGATGGTATATTCCCTAAGGTAAATATAGTCAATATAATAAAATAAAAAATGTATAATGATGAAAAAAGATAGATGCTTATTCCTCACACTAATGTTTCAAAAGTGTTCTCAATAGATATCTAGATTTATTGTATTAAATTAATAAATAGATAAAATAGTTAGGTGCTATGAAGAAGCTAACCACAGAATTGCTGTCTCAATAGGCTTATTAGTAAAATTGTATTTGAAAAGGTATTATTTGAGCAAAGACAAAAAGAATGATTTAATAAAGATAAAAGCAATCATTAATGCATTTGAATGAGGTAAAATAGAATATGCATATAAATATATACATAGAAATATGTATACGTACACACACATTCTGAGAGCAGACAGAATATGTATTTAATACATACATACAAGTGTGTGTGTGTGTATATATACGTGTACAGCTTTTTTTTTCTTTTGGTAAAGTAATAATTAGGTCACCCGATAAAGACCAAAAAAACACAAAATAAGAAATACTAAGATAAAAATAACTACACATAAAGAGAATATTAAAAGAATCAAAGGTGCACTCCATAAAAATGAATTTAGAAATATGGAACAAATGGATAATTTTCCAGGAAAATGAAATTTACTGATTGCAAAATAATTGGAAAAAATATGTAATTCAATTATGATTAGGTAAGGCATAGAAACTATCAAAGAACTATCCATCAAAAATGTACCAGGACAGTTCTACCAAATTTTGGGGGAAAAGGGATCATTCTAATTCCATTAACAGTATTCCAGAGGATATAAAAAGAAGAAAATATTTGTGGTACTTAAAAATATCTATTATACACAAATAAAATAAATACAGTATCAATTTTATGTATGAACATTGCTGTAAATATCCTAATATCAGCAAACCAAATTCAGCAGCACATTAAATAAATAATATATTAATACATGGTCAATAGGGTATAAATTATCAGTATCAGGAAATTTATTAATATTTATCTTATTAATATATTTAAGAAAATACATTATCATTTTGATAGAAAATGAAAAAACAGATTGAAAAAAGAAAATCAAGACCCATCCACTCTCTCTTTTTTCTCTTAAATCTATGAAAAGATATGAGGATCAATTTAATGGATTTCCACATAGATTTTAGTGTCAGGAAAATGTTTCTCTCCAAAAACTATGTTGGTTTTGTCTTATGACATAATGAGAAAAGTAAAACTTGTCATGTTTTCTTTATTTCCTTGGCCTTCAAGAAACTAAATTTAGCTTTCAATTGAAATAACTAATTATGTTTCTGGAATATTTATTTCCTCTTTCCAAAAGATTTCTGATTTATATTTTTAATTTTTTTCCATCTTTACTGAGATATAATGGACATATAACATTCTATTTAAGATACACAACATGATGATTTGGTACATATATAATGTGAGATGATTGCTACAATAAGGTCAGTTAACATCTCTATATGTTCGTATAATTATCTCTGGGAGCGCATGTGCATATGGTGAGAATCTTTAAGATTTATTCTCTTAGCAACTTTCAAGCATTTAGTTAACTATAGTCATTATGCTGTAATATTTGATTCCCAGAACTTATTCATTTTATAGCTGGAAGTTTGTACTTTTTCACTAACATCTCATGTTTTCCCCCACCCCACCATCCTTTGATGACCACCCTTCTAGTCGGTTTTTATGAGGTTTTTTTTTTTTTTTAGACTCTTTATGTAAGTGAGATGATACAGTATTTGTCTTTCTCTGACTTATTTCACTTAGCATAACGCCCTCAAGGTCCATCCACATTGTCACAAATAAAAAGATTTCCTTCTTTTGAAGGCTGAATAATATTCCATAGTGTGCATATACCACATTTTTTTTTGCCCATTTATCCATCGATGGACATGTAATTCTATTATGTTCTATTGGTCTATGCATTTGTTTTTATGACAGAATCATACTGTATTGTTTACCATAGGTTTGTAATATAGCTTGAAATAGTGTGACGCATTCAGCTTTTTTCTTTCACAGGATTGCTTTGGCTACTCTAGGTCTTTTGTGATTCCATATGATTTTACAGTTGTTTTCTCTTTCTGTGAAAGATGCCATTAAAATTTTGATAGGGATTGCACTGAATCCGTAAATGGCTTGGAGTAGTATGGACAATTTTAACAATATTAATTCTTCCAATCCATGATGTATCATTCTGTTTATTTATGTCTTCTTCAATTTCTTTAATCAATGTCTTATAATAATCAGTGTACAGAATTTTTTCACCTCTTTAGTTAAATTTATTCCTAAGTATGTTGTTTTTGATGCTTTTGTAAATAGAATTTTCTTTTTCAAATATTTCACTGCTAGTGTATAAAACACAACTGAATTTTATATATTGATTTTGTATTCTACAACTTTACTGAATTCTTTTATTAGTTCTAACAGCTTTTTGTTTTTATTTTAGTGGAGTCTTTAGGATTTTCTAAAGACCATCTGCAAACAAACAAAAATTACTTCTTCCTTCACAACTTCTATGCCTTTTTTTTCTTTTTAACTGACTAATTTCTCTGATTAAGACTTCCAGTACTATGTTGAATAAAAGTGGTGAGACTAAGCATTCTTGTCTTATTCCTGATCTTAGAAAAAAAGCTTTAAATCTTTTTTCGCCAAGTATTAGCTGTGGACTTGTCACATATGGCCTTTATAATGTTGAGATGCATTCCTTCTGTGTCAGTTTGTTGATTCAACATGAAAGGATGCTGAAATCTGTGAAATTTTTGTATCTATTGAGATGACTATATGACATTTATTTTTCTTTCTTTTTTTTTTTTAAAGATTTTATTTATTTATTTGACAGAGAGAGACTCAGCGAGAGAAGGAACACAAGGGGGGGAGTGGGAGAGGGAGAAGCAGGCTTCCTGCTGAGGAGAGAGCCTGATGCGGGACTTGAACCCAGGACCCTGGGATCATGACCTGAGCCGAAGACAGACGCTTAACCGACTGAGCCACCCAAGTGCCCCTGACACTTATTTTTCATTCTATTTATTTGGTGTATAACATTTATTGATTTGCTTATGTTGTTAACATCCTCGCACCCAAGGGATGAATTCCACTTAGTCATGGTATATGACCCTTTCAATGTGCTGCTGAATTTGGTTTGCTAATATTTTGTTGAGAATTTCTGTTTCTATATACATCAGGGATACTGGCCTATAGTTTTCTTGTAGTGTCCTTGTCTGACTTTGTTATTAGGGTTATGCTGGATTTGTGAACTGAGTTTGGTAGGGTTCCTGACCCCTCTGCTTTTTTGAAGAGTTGAAAAGGATTGGCATTAATTCTTCTTTAAATGATTGGTAGAATTCTGGTCCTGAGGTTTTGTTTGTCGGGAGGCTTTTGATTGCTAATTCAATCTTATCATGGTCTATTTGGATTTTCTATTTCTTTATGGTTTAGTCTTTGCAGGGTATGTGTTTCTAGGTACTTATTCATTTCTTCTAGGTTATCCAATTATATGAAGTATAATTTTTCATAGTTGTCTCTTATGATCATTTGTATTTCTGTATTATCAGTTACAATGTCTGCTCTTTCTTACTTTGAGTCCTCTCTTTTTCTTGGTCTGTGTTTATCAATTTTGCTTATCTTTTCAAAAAACAGCTCTATCATTTTGAAATTTTTTTTTTAAAACTCAGAAATTGGGGTGACTGTGAGGCTCAGTCAGTTAAGCATCTGCCTTTGGCCCAGGTCATGATCCCAGGGTCCTAGGATCAAGCCCCACATCAGGCTCCTGCTCAGTGGGGAGCCTTCTTCTCCCTCTCCTGCCCCCGCTTGCTTGTGCTCTCACTCTCTCTCTGTCAAATAAATACAATCTTTTAAAAAATTTAAAAAAAATTAAAATGAGGGGCGCCTGGGTGGCTCAGTCATTAAACGTCTGCCTTCAGCTCAGGTCATGATCCCAGGGTCCTGGGATCGAGCCCCACATCAGGCTCCCTGCTCCACAGGAAGCCTGCGTCTCCCTCTCCCACTCCCCCTGCTTATGTTCCCTCTCTCGCTGTGCCTCTCTCTGTCAAATAAATAAATAAAACTGAAAATAAATAAATAAAAATGAGAAATTTAAAATTTTTACATTCTAGAATTTATATAGAAAATAAGAATAATGAAAAATAACTAAGAAGTATTAAAACGTATCTAATGCCTAAATAATTAAAAGTGCATTATTAGCAAAAAAATGGATATAGAGATATTTGGGAGAGATTTAAAAGCCTTGAAATAATAAAAAATATTTATAGGAATAAAATATATATATGCCTACTCAAATGGGGGAAAATGAATTATCAGTTAATAATTCTATAGTTGGGAGAACTGTGAAGAATTAATGCACATACCATCTATTTTATACTTGGATAAATTCTGAATGACCAACTCTTTAAAAGTAAATAATGAAATCATGAAAATACTGAGAAAACTAAGATAACGTCTTCATGCAACAAATGGATTATAAACATGATATGTCATTCAAAAATGATAAAACAAAAGACCTTTAAAATTAAAAAAATATGTAAAATAAATTATCAATATACAAATACATACAAATCAATTAATAATCCCAAACCTGTATATTTGAAAATATCAAAAATAATAATTAACATATTACTCTTAACAGGACTAAGGAAAAGTTATTTATGAATCATACAGATGGCATAACTAAAGAAAAAGGCAGTGGAAAAAAAAATAAAAAATAATTCTACATGTAACTCTAGGTCACGAAGTTGAAAACTTAGAGAAAATGGTTGATTTTCTGATGAAATACAAATTTCAGAAATAAACCCAAGAAGACCATTTGCCTGGGTCAATATTAAAAGAGACATGAGAACTTCTTGAAGTCACACTTGTGTTTTCAACTAGATTGTACAGGACTGGTAACTCTAATTTTAATTATGGCAGACCGCAAAATGATTGTTCTCCAATTTATTTTAGACATTTAAAAATTATGACAAGAAGAAAATTATAGGCTAAATTGTGAATATAATAGAATTCTAAATAAGATAAAATGGATTCCACACAAAAAATACACTAATGACAAATTTTTCAACTAACACCATAGGCTTACATTGGTGTTTATGTAAATTACTGAAAATTAAAGATTTAATTATCTTTATGGTTCAAAGCTCAGTGAAATGTATTATTTTCTGGGATAACATAATTGAATTTAATAAATTAAACATAGTAAGTAAATGGATCAGACATATAAACAATATACAATAAAGAATAGCAACGAAATTAGACAAATATCCATTAAATAAGTTGGAAAAAAAGCTACCCAAAACTGTAAAATATTGTCTCTACTAAAATAATGCTCCAGTTTTATAGGTAGAGTTTAATAAACAGCTTTTGTACTATGAAGACACTCAAGTGCATAGAAAAAGAAGTTAAAATGTATTAGTAGCCTAAGCTACCAAAGTAAACTCATCCCAAAAAAGATGTACATATATTTATATTCTTCTGTTCATTTGTGCTAGAAAATAAACAATTGAGGGAAACAAAGCCCAACGTATAGTCAAACCAAGTAATATTACCTGAAAAATGCAAGATTGTTTAATATAAGGAAAATGAATAAAAATTCATTCAATTAAAAATGTAAACAATTACAGAAGTTTCAATGATTGAGAAGTGTTTTATTTTATTTATTTATTTTGTGTATATTTATTTTCTAAGTAGCCTCTACACCCAACAAGGTGCTTGGACTCATGACCATGCGATTAAGAGTTGCATGCTCTATTGACTGAGCCAGCCAGGTGCCCTGAAAAATATTTTAATAAAACTTAATATTGAAGATGCTGATAAACAATCACTTTTTTACAGTGCTGGTGATAATGTGTAATGGTACAGCCGCTCTTTAAAACAATCTGCAGCTCCTTATAAATGTCAACATGCAACCACCAAACAACCCAGCAAATTCATTTCTAAACATTTATCCCAGAGAAATGAAGACTTAACGTTCACATAAAAACCTGTCTACAAATGTTCATAGCAGCTTTATTTGTAATATGAAAAACTGGAATTAGCTCTAATGTCATTCAACAGATGATTGGTTAAACAAACTGGTGCATTTATACCACAGAATACCACTAAACAATAAGTTTTATAACTTATGATACATGATGATACACTATTGATACATGATGATTCATTTGGAGAGTTATGATTTAAACAGACAAACTCAAAATTTTACATGCTCTAGGTTCCAATTATAAGTCATTTTTGACATGACAAAATTTTAGAAATGAAGAGCTTAGTGGTTTTTAGAGATTGGGAGGGAAGGGGCTGGAAAGGAGGTGTTTGTGGTTATAAAAGAGCAGTACAATAGGGATCCTTATGGTGATGGAACTGCTCAGTTTCCTGACTCTGGTGGTGGTTACAGTAACAGACATTAGATAAAATAATATACAACTAGCTACACATACACACACACACACATACAAGCACACAAATAAGTACCAGTAAAGTTCAGAAACATGAATAAGATTTGTGTATTGTGTCAAAATCAGTATACTAGTTGTGATAATATTCTATAATCCTGCAACATATTACTACAGTGGGAGACTGGGTGGAATGTACATGAGACCTCTCTCTGTTATTTTTTATAAGTACATGTGAATCTACAGTTATCTAATAAAAACTTAGAAGAATTTCAAAATGGATAATGGAAGCACATTTTGTTAGCATGTCAAACAACAAATAATCCTTAATTGTGAAGCTAGAGATATTTTCATTTATTTTTCTAAAATACAGTCTACTTTTTATACTGTTCTAAACACTGTAGCTAAGGAAATAAAGTACTTTTTGTAAATGGTAAGTTAAGGAATACATAAAATAATAACTTAACAAATGTATTGCTTTCCTATCTAGAAAACATGAGAATAAAGTCAAATGTCAAAAGAATATATGATACAATAGTAAACTAGTTTGTAATCAGGAAAATGGGAAAAAAGGATATTTTCAGAATACCAAATAGGGAAGTAATTATTCAAATAATATGCTGATATGTGTACAGAATTCTGAACATTCTCAAATAGTGCTGGTGGACATTTATATTAAATACTTTAAGAGATTAATAAAATATATCAAAAAGCTTTGATTGTGTAAAAGGTCTTTGGGACAAGATTTTTACCAGAGTTAACAGGATAAGGTTTACACAGAATGCTCTGTGTATGGAACACATATGATCCACAATACACTGGACAATGTTCTACATACTGTATAAATACAAACTTATTGAATACTTGTAACAAGCCCATGAAGAAAGCATTGTTATCAGTTCAATTTTACCTAGTAAAAAGCTCTATTAGCTGAGCGATGATAAAGAACTTACCCAAGATCATCCAACTAGTTATTTGGTAAAGCTCGAATTAGAATCCATGTAATCTACCTCCAAATATCTGCGTTCTTGATCACTGTCATTGAGATGTGTATCATGATTGCTGTCACAAGTTCACGTAAGAATTTTTATCTTACCATTATTTATTATGGAAAAAAAATTACCCAAAGATATGACTCTCTCAGATTTTAAAAATACGTCACAACCCTACAATTATCTAATGAAATACCCTGCAATTATAGAAATAAATATATGAAATATAGAAATAAATATATGAAATAAATATAGAAATAAATATATGAAATAACATGAAGTGAAAAAGTAGGGTCAACTACTATATACATGGATCCTAATTTTTAAAAAGCAATATGTTAATATAGACATAAGTAAAAGAATGCAACAGAATGAGCCAAAATGTAATCAGCACTTAATTCTGATAGGCAGAATTTGAGATTGTTTTTTTCTTTTTCTAGGACTTCATTACCTGAATTATTTCAACAAATGTGCATTATATTTTTAGACAAATAATTTAAAATGTTTTAGAGGTAGCTTCATATAAATTATTTTACTTCTAAAAGAACAGCCTGCACTCTGCATTAGTGAAATGAATATACCCATCCTAGTCCATATTACTAACAGAAATTATTTAAACACAGATCATCTAAAATCCAAACACATTTTTTGCAGTGATTGATAAAATCTGTATTTCAACTTTATCAATTTTATTACAAAGGCAGTGCTTACCATGTGGAAATATAGTTGAAGTTTATGGGGAAAAATAAATACTTTCTAGGAAATTGCACATTTTATCATATATACAACACTACGTCTTTCTTGGGGAAAAAAAAAACTGGCAAAAGGAGAGACTACTGATGAGGCAGAAAGGGATTATCTAATAGTTCTCTCTGCTACTTTTCTACAGACCTCCTCCTTTTAAAAAATATGTCTGTATGCTGTAAATAGCAGTGCCATTTTTTCTTGAAAATTAATTTCCTTTTAGAGTAAACTTATATTTAAAAAAATAATATTTGTTAGTCTCAGTATGAACTTTACAAAATGACTTTTCATTATATCAGCTTGGTTTGTTGCTTTTGGCCTAATTTCTGGAATTTAAATCAAGACCAGAAAATTGAAATACTAAGCTTAATTTTCCTAAGAACATTTTCTTAATTCAGTTTATTAATATTTTAGTGACTTGTTGTTTAGTATTTTTATTTTGTTTGCAGTGTTTGTTACCCTACTTACCTACAGAGTGTCTAATAGATTATCACATGTGAACAATTTATATATCATTATAGTGGTTCAGTGCTACTTCCTTCCACAATCTATTTACCACTGAGTCTCAGTCTTATGCTATGTAAGCTAAAATTAGCAGTTTTTTTTTTATTTCTAAAGCACGTCAAAAAAATAAAAATAAGGAATAGAAAAAAAGGGTCTTCTTTAAAAATCAAGGAACCACAAGTAGTAATATCTACAAAGAAAAATACCTTCCTGTTAGATAACTATACATTAGAAATCATCATCACTGATATTTACTGGGCATTTTGATATGCTTAGAGATACACAAACCAAAGAAAATTAGTTGTCTACTTTCTTGTTTGATTCTGATTTTTAGAAAAAAGTTTCCTCCTTCTAGGATTTTCTATTTGAAAATTTCATCTAGTTGAGATTTGGTATGAGAGAAACAGGACTTAAATGCCTAACCACACTGAATGACCTCTGAGAGTACAGCCCTCTTCATCTGCCCTATCAAAAAAATATTTTTTGAGGATCAAATTACATAATGTCTGAAAGTGCTGTCTAAATTGTACCAGTGATGATTATACAGTAGTAATCTGTGTTTAGATGCTAAATGAGCTTAGAGAGTTTTAAATTTTCAAACACAAAACCACTAAGCAGTAATGCAATTCTGTGTCCCTAAATATATTTAAGTTTTTATCGTTGTCACTTACAGAGGATGCTCTCTGAGATGAGGATCAGTTAGCTTTCTAAGTACTAATTTCTTCCAATAAAGTTTATGTTTCCCTCAATGGCACTAACTGAATACCGTTGCCACCATGCTGGTCAAAAGGAGATATGCTTTCTGTCCATTCTTTTCCAAGCATGAAAGGAAACTACAAAGGAATGAATAAATGAGAGACATTTTGCTTGTAATGTATTAGAGCTTAACTATATCTCAGTCATACAAAAAGCTTTCTGGTGAAAGACTGATAAGTGAAGCAGTCCCTGGGACTGGTATAAATTTAGCAAGTCTGACGTTTACATGTGATTTTAATAATTTGTATTATTTGGCCATATGGGCACAACCCCCAACTGCTATTCCTGCCTGCCTTCAAGCCCCCTTGCATGAGGGGCACACCATTATGACACTCCTAACTAAGAAAGCAAGACCGTAGCAACCACTCAAATTCACTTTCAAATCTTGCAACACAGAGGGAAGGGATGAGGGAGGGGAGACACCTTTTTCTGCTTAGGACAGGTCCCATCCACATAGTGGAAGCCTATTGTCTGAGGAAGAGCCTGGACCTATTGTACATTCTAGGCTTAACTGCAGCCTGTACTTAAACTCTGCTTCCCTGCAAAGGCTATGGCCTTATTCATCTAGAACTTTTGTAAAACTGCTTCTTTGAACTTACTCCAATACTTGACAGTCTGAATCATTTTCCCTAGGCTATTCATGTAGCTCAAATGAATTAGGCCACATTTTGAATGGGAATTTTTTTTTAAAAAGTAAAAGATCTCAAATAATTGGATATTTATAAATGAAAAATTTGAAATAGTACCAGTCACCTCTCCCACCTTCCACTAACAACAACCTGAAATGAAAAAAAAAAAAAAAATCTATATTGTCCTAATTCAAAATCTTTATACTCATGCAACTCTGGTTGCCTTATAAAATTTATACCAACTGTGTGAGTTGCAGTAATCTATGATTCACACCCAAATGATGTAGTAAAAACAATAACAGATTATAAGGTTGAAATTAGACTTTTCATTATGATGTGATCCAGTTCTCCTACATAAAAGTAGCTACTATGGTGCAAAGTAGAAATTCAGGTCAACTTTCATAATTTATCCAAACCATTGGCTTCCACCATGCTTAAATTGTTCAACGTTTTTCTCTTTCTGAAACACCACAATCACTTAACCAGAACTTTCAATTTCATTTAATTGTTGACACTATTTAAATTTATATACCTAACCTTTTCTCATTTGGTTTGCTTTATGAGACAACCTGCACTTATATGGTAGACTCTGTGATCACGGTAATTTGTCTCCAGATGTCATGCACTCTGAGAGTTTTTGGCCATTCTTTCTTCAGTCTGATTGGAATTGGCCTTATTGTTCAAAGGTGAACTTTTCTGAATTGCATGAGGTACGCCACACCCGACAACAACTCCTCAGAGACACATAAGTCAAAAGTTTTTTCTCAACCTTCCACTTTGATCCAACTATTTACCCCATGACTAAGTATCTATATCCATTCTGAATAGAACACATTTATGAAATAGTGTATTTGGTTTTCTCTTATCCACATTAAAATCTTTTAGATTCCACATTCCGGAAGATGGTTTTACCGGCTAATTATTCTCTTCCAACTGATAAGGGCTTGTTTTGGGTTACAGATATTTCAAAGTTATTACTTACCTTGTCTAAGGACAGCTTAAAACAAAAATATTTATATATTTTTTCAAATAGTTTATTTGTAAATCTTTTTTCTATTGGTGTCAATAGTGTTGTGTCTCTTTCAAAAATTATTCTTTCATGTCTATGCATTTGTGGACTTTGTTAGTTTAGAAGATGTACTTTTGTACTGATGATTAATTACTCAATTCAAGAAAGATAAACAGAAAGAATGGAGGGAGACTTGCTCATCTCATTGAACTTCTATGAAATATTAGCAAAAAAAATGATGCCTCTAAGGATTTTTATTCATGTAAAAGTAGAGAGTAAGTAGCCAAATATATATTTCTGTGGACATGTCGTTGGGGGGGGGGAGGGAATGGGAAGGTGATGGCCACAGTTCATTGCTTTTCTGTGAAAAGAAATATATGTTTCATTACTGTGTTTACAAACATTTACATTTGGTTGAAAACACTGTCTTCTGGTTACAGACACACCACTAACTCTAATTCTAGAGACTTAGAATTTTTTTTAAGTTTTATTTTAATCACCCAGTGCTCATCACAAGTGCACTCCTTAATCTCCATCCCCTATTTAACCCATCCCTCCCACCTACCTCTCCTCTGTTAACCCTGTTTGTTGTCTCTAGTTAAGAGTCTGTTTCTTCATTTGCCTCTTTTTTCCCCCATGACCATTTGTTTTGTTTCTTAAATTCCACATGAGTGAAATCATATGGTATTTGTCTTTCTCTGACTGACTTCTTTCACTTAGCATAACACTCCCCAGCTCTATCCATGTCCTAGCAAATGGCAAGATTTCATTCTTTTTTTGTGGCTGAATAATATTCCATTGCATATATATATATATATATATATATATATATACACACACACACACACACATACATACATACACACACCACTTCTTTATCCACTCATTAATTGATGGACACTTGGGCTGCTTCTATATCTGGGCTATTGTAAATAATGCTGCAATAAACATAGGGGTGCATGCATCCCTTTGAATTAGTGTTTTTGTGTTCTTTGGGTAAATATCCAAAAGTGTGATTGCTGGATCATAGGGTAGTTCTATTTTCAACTTTTTGAGGAAACTCCATACTGTTTTCCAGAGTGGCTGCACCAGGTTGCATTCCCCCAACAATGCAAGAGGGTTCCCTTTTCTCCACATCCTCACCAACACCTGTTTTTTTCTTGTGTTGTTGATTTTAGCCATTCTGACAGGTATGAGGCGATATCTTATTGTTGTTTGATTTGCATTTCCCTAATGGTAAGTGATTATGAGTATCTTTTCATGTGTCTGTTGGCCATCTGTATGTCTGATTTGGAGAAATGTCTGTTCATGTCTTCTGCCCATTTTTTTTTTTTTTTTAAGCAAGCTCTATGCCCAAAGTGGGGCTTGAACTCATGGCCCTGATATCAAGAGTTGCATGCTCAGGTGGCACCAGGGTGGCTCAGTTGGTTAAGCGTCTGCCTTTGGCTCAGGTCATGGTCCCAGGGTCCTGAGATCGAGCCCCATGTTGGGCTCTCTGCTCAGTAGGGAGCCTGCTTCTCCCTCTCCCTCTACCTGTCGCTCTGCCTATTTGTGCTCTCCCTCTCTAATAAATAAATAAATCTTTAAAAAAAAAAAAAAAAGAGTTGCATGCTCGACCAAGGAAGACAGCCAGTCACCCCTTCTGCCCATTTTTTAATTGGTTATTTCTTTTTGGGTGTTGAGTTTTGTAAGTTTTTTATATATATTATGGATTCTAACCCTTTATCAGATATGTCATTTGCAAATATCTTCTCCTATTCCATAGCCTGCCATTTAGTTTTGTTGATCATTTCCTTTGCTGTGCAGAAGCTTTTTTGTCTTGATTAAGTACCAATAGTTCAGGTTTTTTTTTTTCCCCCTTGCCTTTGGAAACGTGTCTAGCTAGAAGTTGCTAAGGCCGATGTTAAAGAATGTTAAAGAAGTTACTGCCTGTGTTCTCTTCTAGGATTTTTGTGGTTTCGGGTCTCACCATTAGGTCTTTAATCCAGTTTGAATTTATTTTTGTGTATGGTGTAAAACTAGTGGTCCAGGTTCATTCTTTTGCATGTTGCTGTCCAGTTTTCCAAACACCATTTGTTGAAAACACTGTCTTTTTCCTATTGATATTCTTTCCAGTTGTTGAAGATTAGGTAACCATATAATTGTGAGTTTATTTCTGGGTTTTCCATTCTGTTCCATTGATCTATGTGTCAATTTTTGTGCCAGTACCATACTGTACAGCTTTGTAATATAAGTTGTAGTCCAGAATTGTGATGCCTTCAGCTTTGCTTTCTTTTTCAGGATTGCTTTGGCTATTTGGGGTCATCTGTGTTTTCATACAAATTTTAGGATTGTTTGTTCTAGTTCTGTGAAAAATGCTGTTGGTATTTTGATTGGGATTGCATTGAATGTGTAGACTGCTTTGGGAGGGATAGACGTTTTAACAATACTTGTTCTTCCAATCCATGAGCATGGGATGTCTTTCCATTTCTTTGTGTCATCTTCAATTTTTTCATCAGTGTTTTATCGTTTTCAGAGTACAGGCCTTTCACCTCTTTGCTTAGGTTTATTTCTAGATATCTTGTTATTCTTGGTGTAATTATAAATTGGATTGTTTCCTTAATTTCTCTGTCTGCTGCTTCATTATTGGTGTATAGAAATGCAACATATTTCTGTACCTTGGTTTTGTATCCTACAACTTTACTGAATTCATTAATCAGTTTTAGCAGTTTTTTGGGGGAGTCTTTTAGGTTTTTTATATATAATATGTCACTTGCAAATAATGGAAGTTTTACTTCTTCCTTAACCAATTTGGGTGTCTTTTATTTTTGTTGTCTGATTGCCATGGCTAGGACTACCAGCACTATGTTGAATAAAAGTGGTGAAAGTGAACATCCTTGTCTTGTTTCTGACCATAGGGGGAAATCTCCCAGTTTTTCCTCATTAAGGCTGTTGTTAGCTGTGGTTTTTCATATATGGCCTTTATTATGTTGAGGAATGTTTCCTCTAAACCTACTTTGTTGAGGGCATTTATCATTGAATGGATGTTGTACTTTGTCAATTGCTTTTTCTGTGTTTACTGAAATGATCATATGGTTCTCCTTTCTCTTATTGAGATAATATATCATGTTGACTGATTCTCAAATATTGAGCCACCCTTGCAACCCAGGAATAAATCCCACTTGATCATGGTCAATGATTTTTTTAAATGTATTGTTGGATTCTCTTTGCTAATATCCTGTTGAAAATTTTTGCATCTATGTACATCAGGAATATTGGCTTATATTTCTCTTTTTTTGTGGTGTATTTATCTGGTTTTGGTATCAGGGTAATGCTGGCCTCATAGAATGAATTTGGAAGTACTCCTTACTTTTCTATTTTTTTTTTTTTTGAATAGTCTGAAAAGAATAGGTATTAACTATTCTTTAAATGCTTGGTAAAATTCACTTGTGAAGCCATCTGACCATGGCTTCACATGACTTTTGTTTGTTGGGAGTTTTTTGATTACTGTTTCAATTTCTTTGCTGGTTATTGGTCTGTTCAAATTCTCTATTTCTTCCCATTTCAGTTTTGGTAGGTTACATGTTTCCAGGAATTTATCCATTTTTTTAAGATTTTATTTATTTATTTGACAGAGAGAGAGCACAAGTAGGCAGAGAGGCAGGCAGAAGGAGAGAGAGAAGCAGGCTCCCTGCCAAGCAGGAAGCCCAATGCGGGACTTGATCCCAGGACCCTAGGATCATGACCTGAGCCGAAGGCAGCTGCTTAACCAACTGAGCCACCCAGGCGCCCGGAATTTATCCATTTCTTCTAAGTTGTTCAATTTGTTGGCACGTAGTTTTTCATAATATTCCCTTTGATTGTATTTCTGTGGTGTTTCTTGTTTCTCTCTCTTTTTTTTTTTTGATAAGTCAGTCTAGAGGTTTATCAATTTTATTGATTTTTTCAAAGAACCATCTCCTCATTCCATTGATCTATTTTTGTTGTTGCTGTTATTGTTGTTTAGTTTCTATATCATTTATTTCTGCCCTAATCTTTTTTTTTTAGAATGCATTTATTTTTTATATTATTTTTTTTAATTTAAATTCAGTTTAGTTAACATAGAGGGTATTAGTTTCAGGGGTAGAATTTAGTGATTCATCAGTTGCATATAACACTCAGTGCTTATTACATCAAGTGCCCTCCTTAATGGTAATCACCCAATTACCCCATTCTCCCACCCACCTCCCCTCCAGCAACCCTCAGTTTGTTGCCTATAGTTATAGTTCCTTATTTCTCTTATGGGAGTCTTTTTTCCTTCCTTCTGCTGGTTTTAGGTTTTGTATGTTGTTCTTTTTCTAGCTCGTTTAGGCATAAGATTAGGTGGTTTGAGATTTTTCTTGCTTCTTGAGGTAGGCCTGTAATGCTATAAACATCACCCTTAGGACAAATTTGCTTGATTCCAAAGGTTTTGGACTATTTCATTTTCATTGGTTCCCATGTACTTTTTAATTTCTTCTTTTATTTCCTAGTTGACCCATTCATTGTTTTGTAGCATGTTATTTAACCTCCATGCATTTGTTGCCTTTCCAGATTAGTTCTTGTGGTTGAAATCTAGTTTCATAGTGTTGTGATCAAAAATGTTGCATGGTATGACTTTAATCTTCTGAATTTATGAAGGTTTGTTTTGTAGGTCATGTGATATATTCTGGAGAATATTCTGTGTGTACTTGAAAAGAATGTGTATTCTGCTGTTTTAGGATGCAATGTTCTGAATATTTCTATTAAATCCATCTGGTCCAGTGTGTCTTTGAAAGCCATTGTTTCCTTCTTGACTTTCTGTTTAGATGATCTGTATCTTAGAATTTTGACTTTTTCTCTTTAACTTCCGCTATTTTGAAACTTATCACAGAAGCTAGAAAATGCATGATGAGCTTTTTTCCAACTCTAATGGACTTATTTTTTCGTTGTGGATTTCTGTATCAACTTTTGTTTGGCTGCTTGTGCTTTTGTTAAAGAAAAGATTGGATGTCTTGGACAATGTGTGAGTGGTTTTTAGATAAAGAAATCTAAGGCAATTCATGGATTCTATTCCAGGCTATGGATATACCTGCTGATTTCTTAAACTGTAGGCATTGTTTTATGGAGTGGAAAGAAAAAAAAAATAATGTCCACATAGTGACATGAGTGTAGATTGAGTTTCTTTGGCTTTTACAACCAAGAATAATTTAAATGTGTTTATATATATTTTTGGTTAAAAAAAGGAATGGGTTTATTTAGGTCCTTTTTCAAAGACCTGCAATAGTTGTATAGATATCCCATCATTTAATTTCATCTGAGGAATGTGGGTGTTTTATGAATAGTAATAGTTTTACTTATCTTTTTTTACATGAATATTTTTATTTTTTATTTTTTTGAGTTTTTTTTATATAAACTTATAGTTAGTTAACATATAGTTATAAATTATATATAGTTAGTTAACATATAGTGTAATATCGGTTTCAAAAATAGATTTTAGTCAGTCATCACTAACATATAACACCCAGTTCTCAACACAAGTGCCCTACTTAATCCTCATCACCTATTTAGCCCATCCATCTCCCACTTCCCTTCCATCAACCTTCAGTTTATTCTCTGTAGTTAAGAATCTCTTATGGTTTGCTTCCCTTTCTTTTTTTTTCCCTTCCCCTGTGTTCATCTGATTTGTTTCTTAAATTCCACATGAGTGAAATCATATAGTATCTGTCTTTCTCTGACTGACTTATTTCACTTAGCATAGTACTCCCAAGCTCTAGCCATGTCCTTGCAAATGGCAAGATTTCATTCTTTTTGATGGCTGAGTAATATTCCATTGTGTTTATATACTGCATCTTCTATATCCATTCATCAGTCAACATTAGGGCTCTTTCCATAATTTGGGTAACAGTTTTACTTATCAATAAGAAACAATAGATATTTGAAAAACGAGTCATTGCAGTACAAATTACACGGTTTTTATGGTAGGTCAAAGTATTAAAGCAAACCAAAGGAAACACTTTTAGATTAATTTTAATTGGAAGAATGAGTGCCACCTCAAGGAAGGCTGTAGAGAAGGAAGCCAATCTCCTCCCTACAAAGAGATTTCAACTGTGAGTTTTAAGTGTCCCACAATGACTCAAGAGTACCAGGCACACCTAGATAGAGCATTAAGCAGGTCTCAATCTTAAAGAAATTCAATCACAATCATAGCACTATGATGATACCACAAGGCACTTTTCACATTCCTATTTTCATTTACTCAGATGTAACTTTCCAGTAATAAAACATATAATTCATAGTTTTAAAACAGTTTCCATAATTGGCTATTGTTGATAATGCTGCTATAAAAATCAGGGTGCAAGTATCTGTTTGAATTAGCATTCTTGTATCCTTTGGGTAAATACCTACTAGTGTAATTGCTGGGTCATAGGGTAGTTCTATTTTTAACTTTTCGAGGAGCCTCCATACTATTTTCCACAGTAGTGCACCAGTTTGTATTCCCACCAACAGTGTAAGAGGGTTCCCCTTTCTCTGCATCCTTGCCAACATCTGTTGTTTCCTGTGTTGTTAATTTTAGCCATTCTGACAGGTGCGAGGTGTTATCTCATTGGAGTTTTGATTTGTATTTCCCTGATGATGAGTGATGTTGAGCATCTCTTCATGTGTCGGTTAGCCATCTGTAAGTCTTGTTTAGAAAAAGGTCTATTCATATCTTCTGCTCATATTTTACCTGGATCATTTGTTTTATGGGTGTTGAGTTTTTTAAGTCTTTATATATTTTGGAAACTAACCCTTTATCAAATACATCATTTGCAAATATCTTCTCCCATTCCATAGGTTGCCTTTTAGTTTTGTTTGTTTCCTTTGCTGTGCAGAAGCTTTCTGTTCTGATGAAATCCCAATCGTTTATTTTCGCTTTTGCTTCCCTTGCCTGAGGTGACACATCTAGTAAGAAATTGATAAGGCCAATGTCAAAGAAGTTACTGCCTGTGTTCTCCTCTCGGATTTTGATGGTTCCCTGTCTCACATTTAGGTCTTTAATCCATTTTGAATTTATTTTTGTGTATGGTATAGGAAAGTGGTCCAGTTTCATTCTTTTGCATGTTGTTGTCCAGTTACCTATGGACTGATGAATAGATAAAGATGCAGTATATATACATATATACTGCACACACAGACACACAATGGAATACTATTCAGCTATAAAAAGAATGAAATCTTGCCATTTATAAAGACACGGATGAAGCTAAAGAGTATTATGCTAAATGAAAGAAGTCAGTCAGAGAAAGACAAATACCATATGATTTTACTCATATGTGGAATTTAAGAAACAAAAGAAATGATCATGGGGTAGGGGAGAGGCAAACCAAGAAACAGACTCTTAACTATAGAGTACAAACTAATGGTTACCGGGGGTGGGGGGCAGTGAGTTAAAAAGGTGATGGGGATTGAGGAGTACATTTGTGATGAGCACCAGGCATTGTATATAAGTGTTGAATCACTAAATAGTACACCGGAAACTATTATTACACTGTATGTATACTCAAATTTAAATAAAAACTAAAAAAATAAAAATAAAAATAAAAGAAACTATTTTATTGAACCAAATGATTGTTTCTCTATTAATATAGCATCAATTACTTAAAACAATGCCATCATAAGGAAAATAAGAAATTTTAGGATTTTAGACAAATTACATAGTTTTTTTTTTATCTTAAAAGAATCCTGTATGAAAATAGATTTGTGCTTTCACTCCAGATGTTAGGTCAAGAGAGAGGTTATTGCTTTTTGCCTATAATGCGTTGGTAGATGAGGGAAATTACATTGTATGTGGGGAGAAAGCCTACTTTTCAATGATTTATATAAATAAAATTCACCAATAATGATTTTAATGAAACTCATATCTGGCTGAATAACGGTAGCAATGGAGTGAACTCAGCCTTTCCTTAACTTTGTCAGTTCAATGAGGTGTTAATATTATGGTCAATGGGAGCATGGCCATATTAGACACAGGCAACTTCTTTCTTTAGTTCTGCTTTTTAAAATAGTAATATTCAGCAATGCATTTACATGTAAAGTCTTTCAATGTCACATTTTAATTAAATGAAATCAGCACTTTTCTGCATTCACAGGATGCAATGTAATTGCCTTTTGGGAAAAAAGTGAGAAGACAATTCCAATATCAAACTTTAAAAACTAGCATTTCTGATTTTAATGGAAACAAAATGCTCCTTTTTCTCACTTGCATCAGGCTTTCTAAAATTTTACTTTTATTTCAAATCCAACCGAGATAATGTGGCTCCAAATAATTTCAAAATCATTGAAAACAAATATGATTTTCCTTCACAAAAATTTTTTTTTCTATAACTACATACCAAAAAGAAAAATTAAGCAATAAAATCAGACAATAAAAATCTTGTTTGGTAGGGTCAGTATAATCTAAATACCTACATTAAACAGCACTAATAATTCAAACTAAAAATAATTTGCTTTATCAAATTGTACTATTTTAAACTAATGAAACTAAGGCCAATACTCTAACGCTTTCAAATCCAGTAAACTGTTCAAGCATTTCATCCACAAATGCACAAACACTAACTGCCAATTATCAAAATGATTTTTAATGCATAGATTCCATGTCAACATGTTCAAAATCCAACTTAAAATCTTTCTTTGCAACATGCTCATCCTTCTATATTCCCATTTTGAATGAACCATTTAATCACTTAACTCACAAATTCAGGAGACCCCCAAGACCTCCCTCCTCTTTTTCTCCTACCTCATCTCACAGGTCATTGAATCCTATTGATTTTACTACATTAGTTATCTCTAACTATCAACCCCTGCCTAACTACTAAGGATTTTCTCATCATCTCCCACCTGAACCAAAGTAAGCTCCACTCGTCCCTGATCCATATCTTCAAAAGCTAGAATATAAATATGACCGTATTACTCCTGTTTATTTCTTTTTAATGTTCTCAGTGGATTCCACTGTGTCAGAGCTTATTAGACTATCATAAGATATGCACAAAAATTTCTCCTTTGCCTAATTTGCCTTTGTTACATAAATATAGTCTACATTTCAATTAAGATCAAAACTCTGCAGTTCCCTTAACTCTCTAATATATTTCTAGTTTTGCACATGCTGTTCTGCCTCCTGAAATACTTTTCTTTCCTCACCAAACTCCCAATCTCACTCTGCTCCCATCTGGAAAAAAACCTACTCCTATTTTATGATCCATATAAAACATTTCTTCTTTGAGAATATACCTTATGCATTCAAGTTGATGACTTGTGATTTGTGTCAATATTCTATTTTGGAAATACTTGCAAAATTGCACTTATCACATTTTATTCCAATGATTTACGTATATCACTATCTTCATCCCTCGACTGTGTGCCCTTGAGAACAAATAGTGTTCCATATTTATCTTTTTATCCCTAGCACTTTTCACAGTGTCTGACACATATTATGACTCAATAAATGTTTGTTGAGTTTAATTGGCATAAAACAAATCAAAGACTATGTACTTATGTAAAGCTCTACCACTTACACAAAATTTTGTGAGGCTGTGTATCATACTCAGAAAGAATATAAGCTTTGAGATGTCTGTTAATACAATCAAGTTTTATTACATTTTTTTCTTTTTTTTAAAGATTCAAACTCTCAGCCTTAGTTTTCAGTTTGTTAAGGGCTTAGCAATACTTCCCTTCCTCATACAAATTATGAGTTTTTTACTGAGTCACATTTTTAAAGTACTTTGAAGAGTGATAATGAACTATTACTTAAACAAAAGTGATGTTGCCTTTATATGGGTTTTAGCCTGCTTCTGACGTTTAATTTCTTTTTATGTTTGCTCCATGGGTTGGAGGGAATGTATGAATCATCAAAACTCACAGGAGCTGATGGAAACTAGCCAGAAATAGAAGACATTCCAGTGAAAAAATAATTTACATTGAAATAAAATTGCAGAAGTTGGGAGGAATAGCACAACTTGTTTCTGCGATGTTGCATTATCCAATACAAATAGAAATCCTTTTAAAAGATATTTTGAAAAAGATTTTGATTCCTTTCAGGCTAGAGACTCCATTCKAATTGAAAATATAACACATGCTAACTGAAAAAGTCCTCCACAAGGCATTCAAGTACTATTTTAATTTGGGAAACTCAATTTTCTTTATATTCTTTTATATATCAACCTATATGACTTTTCTACTATAAATATATATATAATATATATAAAAAATATATGTATATATATGTATATATTATACCTATATAAAATTTTTAATTATACAAGCTTGTGAGTTTTATCTATGTGTATCTGTATTTGTGTGGATATATCTCAGCATAACTTGTAATTCTTATTAAAAATAAAACAAAAAAGTTAAACCTTGTAAGAATTTCAAAAGTGAAATCAGTTCATTATTATGCAAATAGTTACATAAAAATTGAGAATTTTCAAATAGGCTATGCTATTTTCTAAACTTTGGGCATATTAAGTATCATATATAAAATCATATGTATATGATTAAGTATCATATATAAAATTGTATTAAGTATCATATATAAAATCATATGTATATGTTAATATATACATAAATCATACAGAAGACAATGCTGTCAACATTGAGACATAATCTATGGAATGAAACAAATATAAATAAGGCATCAACAATAATAAGCATATTAAATAATAATTTTAAACAACTCAGTTATATATTTGGGGTATTTTAAATATGAGACATAGACAACAAAAGATATAAGTAAATGTAAAAGAAGCCCTTAGTACTAGAAGACAAGAGTGGTGGAAACGCACAAGCAAAGAAGCAGATTCAAAGAGGACTTGATTAATAAATAAGACCAAGTTACTGGAGTATGAAGCAATAGACAGCAACTTCTAAAGCAATGGCAACTTGAATGGATTGTAAGAACTGCTGTGGTATCACTGTTCTATCTAAAACAGCAATAAGCACTATTCTACTGTAGGAGGTTTTTCTGAGAGTCTGAAATAGTCTCTTGTGTTTCTTGTGTTTTCAGAGGAACATAAAAATATCTATTAGTGAGCACACACACACAAAAAAACCCTACATCCTTAGGAAATTATAAAAATGCAATTTACTTGCCACTAAGTGATAAATCTATAGTTTGTCTTATGGGATTTTCCACAATTGATCAGTCTTCAAGGTGATACTATGACATTTATAAATAGTATCAAATTTCTTCAATATATGGGATATCCTTAATAAGCAGCATATCAGTTTCATTTGGGTATAACTGACACACAGTCACATGCAAATATTTTGGGTTTACAATTTGATATATTTGACAAATATGCACAATCAAGTAACCACCATCATAAGATATAGAACATATTCATTACTCCCAAAAAATTCCCTGACGTTTCCTTCATGATAACTGTCATCCAATTTGTCCAAGTACTTACCTTTCTGTCATATTACATTAACTTTGTCTGTTCTAGAATTTCATATAAATAGAAACAATATACACTCTTTCTCCCTACCTGCTGATCCCCAAATCTCCAATCTCTCCAAAAGTGGCAACTGTTAGTACTTTAAGTAATCTGTACCCCCAATGTGGGGCTTGAACTCACAACTCCAAGACCAAGAGTCACATGCTCTACTAACTGAGCCAGCCAGGCACCCCTGTAACTGTTAGTACTTTCTTAAATATGGGTCCAAAGGAGAAAAAAGAAAAAGATACATATCCTTTTCTAAAAATTATACACAAACGGTTTAACATTGTTCTGCACTTTGCTTTTTCCACTAAATAGTGTATCTAGGAGACCTTTCTCTATTCTAATGACTGTAGTTTTTTGACACATAATTATTTACTAGCTCCTATTTATGGGATGTTGTGGCTGTTTCTGGCTTTTTTTAAAATTTCACATATAAGTGAGAACATACAATATTTGTCTTTCTCTGACTTATTTTGCTTAGCATAATGCCTTCAAGGTCCATCAATATTGCTGCAAGTATCAGGATTTCCTTCTTTTTACGGATCAATAATTACCGCTGTAATTATTAACCATATATATATATATGTGAGATATATATATATCTCACATTCTCTTTATCCATTCCACTATCAATGGACAATTAGTTTGCTTCAATGTTCTTACTGTTGAAAATAATGCTGTAGTGAACATGGGGTGCAGCTATCTTTTCAATATAGAGACTTCATTTCCCTAGAATAAATACCAAGAGGTGGAATTGCTGATCATATGGTAGTTCTATTTTTAATTTTTGAGAAATCACCATACTGCTTTCAATAGTGGCTGCACCAATTTACATTTCTATGCCCATTTCTCTAAATCAGTAGCAAGAAGTTGTTTAATATATCTGCAGGACCAATTAGAGGATTCATTTCTTTCTGATATTGCTGGTGTGACTTTTTACTCTTTTTTGCCATTAATTTAAGTTAGACTGTATCAAACATGTTTAAGAGAATCAAGGCCTATAAAAATTGAGTATTTCTCCCAAACATAATATACAGTTTGTAAAATAATAGACGTATGTGAGTAGATATAGAAAATATATAAAAATTAAGGTTTAAATCTTGCAAAGATCCTGGCTGACATGAAATGGTCTAGTCAGAAAATTATCCATTTTATTTTTATTTTTTTATTTTTATTTTTATTTTTTTTTTAAGATTTTATTTATTTATTTGACAGAGAGAGAGACAGCTAGAGAGGGAACACAAGCAGGGGGAGTGGGAGAGGGAGAAGCAGGCTTCCCACTGAGCAGGGAGCCCGATGCGGGGCTCGATCCCAGGACCCTGGGATCATGACCTGAGCCGAAGGCAGGCGCCTAACGACTGAGCCACCCAGGCGCCCCGGAAATTATCCATTTTAATGAGATTTTTTAAAATCTATCATTTGGATTAGTAAGTTTTCTCTTTTTATTCATATTGTTATTTTATTCTTTCCTTTTACATACTTTGCATTTATTTATTTCTTTTTATCCTGGCTTTCTAAGGTAAAACTTATATCATTGATATGATTAGATATCATTAGAAATTTCTTCTAGATTTAATTTTTAAACTTTGTATATTTATTTTTAAAATTATATGTTACACACGCACACACACACACATACACACATATATACACACCATTACCCATGAAGCACTACTTTAGGTGAACCCAACAAGTTCTGATGTTTATTTTTCAATTAAAAATATTTTATAATTATTATTGTGATTTGTTCTTTGGACCATGGGCTATGTATAATTATTATTTAACTGATCATTATTTGGATATTTTAGGCTACTTACTCCTCAGTGGTCAGAAAATATAAACTATTTGATTTTAATTCTTTGAAATTTATTGAGATATTTTTCTGGCCTAACATATGATCTATATAGATTAATATTCCATGTGTATTTAAAGTCTGCCTACTTGAAATAGGAGTTCCAGCTTTCAACTATAACTGTGGATATATCTCCTTTCAGTTCTATTAGTAATTGATTTATAGGTTTTGAAACTCTTAAGTACATACTTCTTATTTACATATTTAAGTATATTTTGTCTTACTGATAAATTATCCCTTTTATAATAAATGTCTCTCTTAACAAATATATTTTGTCCTGAAGAATACATGGTCTGATATTAATATAGCCCCCCCCCCAGTCTTTTTAGGATCATTTTTAACATCCTATACTTTTTTCATCTTTTTACTATTTACCCAGTTACATATTTATATTTAATGTGTTTGTCTTCTGGACAGCATGTTGCTCGATCTGGCTTTTTATCCAATTTGACAACCTACCCTTTATTTGGAGTGTTTAGACCATTTAAATTTTACTTTTGTCTAGGTTTGGGTTCAAGTCTACCATCTGGCTATTCCTAATTTTCCATATCCATTCTTTGTTATTTTATTTTCCTAACTTTGTTTGGATTGAGTAATTTTAGTATTCCATTTTAGAGTTATTTACTATATCTCTTTCATTTTTTTATAGTGATTTTCTTCAAAGGATCAGCAAGATGCATCTTTAACTTAACAGTCTATTTTAATATTGTTATAACAGTATTCCTCAGTTTTCACCTCCTGTCCTGTGTTGTCACTTCTACTTATGTTACAAATCACATGTTGTTTTAATTTCTTTAAATAGTCAATAACCTTTTGAAAATAACAAAAATTACAAAAATTCCTTTTAAATCTTTTCTTGTATATTTACTTTATTTAGTACTCTTTATTCCTTCGTGTATACTTAATTTTCCACTTGTATTCTTTTTATTCACTTGGAGAACTATCTTTATTATTTTTTATAGTGGAAGTGGCTAATGATGAATTTTATCAGCTTTTTTTCCAAAAATATTTTTATTTCACCTCATTTTCCAAAGATTATTTGGCTGGATATAGAATTACAGGGTAAATGTTATTTTTTGATTTATATCTTTGTTCCTACTCTTTAAAGATACAATTCTGTTTTCTTCTATCTTGATTGTTTCTGAGCAGTCTGTGAGATTTATCTTTCATTTCCAGGATTATATAAATCTATCTCTAAATTCTTTTAAGACTTTCTCTATTACTGGTTTTCCATAATTCAAATATATTGTGCCTTGCTGTTTGTCTTATTTCAGTTTCAATGAGCTTCTTGGTTTTCACCTTATTGTTATTCATTAAACTTGCAAAAACTTTAAGCAGTATTTAAGTTGTTTTTGTTTCTGTTTTCTGCAACCCACGCCCCTACTCCTTTCTTCTCTCCTTCTAGGTCTCTAATTATACAATTATTCCATTTGTTGCGTGACTTTTTTTTCCATGAGACTGAGGATCTTTAATTTTCTTTTTTTCTTTGAACCTCAGTTTGGATCTTTTCTAATCCTCTATTTTTAAGTTCACTTATATTATCATATACATTATTTAATATGCTGTGGAGCTGCAATGACTTTATTTCATATATTTAATATGACCTACCAACTTCATGAAACATACTTGCATAAGGCATTCTTTTTTTTCTATTAATATTCTTTTTTTAAATTTTATTTTATTATGTTAATCACTATACATTACATCATTAGTTTTTGATGTAGTGTTCCATGATTCATTGCGTATAAAACCCAGTGCTCCATTCAATACATGCCCTCTTTAATACCCATCAACAGGCTAACCCATCCCCCCACCCCCTCCCCTCTAGAACCCTCAATTTCTTTCTCAGAGTCCATTAGTCTCTCATGGTTCATCTCCCTCAGATTTCCCTCCCTTCATTTTTCCCTCCCTACTATCTTCTTTTTTTTTTTTTTTTTAACATATAATGTATTATTTGTTTCAGAGGTACAGGTCTGTGATTCAACAGTCTTACACAATTCACAGTGCTCACCATAGCACATACCCTCCCCAGTGTCTATCACCCAGCCACCCCATCCCTCCCACCCCCCACCACTCCAGCAAACCTCAGTTTGTTTCCTAAGATTAAGAATTCCTCATATCAGTGACATTATATGATACATGTCTTTCTCTGATTCACTTATTTCGCTTAGCTTAATACCCCCTAGATCCAACCACGTCATTGCAAATGGCAAGATTTCGGTGTTTTTTGTTTTTTTTTTTTTTTTTTTGATGGCTGCATAATATCCCATTGTATCTATATACCACATCTTCTTTATCCATTCATCTGTTGATGGACATCTTGGCTCTTTCCATAGTTTGGCTATTGTTGACATTGCTGCTATAAACATTGGGATGCATGTACCCCTTCGGATCACTGCATTTGTATCTTTGGGGCAGCTCTATTGTCAACTTTTTGACGAACCTCCATACTATTTTCCAGAGTGGCTGCACCAGCTTGCATTCCCACCAACAGTGTTGGAGGGTTCCCCTTTCTCCGCATCCTCGCCAACATCTGTTGTTTCCTGACTGTTAATTTTAGCCATTCTGCCTGGTGTGAGGTGGTATCTCATTGAGGTTTTGATTTCGATTTCCTCAATGCCAAGTGATGTTGAGCACTTTTTCATGTGTCTGTTGGCCATTTGGATGTGTTTTTTGGAAAAATGTCTGTTCATGTCTTCTGCCCATTTCTTGATTGGATTATTTGTTCTTTGGGTGTTGAGTTTGATAAGTTCTTTATAGATTTTGGATACTAGCCCTTTATCTGATATGTCATTTGCAAATATCTTCTCCCATTCTGTCGCTTGTCTTTTGATTTTGTTGACTATTTCTTTTGCTGTGCAAAAGCTTTTTATCTTGATGAAGTCTCAATAGTTCATTTTTGCCCTTGCTTCCCTTGTTTTTGGTGATGTGTCTAGGAAGAAGTTGCTGCAGCTGAGGTCAAAGAGGTTGCTGCCTGTGTTCTCCTCTAGGATTTTGATGGACTCTTGTCTCACTTTTAGGTCTTTCAACCATTTGAGTCTATTTTTGTGTGTGGTGTAAGGAAATGGTCCAGTTTCATTCTTCTGCATGTGGCTGTCCAATTTTCCCAATACCTTTTGTGGAAGAGACTGTCTTTTTTCCATTGGACATTCTTTCCTGCTTTGTCGAAGATTAGTTGACCATAGAGTTGAGGGCCCATTTCTGGGCTCTCTATTCTGTTCCATTGATCTATGTGCCTGTTTTTGTGCCAGTACCACACTGTCTTGATGATGACAGCTTTGTAATAGAGCTTGAAGTCCGGAATTGTGATGCCACCAGCTTTGCTTTGTTTTTTCAACATTCCTCTGGCTATTCAGGGTCTTTTCTGGTTCCATACAAATTTTAGAATTATTTGTTCCATTTCTTTGAAAAAAGTTGATGGTATTTTGATAGGGATTGCACTAAATGTGTAGATTGCTCTAGGTAGCATTGACATCTTCACAATATTTGTTCTTCCAATCCATGAGCATGGAACGTTTTTCCATTTCTTTGTGTCTTCCTCAATTTCTTTCATGAGTATTTTATAGTTTTCTGAGTACAGATTCTTTGCCCCTTTGGAGAGATTTATTCCTAGGTATCTTATGGTTTTGGGTGCAATTGTAAATGGGATCAGCTCCTTAATTTCTCTTTCTTCTGTCTTGTTGTTGGTGTATAGAAATGCTACTGATTTCTGTGCATTGATTTTATATCTTGCCACTTTACTGAATTCCTGTATGAGTTCTAGCGGTTTTGGGGTGGAGTCTTTTGGGTGTTCCACATGAAGTATCATATCATCTGCAAAGAGTGAGAGTTTGACTTCTTCTTTGCCGATTTGGATGCCTTTTATTTCTTTTTGTTGTCTGATTGTGTGGCTAGGACTTCTAGTACTATGTTGAATAGCTGTGGTGATAGTGGACATCCCTGCTGTGTTTCTGACCTTAGGGGGAAAGCCCTCAGTTTTTCCCCCATTGAGAATGATATTCATAGGCAAACCAACCAATCCCAAGTTTATATCCTTATCCTCAACCGCTTCCTTTACCCAACTTTCACACACCACACCAATACTTCCCCTGCCCTAAGCCAACCCAGGGCCAGACACTGGAACACTAGAGACCACTACTTAGCCCAGAGCCCACAGATATTATTCAGATTAGCCAATCCTAAACTGTTTTCCTGCCCTGCCTTGCCTTGCCTTTCCTTTCCTATGGAAAACACAATAATAAAGTTCTGCATCATGCTTTCCCTCTTATTCCTTCTGCTTTGCGATCACACCAGGTGCTTCCCCATGCAGTCAGTCCTGCCTGGCATGGTGTCCTCCCTTCTTTGGAGAAGTATAAATAATGCATTCTTCTTTCAATGGCATTGACCCATGTTCCCACTTGGTTGCCCCTATAAGTTAAAATTCCATGGGTACAATTGGAACGTAGGCCAGTTGCAAAACGTCAGTGAAAATATTGACC
Source organism: Phoca vitulina (assembly GCF_004348235.1). Classification (NCBI taxonomy): domain Eukaryota; kingdom Metazoa; phylum Chordata; class Mammalia; order Carnivora; family Phocidae; genus Phoca; species Phoca vitulina. Next base: position 42,825,713 of record NW_022589706.1, read on the forward strand.
TTTGAGGTCACCAGGGGGATTTAGCTTCTTATGCAGCACATCATAATTTCCTTTGTCCTTACCTTGAATAAGAATAACCAGACATCTAGACATGTCCAAAGATAAAGACAGAACTTCTCCTATTAAGATAATTAACGGTCTCTCTACAATTCAAGCTCTGACTCTTGGTAAATACTCTGCCTCTCTACAATTCAAGCTCTGACTCTTGGTAAATACACTCAGAACTACTTCTTTTCTATCATCTTTTGTACAATTTATACAATATGAAAAGCAAAAAGATACTAAAGAAAATAACATTTTGCATCATCAAACGAGGTACATATATTAAAGAAAGATTTCAATTTACCATTACAATTTTTTTCATAATCATATAAAAGCTTGACAATTTTTATTTTAATTTTGAATTTTATGAAAGGTATCAATTAATTATTATATTCAATTAATCTATTATTAACTAATTCTAGGTCTTCTACTGTCCAATAAGCTTCTATTGAAAAAGCTTTATGTGAAGGTTTTAATTCAATTCTCCAATATATTTGATCATTAATATCAGTATTAATGGTTTTATCAAAATCTAATTTATACCATCAATAACAACAGTATTATACCAAATAATAGTTAGAATAGGAGTTAGACTGAGAACATTATAAAATAAGAATTATAATAGGATTGCCTTCTTTTCTCTCATTGAGCCCTCCCTATTTAAACCAATACCTTCACTTCAAACTCTCGAGTTTTTCATTTTAGTATACTATCAGATATAATAATTGTTATTTCAGATAAGGGTTATACCTTCTTCCCACTTGACCACATACTATGATAATCAATAACAGTAAATGGACAATGGGAATATTTTACCATAGGAGAAATCTATGATTATGTGGCCATAGGAAGACATTTCCTTTTATTTCCAGGAAAAGAAAGATATTAAATATGTTTACACCTTAGAGAAAATGCCCTAAAATATTTTCTTAGCTCATTTTTTTTAACCTATTTGCTCTCTTAGTTGCTGAGATTTTATTTTTTTTAAGATTTTATTTATTTATTTGTCACAGAGAGAGAGAGAACAAGCAGAGGGAGTAACAGGCAGAGGGAGAAGCAGGCTCCCTGCTGAGTAAGGAGCCCGATGCGGGACTCGACCCCAGGACTCCAGGATCATGACCTGAGCCGAAGGCAGACGCTTAACCGACTGAGCCACTCAGGCATCCCGTCTTAGTTGCTAAGAGATTTTAAAATACCAATTTTCCATATGGATCATTTTCTTCTATTGTTCACCATATTGTTTTTCATAAGAAAATCTTCTTGTGTTTGATGATCATTTTTCTCCTTAAAATTTTAATTTTCCATTTTTTTGGAATCTAATAATTTTCATTTTGTTTGCATTAAAGGTAATTTTTTGAACTAATTTAATGGTTTCTAGAGAAACATGACTCTTAATATGCTCTCATAATTATAGCACAGTTTGGGTATTTTAACTTTCATAATGATATTATTTAGGAACTCTAGGTTTGCTATAATAATTTTCTCATTTTGTGATAGAGGAAAGGCAATATGTTTTCTAATAGCTCTATCAGTTCATTCTCTTATCCAATCAACATTTATTAAAGACATACCATATAATAATGATTCACTAGATATGAATATTCAAAGATTAAAGATTTGGTCTCTATTCATTTAGCTCACACAGTAATCTGAATTGGTTCATGTAAGTTATTACCCTGATTTATTCTTCTTACACTTTATCAGAGATACTGAAAAAACTGATAAATGCCTGAAGAAAACCTATTTCTACCTGCAGAGAATAAATTAATAAAAAAATTTTATGAACTTGTTATAGTAAGGATTTCAAGAGTAGCATACACTATTTTTATAGTTATAGTAAGGATTTCAAGAATAGCATCTACTATCTTTTTTGTAGCTGTAATTTATAAGCTTCAATTTTTAAGCCAAAATTTATTCACCTGTATAGTCTTTCTGCTTCTTATAAGATATCCAACGATCATTGAATTTTTCCTAATTAGTAAAATTTCCAACCCATGCAATTATTTGTGTAAAGGTTATAGCACAAGGTTAGAACATCTGAATACCAAAAATTTATATAATAAAAAGTAAATCTGGAAATATCAGCAATGCATTTCTAAATGTTCTCCACAGTAATTCTTCTACAAGACATACATTTAAGAAAAAAAACAATTATAATACTGAAATGGCCTTGACAACATGGAGATAAGGCATTAAAAATCACAAACTACAAGGACATATCTTAGCCTTGCATTGCTGTCACAAATGGATTCCTTAAATGAAAAAACAATTGAAATGAATTTATTTATGCAGTTTGGCTAGTCAAGTAGATGTAATTAGTAGTTGGTCTTAAAAGAATCAGTTTCTTTAAATTCAGCTGATTAATGATTACTGTATGAATAATCATTTTCATTGTCTAAATGCAAATAATCTAATAAAAACTATATAACCTAACTTATGAATGCAAAAGGCATTTTGAACAATTTTAATGGGATTATATATTTTAAAAGATAGAAATAAAATGTTTTGTACTCTAACAATACTTTTTAATGTTTCTTCTCTTCATCAACTAGGTAAATGGTATCAGTATTTTTCTTCAAAATTTCAACACTAGACTTCTGATTTCAGCTCTAATATGTAAGAGGCTCTAAAGTTATCAAGCCCATCTTTACAACAAGATAAATTAGACAAACTGATATTCACCAAATTTTCTCGGACTACTCAGAGAACTGACTTGAAAGCACCAAAAACCCCCTCAAATTCTAAAAGAAGAGGAAAATCTAGAGAGTCACAGGAGAGATCTGCTTATTTAAAGAAGAAGTTACTGGAGCCACAAACTAACAAGAATACTTAACGTGATAATTTTCACAAATTGATGGAGATTTAGTATGGACTAGTGTGAGAGTGAGAAACCCTTGGGGGATACAATCTCCCATACTTTATGGGCTTTACCTCCCACAGATGTCACTGGTTTTACTTTCATGGGTTTTATTTCCACTAACCCTACAAGCACATGATGCTAAAAAGCAAAGAAAGATTCCTGCTCTCTCAGCCCTCATAGCTCTGGCTGGAAGAGGAGAAAAGTATTATTGTGAAATAAGCAAAACATTCTTGAAAGCAAAGCCTTACTCTCCAGGAGAATGGATTTCACCACAGACTTTTCCCACCTCATGAAATCCGTTCTCCCACTCCAGACAGCTCATTATTTCCTGTCTCAAATAAGAAACTCTTAAAACTCAAAAACAAGACAAAAAACTCAACCACCGTTTTACACCAAAAAAAAAAAAAAAAGAGTAAAAACCTCAACAGATGCTTCAACAAGGAGGATACACAGAAAGAAAACATGCATATGAAAAGATGTCCAACATTATTTTTCATGAGACAATTGTGTATTACAAGAGTCAGATACTAATATCATAAAACCTAGTAGAATAGCTAAGATATAAACTAGGTATGATAGACTGGGAGGAACCTAGCGAGATCTGTTTGATAAAAGTCCTCTATGTCCAATTGTTTGAGCAGCCCAGGGAACACTTGTTTACCAAACATTTACCCTTTTTCATCTTTGTGTGCATTGCACTCCATTCCGTTGAAGTCTCAAACCCCTACCTTCTTCTCCTGATAAGGTTCAGGATGACATATATATCCTATTTTGCCTGTCTTTAAAATTTCCATGTCTGTGATGCCTGGGTGGGTCAGTCAGTTAAGCATCTGTTTTTGGCTCAGGTCATGGTCTCAGGGTCCTGGGATTGAGTCCTTCATCGGGCTCCTTGCTCAGTGGGGAGCCTGCTTCTCCCTCTGCCTGCCGCTCCCCCTGATGTACTCTCTCTGACAAATAAATAAAATCTTAAAAAAAATTATTAAGAAAAATTCCATGTCTGTGTGAATTCCCCATATGTGCAAAATTAAATTTTTTGTCCTGTCAATCCATCCCATGTCAATTTGATTCTTAGTGTGGCTAAAAGGACTTTAAAGGGGACAAGAAATTCTTCCTATCCAGCAACTTTCAATAGTTGAAAGAATAAATAATATTCTATCATATAGGATGTACATCTAAATGATGGTATAGTATTAAATAATTTAAAAATGAGCTATCAATTCACAAAGAGACATGAATGAGTCTTAAGTGCATATTGCTATACGAAAGAAGCCAGTGTGAAAACACTATATATTATATGATTTCAATTGTATGGGATTCTAAATAAATCAAAACCACAGAAATGGTAGTCAGATAAGAAGTCACTAGTAGTTCAAAGGAGAAGGGAGGGTCATTCAGGTGCAAAGGGATTTTCTTCTATGGTAGTAAATCTATTCTGTATGGGATGCTAAAATGGTTGATATATATCATTATCAATTTCTCAAATCTCAAAGAACTCCACAGCACAAAGGGTGAACCTTTGTGTATACCAAATTAAAAAAAAAAATCAGTGAGGAGTTTGGGGGATCTCAGTAGGAAATGCAGTATGTGATAAAATGATCTTTTACAAATGTATGATACAAACTGTAGGGCCCAAGGGCAGGCCAACCCAAAAAGGGCTACTTTGGCATGAAGATTACTTTGAGTTAAAAGCAATCAAAACCCAGAAAATTCAGGAAAGGCTCTTTACCTGCCCTTTAACTGCCTAAATTTACACTGGAAATGAGTGTCTGTAGCAGGAAGAGAGCTATTAACTGAGATTCCACTTTACTTAGAAACTCATCCGCACAACAGGGCAACATTTACTTTCTAAACCTCTCTCTCATCTTCTTGCTAATCATCTTCCTCTCCTTTGTATCCTCAGACCCTGCCCCTCTCAGTAGCTCAAGATGTCATATAAGCCTCATGTTGCCTGAATGTCTTTGGAATTTCACATCTGTGTGGATTCCCCATATGTATGATATTAAATTTTATTTTCTATTAATCTGTTTCATGTAAATTTGATTAGTCCAGCTAGAGCACCTTATAGAGCAGAGAAAATTTCTTCCTTGCCAACTAAGAGGGGTGGCAGAAAAGCTTCAGACTTAAGTCTAAGTCACTTTGGAATGAGTTAAATCTGTTAAGACCAAAGGCAATAAATAAGTTAATTAAGATAGTTGTTCATAACCACTATACTCTAGTTGATAAACCTATTTCCCATAAGGGTACAGGTTAACAATTCTGATATGATTATACATGTATTCTGTAACTGAATGTAAATGAATCATGGATGATGAGAGTCACTTTTCTCACTATTGGGGTGGTAGTTATTTGTAAAAAATAAGAAAAGGCTAGGATGATCCATGCAGAAATGAGTTACAGTTGGAGATATCAATATGAATTCAGTTTAGCTTGATATAGAAAAAGATAGTCACATATAAAATATTTATATAGGGCTACACAGGTTAGTACATGCACATGTATTTCCTTGTTCTGTCACCTGAGAGGGCCTAGAAGCAACAATCCTGTAATAGCAACAAATACACCAAGAGCCCAGAACTTGGTTTCTAATAACATCCTCCAATAAAAGAAAGCAGGACTCCTTGCAAAATAGCTGATTTTAGTATTAGAACAGGAAATATACAAGATGAGTTTAAAATATCTTATAGTGCCAGAAAATAAGATAGTACTCAAAAAACCAAATGAAAACATAAACCTTACATTATTGTAGGTACATTAAAGGGAAGCGGAAGCCAACTGAAAGAGCTCCCAATGCCAAAGCTGGAACAATTTTAGCAACAAAATGAATAAAATAGCATTGGATTATAGTCCAAAGTATAAAATAAATATACATGAGTCCATACTGATGAACGATAATGAATGAATGAATGAATGAATGAGTGAATGAATGAGGCAGAGGAAACAAACTTCAAGTACAGAAGAATTCCAAATATTTTGTCTGAATACTCTACCCTCAAGATAGAGGAGCATAATTCTCCACTCCTTAAATCTGGACTGTGCATAGTGACTGATTTTTCAGAGTACAATATAAAAGGGCATGAGGGTGTTGCATGGCAAGGAAGTAACCTTGCAGTGGAGAAATCAGAAAAACACTATCTTAAGATGTCAGGTGATCAAGTTCAACACCAACAGTGATAGGTCATCTTGAGAGTATTTACTCTTGATATGTGATGAAATGGTTAATTCTGTAGTTTTCCTTCTAAAAACACATAACCCCAGACTAATCAGAAGGAAAACATCAGAGCAATTCCAATTGAGGGGCAGTCTATAAAATACCTGACCAGTACTTCTCCAAACTTCAGAAACAATTAAAGTTTGAGGGATGGTCAAAAAGCAAAAAGTCTAAAGAGATATAAGGACCAAATGTAATGTAATATCCAAAATGGAATCTTGGAACAGAAGGAAATTAGAGAATGAAAGAAATCTGAACAAAGTATGGGCTTTCCTTAATATATCAATATTGATTCATTAATTGAAAGATGGAAATTACTAACAGAAGATATTCATAATATGGGAAATTGGGTATGAGTTATGTGATATAGTAGAAAAACTTTTAAGTTTAACTCAATAAATTTTTGAGTTGAAAAAGTGATTTTTAGAAAGTGTTACATTACATGTATTTATTATTGACTTATAAGTCAGACTTATAAGTCACGCCAGACTGAATAAGTAAACATTTTGCTAAAAATATAGAATTTTATTCAGCTCACTATGTCACTGATATTTAGAGGGGATAAACATAATTTTCTGCTTTAAAATGCATAGACTTTAAGGATCATATTAAAATAAGCAAAAGAAAATGAATGAAAATCAAGTTTGTGTTGTATGTATTATCTATTGTTATATATATCACAGTACCATAAAATTTAGTGGTTTATACAACAGTGAAAATGTTTCTCATTAATTCTGCTGGTTGGCTGAGTGACTGCAGTCAGCTGAATGGAATGATAGAACATGTAAGATGGACTCAATCATACTGACAGGCGGAACTGGCTGCTATTTGGGGTGCCACATGTCCTCTCATTCTCCATTAAGCTAGTGGTCTTCCATATGCAGCCATCTCAGGGCAATGTTAAAGATACCATATGTGGGGGCTCCAAGGGGGTCTCTTGAGGCCTAGACTCCAGAACTCACAGGGAATTAGTTCCAAACATTTAGTTGATCAAAGAAAATCACAAGGGTTGCTTGTTGGTTGGGAAGATCAGCAAACTACATCACAAAGTATCATGTATACTGGACTGGAAGGAATTTGTGGTCATGAAGCAAACTACCACACACACTGGCATTACGTATACTGGTAATAACAGGAGGATTTCTGTTTTGAAGGATTGTTTCTCATGTTGCAGCATTTTGATCATCATCCTCATCATCTCTATTGTCAATTCAAATGTATATTAAGATTTTCCTATGAGCCGGGCATTCTTTTAAGTATGTCCTAATTAACTCATTTGAGCATAACAAAAGCTCTCTAGTACTGGCTAATGTTATTCTCATTGTAAACTGGTTGCAGTACACATGTTAGAAGAATGGTTTCATTTTAATTAATTAGTTGATTGATTACAGTTTTTACCTTATACTAGAGACATGATTGAAGGCAAATTAATCTCTCTGAGCTTTGCATTTTATACTGATAAAATTAGGTAGCAATAAAAATTTTAAAGTCATTCCCAGTTCTGAATATTTATGAATGCATTCCTATTGACCAAGTATCATGGATCATATATGCAAATATGCTTTAGAAATGGATAGTCTTACTTTCATTGCTCTTCCCCTTTTTGTTCTTATTATTGAAGAATATTTAAAATAATTCATTTCATGAAATATTGCATATGGTTGAGTTTCACATTGAGAGAAGCTGAGCTGAAAGCAGAAAGTTTCATGTCTACCATTTTTACATTAGAATTTCCAAATTAAATAGCCTTGTGGAAAATGAGAAGGATGGTTAGAACTTTGACCATTTCAACACGACAGTCTTCTCCATCCGCCTTCTCCCCCCAGTTCTATAAATGTTTAATGCATTATTCCCAATTAATTATTTTGATAACATCTTATATAATATTTACATAATAAATGAACTATTGTTTACTTAATATTTTAATGAACCCAGATATTTAACAACTGTATTTGGAAATACATTTTGTTTCATAAACTGCTTCCAACTGGATATTTTTCTAGTTTCTTTATATATTCTTAGTTCTACAGACAATCCTCATAATATTCCTCTAATAAAAGACTAGCCCAAGGCTCAGAGACTTTATATGACTTTCCTAGGACTACACAGCTAATGGGATTACAACCGTGAATCACAATAACCACTTTACTTATAATAAAGATGAAGCATTTTATATTTTAATCTTTCAAAATAAATGTTTAAAAATACATCTCAAGTGATCACTATGCACATATATTTAAACTTCAATTGTTAGCTTGAAGAAATTTAAATAGCATCTAAGAATTTGGCAATACTTATTTATTCCAGACATTAGGACTCCAAATCTATTAAAAAGAACCAAGTAAATATTAATGTTGTTTGTTGTATCTTTCCAGTTTAAATGTTTCATGATCAGAAATCAGAGTCAGCTTCATTTTAAAAAGACTATAGTGAAATCTGAAGAAATATTATAAAATGTATATGTTTCTAGCTTTGTTTAATATTAATTATGAGTATTGAATAACCATACTTAAACATTTAAAAATTCCCTAAAAGTAAAATTTCACTATTATTATAGGCCAAATTACATAAATTATATAATGTTTGTGGATGAAATTATTCTATGGCTTTTCATGAAAACTATCCTGAGTTTGGAGTAGGGATGAGGAACTATGGGGTGGAGATGAACCATGATTTGCTATGAGTTTTTAAAAAGTTGAAATTGAGAGATGAGTACAGAAGACTCATTCCTCTATCTCTACTTTTGTAAGTACTTTAATATTTTTATAATGAAAGAGAGCATATTTGGTCCTTGCGTATGGCATGCGTATTTAGTCTTCACTGGAGATCAATGGAAAGTTAATTTAATATAATTAAAACTTGAATTATATACACTGATTTATGGCTAGACATTGATATTTAACCTAAGTTCCTGATAATGATATAAAAATGAAAATCAAGACTATCTTGGCTATCTATTGTCTTTGTCTCCTGGAATCTCTTATCCTCCTAGACATCTAATTCTGATATCACTCCAGTGGAAGCTATCCTTTTAGTCCATGTCTTATGGATAAGCCTGACTGTACCTCTAAGAGCCAAGAGTGTAATCTTTGACCTATGTTAAACCCATCAAATCATTCCATTCCTGCAGCCTCAGAGATAAATTCTGAGATTGGTATGTGACCTAATTTGGAGCAATCAAGAAGGAATTGTGTGTGTGCCATCAGATCCTACATTACATAGTAATGTAATAAACAGTAAACTGGATACTGTGATGATTTAAACCTAGGACTTCTGGGTAAAAAATAAAAATCTTGAGAAAGGATTCTGGTGACCCATATGAGTCCTGAATAAACCTATGCCTGAAGGCAGTAAATTACTTTTTATGCATGAGCTCATTTGGAGAAGGGATTGTTCCCCTTACAGTAAGGCAAGTCCCAACTAACATGTACATGTAAAAGAAAGTGCTATAAAAGGATGTTTCCAATCATGAAGGTCATAATATGAGCCAACATCAGATTTAATTATGAATATTTGATGAAATGTTTAATACATTAAAAATTCAGGAACTTTGACTTAAAAATTTGTTTTTTTTCCTAAGATCTATAAATGTATACTTGTTAGCCTTTAAGTCACATATATTGGATATTTCTGTAGAAAAATGAATTATGAAGTAAAAATTAATCTTAATTTTTTGTTCAAAGAATCCCTGCACTCTTGACAAAATAATGCCAGAAGTGATAAGGGAAAAATAGATCTGTTAAGTATTTTTTACAAATAAGTCAACTGAGAAAGAGTTAACTTTCAGAATCAATTTTTCTGATTACCTAATGTTACCTAGTTTTCCATTCTCATTTGATGGATAAATGATGGCATACATGTGATTTTTAAAAAAGAATAAGCATTTCAGGTTTCATACCATAGGCTTGATGGTTATATAGCAAGTATTTCAGAGTTAATAGTATAATAGAATCCATATTATATTTTCTCATGTTTCTGTTTAGAGTATTAATAGTGATAGAGGGAATATTTTGAAAATATCCATTTGTCAAAATTAACACTGAATTTCAGACTAATTAAAGCAAATGCTTATATAAATGTTATATTCAAATGAAACTATATACAGTGCTTAGACTCAAAAAACACATTCATAACTCAAATTGGTCATGGGAATTAAAGTTATTTTAACTGTACTTTAGGGAAATAATGATTTATGTATAAAAAACATTTTTAAATAATTTTTTTATTTGAATATGGTTGACATACATTGTTACATTGGTTTCAGGTGCACAATATAAAGATTCAATGTCTCTGTGCATTATGCTATGCTCACAAGTGTAGCTATCATCTGTCACCATACAAAACTACTACACTATCATTGACTAGATTTCCTATGCTGTGCCTTTTATTCTTATGACTTAGTCATTACATAACTGGAAGCCTATATCTCCCACTCCCCTTCACCCATTTTGTCCATCCTCCCACCCCCCTACTCTCTGATAACCATCAGTCTGGTCTTCATATTTATAGTAAAAATAATTTTTGAAATAGGTTTTCATGTGTCTCTTGTAGTTGGTCATTTCAAAGATTCAATATAGTGTTTGCAAAACATTCAACAATTCGGGGCGCCTGGGTGGCTCAGTCGTTAAGCGTCTGCCTTCGGCTCAGGTCATGATCCCAGGGTCCTGGGATCGAGCCCCGCATCGGGCTCCCTGCTCGGCGGGAGGCCTGCTTCTCCCTCTCCCACTCCCCCTGCTTGTGTTCCCTCTCTCTCTCGCTGTCTCTCTCTCTCAAATAAATAAATAAAAAAAAAATCTAAAAAAAAAAAAAAAAAAAAATTCAACAATTCAGAGTTAAATTAAAAGTTAGCTTAAAAAAATGAGTAAGGAAACAGGAAACTTAGATGTGTGATTTAATAAAAGTAAAATTTCTGAATTTCTAAAATATACTAAAATTTTCTTCAAAAACTTTACTCAATACTACAGAAGTATTTTGAACTTAGTTAATAGTTAATATAAAGACAATGTCTCCATAGTTAAGACCACGTCAGATTTGTCACTCTTAATTTCCCAAGAATTTTGCATGGAAATTGTTGACCTCCCCATGGTTTTTACAATATATTTGTTAAAGGTTAAATTAATAATACCATGTTATGACAAAACTCTGACAACTGAATTAGTACAACAGCAACATAAAAAGAGGACTACTAAAATTTAAGTTAGTTCTTAAGAAGAAAAATAAACAACCCAGTAAAAGAAAGCTGGGGGCACCTGGGTGGCTCAGTCGTTAAGCGTCTGCCTTCAGCTCAGGTCTGGATCCCAGGGTCCTGGGATGGAGCCCCGCATCGGGCTCCCTGCTCCGCGGGAAGCCTGCTTCTCCCTCTCCCACTCCCCCTGCTGTGTTCCCTCTCTCGCTGGGTCTCTGTCTGTCAAATAAATAAAATCTAAAAAAAAAAAAAAGAAAGCTGTATTTTCCTGATCATTTTTTACACTGAGGGTCCAAATTATGATTGTAAGTTTTCCTATTGTGTTGTTTCTTTTGAAGATTGGAAAAGGATTACATACTGTCTTCCAAGAATGTAATTTAAAATAATCTGTATGGTGACTTTTTTGTTTTTCTGATATGATGGAGAAATTCTTTAGACTGTAAATATGTATGTGTATATGCATATATGCATATAGGTGTGTATATATTTTTTATAAATTTAGACTTAGAAAGAGTTAAGAAGAAACTATACTTCATGTTAAATTTATTCAACTTATTGAGTCCAGAAAAGTACCCACTAAAGATTGTTCTTAGAAGTTTACAATATTTTGAAAAAGGTGCTGAACTATGAGCAAGCCAGATTTTTGCATTCAACAGTGCCTTTTATCACGTTTTGGGTATAAAGTTAAAAATTAGTATAATTTCCTCTCTCCTTATTTTAGTCTGTTAAGGCCTAAAATGTATAAGGAATGTGTGCATGGCTATGTTTATGTGTGAGCGCATGTGTGACAAACTTTCATGTAACCAAACCTTGAATATTTCTCCATGTACAATCCTGGTTATAAAAATTCAACCCTGTAAAATTCAATCCAATTCACTGCTTTTATGTAATCAGATACTACATCATTTCTTCATTTCTTCCTAATTATTATATTGTTTTCAATATTATATATGTATCAAGTAAAGATGTGTTGACATCTGGGGGCAGTTAGAATCTGAAATTAACTTTAAGACAATTGACCATTGCAAGTTTTCAAGACTATGTTTTTTACATTCACATAGTAGCTTTGATTAAATAAAAGGAAACCAGAAGGCATAACCAATCTAAAAGGAACAAGATCAATAAAGACCGATGGGCTTGTTTCATTTAACAAAATGGGATTTCATGCACAATGGACCCATTAATTCATTTCCTATAGAAAACCTCTGGTCTATTACTTTTTTTTTTTTTTTAAGATTTTATTTATTTATTTGACAGAGAGAGACAGCCAGAGAGAGAACACAAGCAGGGTAAGTGGGAGAGAGAGAAGCAGGCTTCCCGCTGAGCAGGGAGCCTGATGCAGGGCTCGATCCCAGGACCCTGGGATCCAGACCTGAGCTGAAGGCAGACGCTTAACGACTGAGCCACCCAGATGCCCCTGGTCTATTACTTTTTGAAGCTTAAGTGAGCATTATCTTTTTCACACATATGGATAGAATAAATATAAACATATTCCACCTACAAATCAATGCTTTAAATGCACAATATTTTCTATAGAGTTTCCTGTTATATATCGCAAGCATATAAAATATTTTAAATATTTTCGTAATTTTAACTTAATTTGTTTTAATCATAGTTTTAAGTATTATCAGATTTCAACATCTCTGTAAAAATCACGTCTTTATTAATGACATTATTAAATAGGATAAATAAAAAATTAATAAGCCAAGAAATTCTAATATTATTAAAAACAAAATGTTATCATAAAATAGTACTAGGAATTAATCTATATGCTGGTATCACCTAATACAATCAGACTATATCAGAAAAAATAATAGAACAGTGATGATTCCAAAATGATTAAACAGTATGATCCCCAACTCCTACAGAACAGGAAGGATAAAAGTTCAATGTACTGCCTAGGAAATTATGACATTCAATATATTTCTTAGTTAGTCATATTTATCAACTACTCCAAGGAGAAGTCCTAAAGGACTTTATTTATTCTCACAGTATCAAATGGATGGTAAGCAAACAGAAATAATAGTCAGCACAAGAAATACAATCCCAGAGTACATAGGTTAAAAAAAAAAAAAATCCATGAAGATGAAAATGAAAATCTCCTATAATCTGATCCTTCCTTCCTTCCTTCCTCCTCTTCCTCTACTCCTTTCTTCCTTTATATTTATTATTTAAAATCTGTATTGAATCTGCTCTCAGCTAAGAGTATATTCTATTGGTACACAGAAAAATCAATGGACTAGTATCCAATCGTTAATAAATGTTATGATAAAGTTATTAAAAAGTAAAAAGAAAACTTACATAGGCAGTTTAATTTACATTTTTTTGAGACTAGAGGACACTTCTTGAATGAAAACTAGGCAAAAGATGAGAAGCAAATAACCTGGTAAATAGAGGAAATAGTCTTCCAGACACAGAAAATAGTATGGACAATGGCTTAAAATTAAGGGGTAAATCTGTTCAGTTGTGATATAAAGACTATAAAATATATATTACAGTGATATCAAAACTTAACATTTTAGCCTAAACATACCCCAATTTTATAAACATGCTACTACCATATTTAATAACTATATAATAACATAATAATTACAATAATGATTCACATTGAGTTCCTAGTATGTGCCCAGAATTATTCTATGTGCTTCATTTAATACCCAAATATTTTACATAAGTTTGGGTATCATCTCATTTTATAGATGTATTGTTTATTATTATTAAAATAATTGTTAAAAAAGGTATTGTTTGACCATTACCTATTTGTGAATACTCTATTTTTTGCAGAATAAATTTTGTAAAATAGTTTACAAATTTATTCTCAAGTTTATCTGATTTTAAGTTATCACTGCAATTACCTGAATTAAGTGAACACTGAAAGTAATTAATTGCCTGAATTTCAAATGAAAAACTAGATTGAGGAAATTTCCCTGAAGAAATATTTTAAAAATAAAACGAAGAAGGCATAAAAGAAAGAAAAGTAAATAAAAAAATGGGTTAAGAGATATAAAATATAGGGGCGCCTGGGTGGCTCAGTTGTTAAGCGTCTGCCTTTGGCTCAGGTCATGATCCCAGGGTTCTGGGATCGAGCCCTGCATCGGGCTCCCTGCTTGGCGGGAAGCCTGCTTCTCCCTCTCCCACTCCGCCTGCTTGTGCTCCCTCTCTCGCTGTGTCTCTCTCTGTCAAATAAATAAAATCTTAAAAAAAAAAAGAGAGATATAAAATATAGAATTAGCAGCATTGATACATGAATATTAAAAAGGAAAAAGGGCGCCTGGGTGGCTCAGTTGGTTAAGCGACTGCCTTCGGCTCAGGTCATGATCCTAGAGTCCCGGGATCGAGTCCCACATCAGGCTCCCTGCTCGGCGGGAAGTCTGCTTCTCCCTCTGATCCTCCCCCCTCTCATGTGCTCTCTCTCATTCTCTCTCAAATAAATAAATAAAATCTTTAAAAAAAAATAAAAAAATAAAAAAAATAAAAAGGAAAAAAATTAAAATGGGGAAGCTGAGCTGTTTTATAAAATGGGATATATATTTTTAAAACTTAAGGATCTATAAATGACATTAGATTGAAATCATTCTTGGCTTACCAAACAAATGAAATTAAGAAAATCTCGTACCTCAAAATACCTCAAAAAGCTGTAGTGCATGCAAAAATACCAATGAAAAATTATGAGTTTCCAGAAATAAATAGACCACTATTAAAAAATAAGAATAAGTTGATATCAAATTTCTCAATTGCAATTTTAGGTGAAACACAGTAAATTGTTGTTTTTAAAGTATTAACCAATAAAAACATTTAAATTAGATACAAACATATTAGCATTCAATTGAATCAACAAAGATCTCAGAAACACAAGACCTCAGGACATGTACCAAAGGCCCACTTGAAAAAAATTATTTTGTATGTACAACTTAAATACACACACACAAAAAAATCCAGAAAATTCTGCAGGAAATATATAAAGCAAATGGTTGAATACTTTCATAAATTTGTTGTCTTATCAAAAAAAAAACCTAATACCAAAAATTTTAAAAAGAGAAAAACTGAATAAAATCAGAGGAAGCATAGCTATAATCTGAGAAATAAAATTCTATACAATATCAACATGATGAGGTTGGGTTGGTGGAATATATATGGTTTAAGTATTGCAATCATACAGAAATGTACATATATGTATGTATGTATTTACCATTAGTTGTGTGACCTTGAGTAAGCTGAGTGGGGATTTAATAGAAAGAAGTGATGAGGGGCGCCTGGGTGGCTCAGCCGTTAAGCGTCTGCCTTCGGCTCAGGTCATGGTCCCAGGGTCCTGGGATCGAGCCCCGCATCGGGCTCCCTGCTCCACGGGAGGCCTGCTTCTCCCTCTCCCACTCCCCCTGCTTGTGTTCCCTCTCTCGCTGTGTCTCTCTCTGTCAAATAAATAAATAAAATCTTTAAAAAAAAAAAAAAAAAAGAAAGAAAGAAGTGATGAAACTTCTCCAGCTGATACTTTACCATTGCTTTGAGGTATGAAGTCAGATGTTCTACCTTTTCAATGATGCCAAATATTCAGAGTTTTTTTTTTAATCTCATTTTTACATCTGGACAACTAATATTTGTTACTAACATTAAGTAGACTAAATGAAACATAGTGGTGGGCTAGATCCAATGGTTTTAAGGGTCTACTCTATTATAAGATTGCTACTCAGCTCTGATCAATATGTTGAACAAGGATAATTTGAATACCATAGTTAGGCATAAAATGATATTGTTACTCCTTTCCCATACCTACTCAAATGCATTTGGTAGACTTACTCTAAAGCTTGAATGAAATCTGACAATTGTGTCTTTACTTGTTATTCTCTGATAATAAAAGCACTAGTCGCTTTAGTCACTAGAAAAGTACAGTCCTGCAAAAATAGTCAACACTATATATTTTATGTAAAGTTGAAGATTTCCTCCTCCCCTCATTTTGGCCTGCTTATTTAGACTGCTTCAAAAATATTCATAGAATGTTTGCAAAATTTGTCACAATATTTTCCCTCCTCGTGTCCATAGCCCTACCAGACCCTAGAAGTTATCCATGTGATTTTCTTTGGGCAATAGGACAGTAGGGTATACACACAGAGACTCAAAAGTATTTATGCACTGTGGCTTGTACCCTCTTGATGCTTTGGGAACACTGTGACCATCTCTATGTGAATGTATCAGGAATAGCCTACTAGATTATGAGATGTGTAGCCAAGTCATCCCATTTGCCCTGACTGACCTCAAGCCAACCACCAATCAATCTGGCCATCCTAGATCATCCAGTCTGAGCAGAGTTGCCAGCTGGACTCTAACATTACCCTTCAGCTACACGAGAACTATCAGGTTCACATTTAAGTCATGATAAATAAATATTGTTTTAACTTGCTAAGTTTTAGAGTGGTTTGTTACACATCAAGAGATTACTGATATACTCCCAATTAAGACTGATCATTTGAAAATATAAGCATAAAAACTCTTACTTTGGCAGATGTTGATAGCTTACCCTTTTTCTTTCCTGGTTGTTTTAGTGGGTTCCCTGGATTCCTCCTCCTGCAACTCTAATGATGGGAGACAGTGTTTTTCCTTGAATTCATTGTTTAATTCTTCTAACTCTTTTGTCATCTTAATTCTCCTGCATCTGAAAGTTCTTATCTACCTTCATTCTGCTGAGTTGTTTTGCATCTGTCATAGCCTTCTTGGCCATAATCTTTCAAAAACCAATTTTTTACTATTAGTCCAACTATGGATTCCAGAGCTAGTCCCTGGAAATCATGCACCTTTGACCAAGTGAGTGAAGGGTCACAATTATTTTCCAAACATGACCAAAGCCAGGCAGATTCAAGCCACGTTAGCCCACTTTTGAGGCTCTTTTTACAATTGGTAGTTTTAAAACCAATTCAATGTGTACTAAAATTACAGGGGAAAAATATGACCTCCCCAAATAATTTCTTTAAAGTCTCTCTTAGATCAAGATAAGAGGAAAGAACTAGGTCATTCAAGATGATGGAATGGAGCACAGAGAAAATTCTGCAAATAAATCCTACCTCAATTTTTACCACTTCCCTTTCTATTTGAATGGTGTTATGCCCTTGACGTGAGGCTGAGTTATCAAACCAGATTTTGAACATGTTCTTTTCTCACAATTCTTAGAAAATCTATCACCTCAATTTTCATTTACTATCATGGGGTCTCAAATTTGAGAAAGAGCCAGTTTTTAAAATTCTGTTACATCCTGAAAGCTTTTTCCATTAATTGACAAACCTCCTATATTTTGGCCTAAACATGTGTACCAATCATCTACCTCCCATCCAAGTACTAACCAGGCCCGACCCTGCTTAGCCAATCATCTACCTCAAATGCAAATACTATATTGAAAAAATAAAGCAATAGATATATAATCGTCAGAGTCTGATGCACAGTTTACAAATATCATTTTCAACTTTCCCATGTCTTGTTATAACCTTTTTAAGTTTCACACGATTGAACTTTTGAAAACTAATGAATTTATAAATTAATGAATACCAGTTTATGCATGAAATTATAAATTATAACCACAAATCAAGTGCACTTGTAGGTTTTTTTGCAATCACCTACAATCTCTCTGAAAATGCATTTACCCTCTTGGAGAGAATGTTTTCAGGGAAAAAGGGCCTGGCATCAAGACCAGGAAGGTCTATCCTGAGTTGCTTTATGGGCTTCCTCATTAAAATTAAAGATAACATATAAATTATGTTACTCAATTTTCCTTCATCCCTGTTATCAAGAAATAGAATATGGCATGTGAAGCTGGTTAATTCACATAGCTTCACAGCCCAAAATTAGAAGCAGGTTTCTCTTAGTTGCACAAAAATCCCCACTGCAAGAAGTACTCTACCATATAGTCCCTCCAGGATGGATCCTATCTAAACCCTTACTATGGGGCCCCCAGGATAAGCTATATCTGTGATTCGAAGCTAATAGGCTTTTGACTACCAGCATCTGGGAGTTAACAACGCCCATACCTGTCCTGAGAACTCCACATCAAAGCCATAATCTTAGCCTCATCATCATGCTACAGGAAACCTACAACAGCTGCATGTGAGAATAAGCCATAAAACTCCCATCAGGATTAAACAACTCATTGAGCTCTTTGCCATTATACCACCAATCTCCATATTTTTAGAAAGAACCAATCACAGAAGGTGTTCAGCACAAGGCACTTTCTTAAACCACTATTTAGCAGCTGTACTCCAAGAAACATTATGGTTTCACTTCAAAATACTTGAAAAACATGCTTTACAACTATGTTGATAAAGTAATGACTACGAAAGTTAGGATTTTAAGTAAATTGAATTGTGAATAATATGAATAAATTTTACTTTGTGAGTTCTTTGATTCAGAGTCAGGTGTAAGTGTGATCTTATTTAGCAGGTGGTTACAGCTGTTAGTGTGGAAATAGATTTCTGGCTAAATGGATAGGTTTCTTATTTATAAATTTGTTTAATTCATTCATTTTAGAGTGCCCAGGTGTTCCAGCAATACATGGCAAAATATATTTTAGATGAGTAAATACACGAAACCTAACACAAGCTGCATACATAAAAATGATTAAATTTAAACCAGGACAAGTGCTATAGCAGATAAATCAATGCAGATACAGCACTTAATTTGTGAGACAAATGGTTGTGGTCAACAGAGTCAAAAAGTGCAGAAAGCAACCATAGTAACAACAGGGTACAACTCCTCTGCCATAGAACCACATAAGCATGGGCAGTCAAAAGAAAGGGCTTTAAAGAACTGCTGCCTAGAATGAAATTGGGCAGTTGAATATTTAGATGGTGAGATTTGGATTGCAACCTCATTTGAATTTCAACCTGTAAAATTGTTAGTGCACAAAGTGCAAAAAGAATAAATATCTTACACACACCTAGGAAGAATCTTGGACTAAAAGAAATCTATTGAATAATGATAAGTTAATGATAAACATCTGAGTAACCTAGAATACAAGTGATATTAAATTTTTCTTTACAAAGTAACTAAAAATAAGTACTGCATCATTTTTAAAAAATTTTATTTATTTGACAGAGAGAGAGAGAGAGAGAGAGAGCACGAGCAAGGGGAGCAGCAGTCAGAGGGAGAAGCAGGCTCCTGGCTGAGCAGGGAGCCTGATGCAAAACTCAATCCCAGGACCCTGGGATCATGACCTGAGCCAAAGGCAGATGCTTAACCGACTGAGCCACCCAGACGCCCTATACTGCATCATTTGTAGTAACATACATAGAAAGCTTATATTTCAGGTTCTTAAATAATTTTGTCATTTTGTAGAATTTCTATGTTCCCTGCAGATATTCAGTAATAAATACTTGATTTAAAAATACATATTACTTTTTAAATACTCCATGTGACAAATTACTGTGCTGTTAAAACTGTGGCTATGGAGCTTGATACATCTTTAAGCCTAGATTTGATTTTCAATCATAATGGATAATTATTTTTAGAATTATTTTCCATTGGTATTTTATGTAAGCAAATCTTTTTTTATTATGTTCAGTTAGCCAACATATAGTATATAATTATTTTTTGATGTAGTGTTCAACAATTTATTAGTTGCGTATAACACCCAGTGCTCATCACAACATGTACCTTCCTTAACCAAATATTTTATCCAGTGAAGAGTTAATAGAGGAGCCCTTCATTTTTATGTCTAAGACTTATTTTTGAAATATAAAATCCTATAAGTGTCACACTACAGTCTAAATGAACACTGATTAGTTTGCCAAATAGAATTTTGAAAAACCATAATTTCCATTTCAACATCTCCAATTTGTCCTATTATTTTAAATCAAATTGGTGACTAATACCTATCTCATTAACAATGATATTCATAGTAATACAGGTAATATTTGAGTATCACTATTAATATGGATAAGACAGTGAACAAATACCTTATCATCCAAACCAGAATAAGTCTTGACTGAAAAGGTGGGGGGCATTATGAATAGTGTACTTGGCAAACAAGAATAGTCACCTCAATCACAACTGTTCCTATATATAGGCATAACAAATCTGTAAAAATAATAAAACTGGGACAGTATTGTCTGAGACAGAAACATAAATAGGGATACACAAAGAAAGAGTAATAACTAAAGAAGTTGTACATATTTGTTTCATAAGACTGTTTTCTTTAGAAAACAGTTATAAGTGGGGTACCTGGGTGGCTCAGTTGGTTAAGCGTCTGCGTTCAGCTCAGGTTGCAACAGGTTGTGAGCTAGTCCTGGGATCAGCCCTGCAATCACAATAAATTGGCTTCCTGCTCAGCAGGGAGTCTGCTTCTCCCTCGACGACCCCCCCCCCCGCCCCGCCTCCTACTTTGTGTGCCTGTGTGCACACGTGAACTCTCTCTCTGTCTCTCCCTCAAATACATGGGTAAAATCTTAAAAAATAAAATGTTGTAAGTATTTTTATGTTCTCTAAAATATTAATAAAGTGCTTACTGATAATCAGGGGAAAATTTTGTTCTACTAAAGGGAAAATGAAACTGGTCAGAATTGATCAACATTATACAGGTAACCTATGAATTTGTTTCTTAGGGGAACATTCCATCTCTGCAATAAAACAGACCACATTTTCCAAAAAGATTCAAAATATTTTGCATTAATATTATCAAAACTACATGCTTAGAGACATTAAAAAAATATCTAGAATACTCAACTACAGCACTGTAGATTTGTCTACAGTGTCAGAAACACTTTTATCTAATTATATTTAAATGTACACTAATCTGAACTTAAATAGCACAACTATTATAACTTGCAAAGATACTTTGTGACAAAAAAAAAACCTCCATGGTTCTCAATGTTTAAATTAAACTCTCATTTCAACTCTGAAATGAAATGAGGTTGGAAGTTATCACTCTCATTTTTATAAGAAAAAGTGAAACAAAGTAAAAACCAATGGCTTTTCTTGAACACATCAGAGAACTGATGTCACAGGTCAAACCACTACCTGGAAATCTGAAGAGACAAGTGAATCCAGAGAGTCATGACTGAAACCTGCTTATCTGGTACAGAAGCCATGAGTAGGAATACTTAAATGGTAAGTTTGACAAATTGCTGGAGGCTGAGTAGTACCAGCATAAATGGAAAACTCCCGGGGCCACTGTCTTAGGGGAGACCTAACACTTCCATAGATTTTACCCTGAGGAACTACACCAAGTTTTCACAGTAAAGCGCTAAGAAAAATCACCTATGGTTCTGACGGGAGAGAGGGACAGTAATCATGAAATAGGACCGAGCATACTTCATATAAAAGGCCTACTTCTCTAGGAGTGAAGGCTTCATCAGAACTTTATTCCACCTGGGTGAAAGTCAGTTCTCCCACTCCAGCTTCTACTTCTTGTCCCTCTTAACGGTGGGGGGGGGGGGGTAAGAAAGTCTTGTCAAGTTCACATGCCAGGTCCTCTGGAATTAGATATAAAATTAGAGAAAGCATCCTTTCCTCTTCACTTTACTACCAAACCAACAAAGCCCTAGCATAACAGTGGATCACAGTTCAAATAAGTTTAAAAAGCATAAGTTTTGAGGAAAAGTACCTAGGAAAACCCGAAGTCAAAAGAGGAGAAAAATGAAAATTACACTAGAGGAATTTGAAGACTTTGGTATATATAACTGCAGCAAACATTAAACACAAGTCAAATTCTAGCCAGATTAGTATAAAACTTTACAGAGAAGGCCAATTTACCTGAGATCCTATTACCCAATACATCATGCCCAGCTTTTAAGCAAAAACAGTCTGAAGAAGCAAAACAAGCATCAGAACCAGACGCTTATGACACAAATGTTGAAATTTTTAGACAGGTAATTTAAAGTAATCCTGATTAATATGTTAAGGGCTGTAATGGAAATAGTAGACAACATACAAAAACAGAAAGGCAATGTAAGGAGATAGATGGAAATTCTAAGCAAGAATTGAAAGGAAATGCTAGAAATATTTTTTAAATGGTAACAGAAACCAAAGAATGCCTTTGGTGGGCTCATCAATTGATGAAACTGATGAGGAAAAATGACTGAGTTTGAATGTAGGCTGATAGATACTTAAACTAAAATTCAACAAGTAAAAGGAATGGGGGGGGGAGTGGGAAAAAAAAAAAAAAAAGAAACAACGTCCAAGAACTGCAGAGCAAATTCAAAATATGTTATATATGCCTAACTGGAATTCTAGTGGAGAAGACAGAAAGAAAAAGAAATATTTGAATTAATAATGGCCCAGAAACTTCTAAAATTAATAACAGAAAACAAAGCAAAGATCCAGAAAGCTCAGAAAACACCAAGCAAAATAAACACCAAAAAGGCACATCAAGGCATACCATATTCAAATTGCTGAATACCAAAGACAAAGAGGAAATTTTGAAAAAAGACAGACAGACAGAAAGAAAAAGACCGACCTTACCATTAGAGGAATAAGGATGAGAATTGTAATGGACTCCTCAGAAATCATACAAACAAAAATAAAATATTTAACATGTTTAAGAAAAAGAACCTATTTTTTCTTCCTATATTCACTTATTTAAACTTGAATTCTTGGCAAAAACAATTTATGATTTGAGAGATAACAGACATCTGAACTGAAAGTAGACATACAAACATGCGAGAGACAAAAAGTAATATGTGTTTTCCTATTTACTCTTTTTGAAATCCTTTTCTAATCTATTTTATTAAATTTATGTCTCCTTTTTCTGCTAAGCAGAAGTATATTGGCATTTACTCAAGAAAGAATTGTTAATACAGCCTTTGATAAAGATGCTTTCAAAAATTCATTGAAGAAAAGTCATCACACACACAAAAAAAGAAAATAAAAGAAAAAAGGGGGGAGGTTAGGCCATGGCTCCTTTATTCTTTGGCTAAAAGAGCTATTTGGGATTTTAGCATCCTGTTCTCCCTCCACAGAATTGTTGATTTGAACTTTAGCAGTAAATGGCATTCCAATCTTGTTGCCATAGACATATTAAAGCTTCTGGCAGGTTTCTGCTTTGTGTTAGGTTCTGTCACTGGGTAAAATGTTCTTGTCTAGGGAAGAAAATACCTGTCAGAAGCAGATGGGGGCTTAACATGGTGTCAGCATTGTGGAAAAGTCAACATTTGTTCTGTAGTTCACTGCAACACTAACAAAAATGAAAGGCAAGTCTAGCAGAGTGATAGCAAAGGACAAAGTAATGGAGGAGAAATCAGGGCTGAGTTCCTGAAATAAACTAATTCATTTTATATTCCATTGTGTTTGTTTGTTAGGGCTGCATAACAAAGTGGCTTAAACAATAGTAATTTATTGACTACCAGTTCTGGAGGCTAGGAGTCTAAGATTAAGGTGTCAGCTGGCTTTGTTCCATCTGAGCGCTGCAAAAGAAGAATCTGTTCCAGGTCTCCTTCCTTGGCTTTGTAGATAGCCATCTTTTCCTAGGTCTTTATATTGTCTTCCCTCTATACCTTTGTCTGGGTGCAAATTTCCCGTATAAGGACACTAGTCATATTGTATGAGGGCCCACCCACCTGTTAATTACCTCTATACAAACCCTATCCCTATAAGGTCACATTTTGCGGTACCAGGGGTTAAGCTTTCAACATATGAATTTGGTGGGAACACGATTCAACCAATAGCACTTTGAAACACTGAGAAATATTTTACCCAGAGTTTCCTGAAACTATAGTTTCAATAGGTCACTCTTACCAATAGATTCATGTTATGTATGTGATTTAAGTAATTAGCCAAGAAAATTACAGTTAACTATTAATCATATGTGAAAAAATATTGGTCAAAATGGTAACCCTATTTTGGTCAGTGAGACATTTGGATGCACTTGTAAATTTGGATTTAAAGGTGAATCTTGTGGGTCTGTCTGCCTGTTTATCTTTTGCCCTAAATCTGTAATTTAGATCACTCCCATTGGGATAGTAATTTTTTGCTGTGGCTTGGGCTGCAAGACATACATGCAGTTGTTAGGTTTGTTTCAAAACAATCACAAAGGTAATGTAACTCCAGTTGACCTTTGTAAGTCATTAGAATCACTTTGTTTAAAAGTGATAGTAATTCCACTTTTGGGGAGGATGACATAAAAAGGACTGGGTTTTTCCTCTTTTCTGAAACAGCTAAGAAAATCAGGTTACTATATGGAAAAATTATTCTCAAGACATTGAAACAATGTAGGATTTTTTTCCCTTGAGAAATAAATCATGTGAAAAGATACTCAACATCATTACTTATTATACCAATAAAAATCAAAACCACAATGAAATATCACTTTACTTCCACTAGGATGGCATAACTAAAAAGTCAGACAATAACAAGTGTTGATAAGGAGGTGGAAAAATTTGAACTTTCATGGATTGGTGAGGGAAATGGAAAATGGTACAACTACTTTGGAAAATAGTTTGCCAGTTCCTCAAATGTTACACATCACATTACCATATTACCCAGCAATTTTACTTGTAGGTATTTACCTAGAAATGAAAACATACATATACCCATGTAAAAGCTTATACCAAATGTTCATAGCAGCATTGTCGATAAAACCAAAAAGTAGAAGGCCCAAAATCTCTTCTACAGAAACAAAGAAAATTTTATATATCCCTATAATAAAATGTTTTTGGCAATAAAAGTGAATAAGTCATTACCTGTTACATGGATGAACCCTGAAAACATTATGCTAAATGAAGCAAACAGATGCTGACATAAGTGAGGGTTCTTTTTAGAGTGATGAAAATGTTCTAAAATTAAATTGTGCTGATAATTCTCTGAATATACTAAAAACCATTTACAATCACATAACTCTGAACATACTGAAAACCATTGAGCTATATGCTTTAAATGGGCAAATTGTGTGATATTTGAATTATCTCAATAAAGCTGCTATAAAAAAGAAATTTAAAATAAAAAAATGGTGGAGTCAGTAGAAAAGGAAATTAAAATAGTCATTATAACAATATTCTATTCGTTGAAGGATATAGAATGAATTAGCAAGTAGAGACATCAAAATTATAGAAAAATAAATACCTAAAATGAAGCTTGGAAAGAAAACATAATATCCAAGATCAAAAATATACTTGATGGAATTAATAGCCAATTAAACATTACAGATTACTGTATTTGAAAACATAATAATAGAAACTCTCCAAAAATTAAAAAAAAAAAAAGAAGAAAAATTTCTGGGGATAAAGAAGAAAGCATCAGTGAACTCTGAGATAACTTCAAGCATCTAGAAATATGTATGTTAGAGTTACTGAATTAAAGGAGTGACAAAACCACCTCAATAAAGACCATTTTCCAAACTTTGTTAAAAAAATATATATAAATACACAAATATAATAAGTTCAACAGCCTCAAATACAAGAAACAAAACTACACCAGGCATATTACAAATAAATTACTTAAAAGTAATGATAAAGAGAAAATCCTCACATACCTATTAGAATAGCTAAAATAAAACATAGGGGCAATATTAAATGCTGACAAGGATGCAGATGAACTGGATCTCTCTTGGTACTACTATGGAAGATAGTTCGGCAGTTTGTTTTGTTTTGTTTTGTTTTTTAAAGTTAAACCTATATTTATCATATGACTTGGTAATTGCAACCCTGGATATTTCCAGAGAAATGAAACTTCGCATCCACACAAAATTGTCCACACAATTGTTCACAGCAGCTTTATATGCAATATCCTAAAACTGGAAACAACAAAGTATCCCTCATTAGATGAAGGGTTAAACCAACCGTTGTACATCCATACCATAGAACACTACTCAGCCATAGACAGCTTTGAACTACTGATTAACACAACAACTTGGATGAATCTCAAGGGCAGCATGATGAGTAAAAAAGACAATCTCAAAGATCACATACTGTAGGATTCCATTTGTATAATATTCTTAAAATGAGAAAATTATAGAGATGGAGAGCAGATTATTGGTTGGCAGGGGTTAGAGATGGTGGGAATTGGGGATGAGTATGACTACAAAAGAGCATAAAGGAGGTGTTTGTGGTGAGATTGTGTTGTATCTTGACTACAGCAATGGCTTCATGAATCTACATATGTGATAAAATGACACGGAACTATATATACACATTGTACCAATGCCAGACTCTGGTTTTAATTTGTACTATAATTATGAAAGATGTAACTATTGGGAGAAACTAGGTTAAGGGTACATGGGCTCTCTCCATACAATCTTTGCAATTTCTTACGACTACATAATTATTTCAAAATTTGAAAAAAAAAAAAAAAAAAACCTTAAACTGCTCTCATTTCAGTGAGAACCTTCCCCAGGTGGATGCTGACCCTTTTGCCTGGTACAGGGAGGAGGAGGAGGAAAGGTCACCTGAAGTAGATCTGAGCCCAGCCCACAGTAAGGAGTCAAGTCCCTCCCAGCTCCTTCTGGATTGGCTGACCTATTGAAGCATAACAGAGAATAAATTATTGTTTTTTAAACCACTGAGCTATGAAGTCCTTTGTAGCACTAGTGTGACAATAGCTAACTAATGGATACCTACTTGCCTCACCTCCTCTCCAAACCCCGAGAGGATAGATGTTGGTCATTGGTGACTGTGGCAGAGACAGTTAATTGTCTTCCAACACCAGTCCTACCCACCTACTACCCTAAGAAATCATCTCTCTGATTTTTATTTGGTCATATGGCTATCTGGATTAAGACTACATTTCTAGCTCCCATCTTGTAATTAGGTGTGGCCATGTGACTAAGTTCTGAACAACGGCATGCAAGGGAAAGTATCATGCGACAGTTTCTAAGAACCTTCTCTAAGAAATATCTACATTCATTTTGCCCTCTTTTTCTTAGCTCCTTTACTTCTTCCCACAGATTAAAATGCAGAGGTGATGGTCGGAGCTAGAGCAGCCATCTTGAATATGAGGTGTGAACTGCATTTTGGGAATGGTAGGTAAAGCAACAAAATAGAAGGAATTAGGGTTCTTATTGATCATGGAGTTGCCACAGCATGTCTGGGCTGCTTATATCTGGATTTCCTTATTGTGAGAGAGATACAGACTTCCAGCTTATGTTTTTGGTCACTCACAATGGAACTTAATCTTTATTTATACAGTGGCATCTTATTCAGGCTACTCTTTTTCATGAGCTTACCCTGGGCAAACAACCATACTAAGCATTATATGCCTTTCATCCATTTAGTATTTATTAAACACTTACTGAACATCAGTCAATATGACAACGCTGGGGAAATAGTAAGGAGCAATAGACATGACCTTCGCCCTCAAGGGCTTTAAAAAAGAGAGAAATATTTTTTTTTTTTTTTTAAGATTTTATTTATTTGACAGAGAGCGAAAGCAGGAACACAATTAGGGGGAGTGGTAGAGGGAGAAGCAGGCTTCCCGCCGAGCAGAGAGCCTGATGTGGGGCTCGATCCCAGGACCCTGAGATCACGACCTGAGCTGAAGGCAGACGCTTAACGACTGAGCCACCCAGGCGCTCAAAAAAGAGAGAAATCTTAAAAGCAGCTATAGCAAAAAGACACAATCCATAGAGAAAAGCAAAAATAAGGATGACAGAAGATTTCTTATAGAAAAAAAAAAAAAGCAAGCTGGAACAGAGTGAAGAAACATCTTCAAAATTTTTGCGGGGGGTATCCCTGTCAATCAATAATTCTTTAGCCCGCAAAAAATAGCTTTCAGAAATAAAGGCTTTTAAAGATATACAAAATGCCAAATGTGCCAAATGAATTAGTAGCCTGCATAAATGCACTACAAGAATGTTAAAGACACTTTTTAAAGTAGAAAGATTATCATACTAGATGGAAACCTGATGTATTCGATCTAACTGTCAAAATTGGTAACTACATGAATAAAGACTATTTTTTAAATCTCTTCAAAATATAATTGCTTGTTCAAAGATAACAATAATGTATTGTGAGTTTCATAGAAAGAAAGCAAATCTATGACAATAGCATAAAGTCCGTAAGGGGAGAAATGGAAGTGTATTGTTGTAATAATATCATTACATTGTATGGGAGACAGCACAGTATCAGTTGAAAGTAATAATTTTAAAAGGTCATGCTATAAACCTCCAGGCAACATAAAGAGTTGTATCAATCCTAAAGACATGCATCTAATAAACAAAGAAAATGGAATCATAATATATTAATCCAAAAGAAGGAAGAATGAGGAAAAAGGTAAAAAAAAAAAAAATAGATGGTACAAATAAAAAACAAATAGCAAGATGGTAGATTTAAATGTTAGGATATCAATAATGACATTAATTGGTTACTCCTCAATTAAAACAAACAAGCACAATATTGTCGGGAATTGAAAGCAAGACCCAACTATGTGCTACTTACAAAAAATCTATTTTAAGCATAATGACACAGTTTGAAAGAAATATTCTGAGAAAGATACAATTAATCAAAATAAAACTGGGAGACTTCTAGATTCAGCTCAGAGTTGTAGAGAGGCCTATAAATATCCCTCCAAACTTTACAAAACGGCAAACACTGTACACAATTCAATTTGACAACTCTTGTGAACCCACCAAAGAACAGAAATTGCAGGGCAAACAAATAACATGAAATCTGGATAAACACTGGCACCTGAAGATATCAGTACTCCAGCATTTGCTTACCTGGGACAGATGCCACGTAGCACGACATAAACTGATAAAAAGCTACAGCTATAACATTTTCAAGAATATCTAAGAGTCAAGTGGGGTCGAATAAGAGTGTGAAACCCGTGGAAGTGACAGATATAGGGCTGTGGGGGTCATACCTTTTGCAGACTTTTCCTCCAGGAACCTTACCAGGGTCTCACGGAGAAGACTGAAGAAAAACCAGAAGAAGCTTCTCCCATGGTGGGGGAGAGACACACCAGCTGCCATGGAAAGTTGCAGAGAAGAGTTTCCCCCATCTTCCTTACACATCACAAACCTTAATGGTAGGGGAAAAGCAATAAACACTGTTACCTGGGGCTCTTAGAACATGAGAGAAAACCCAGTGCAGCTGGGGAAAGAACAGAAAACAAAGCAAAACAATCAAAAATAAAACCCCGCACAGTCGCTAGGGGAATGTAGGGGAATGCGTACCAGGCCGGGCACTACCGCGGCAAGAGCGCACGTGGTGCTCGTGAGGTCTGTGCATCAGAGACGCAGGACACAGTTCCCGCCAAGACTGAGGGTAAACCAGAACGTCAACCAACGCCTCTGCCCTCACCTGTCACTCAGTAAATACAATAATGGAACACAGCTGGGAGACTGTTAGAGAAAGAGCCTCTCTAGGCCACAGCACAAAAAGGAAACCGGTGGCCAAGAAGAGAGGAGAAAATGAGAAAACAAACAAACAAAATCTCTTTAAATGAACCTACTGCCAAAGCCAACTTGACACCAGAGAACCTTGAAGACTATGGTGCAGGGAAAGTGAGCACAGCAACAAGGGGCCTTCAACCCAGCTCGACCTGGACGGGATCACCGCAAGCCCACCTGCCACAGGCCTAGCAGAACGAAAGGAGTTTGGTTTCACAAGCGAAACAAAATATTTACCTCAGTATCCACTATCTCATACAACAAAAGTTCAAGCTTACAATTAAAAAAAATTCTATAGCATACCAAAGGGCGAGGAAAAACAAATTCTGAAGAGACAAAGCAAGCATCAGAACCAGACTCAGATATGAGACAGATGTTAAAAACAATCCCAGCAATGTGCCTCGGTTGACGTTCATAGAACATTCTAATCCACACAAGCAAAATACGCCGTGAGCCCATGTAAAAGTGTTCAACATCATCAATCATTAGGAAAATGAAAAATAAAACCATAATAAACTACCATTACATACCTTCCTGAATGATTAAACTGAGATATCACCAAAAGCTGGTGTGGAGCAAACATAACTCTCATACTTGTGCAATCAATCACTTTGGGAAAAGTTCTGGCAATATCTTGTATAACTAAACATACACTTACCAATGGTCCTGCAATTCCAGTACTAGGTAACTAACCCTAAAAATGAAAACATATGTACACAAAAGGATGTAATTTCCAATGTTCCAAAGCAGCTTTACTCATAAGGTTAAAAACTAGGAACAGTAGAGTTCACGAACAGGTGAATGTATTAATGAACTGATGTATATCCATACAATGAAGTACGGCTCACCAATAAAAAGAGATTATACTGTTTGACTTCATGTATTTTAAGTTCTGAAACAGACTCGGGCATTATATGATCTAAAAATATCAGAACGATAGTCACCTCTTAAAGGAGGTATGAGTTGAGTGGAAATGGCATGGCCAAACTTTTGGGGATGTTGGTAATATTCTATATCTTGATTTGTTTTACATGGCTATGTGTGTTTGTCAAAACTCTGAAAGCATAACTGTAATTTGTGCAATTCATTGTGTAAAATGATATTAGAAGAAAAGAACTGCATTAAATATTGAATTCTATCTAAGATCTGCTTGCTGAAATATTTAGAAGTGTTCTGATGCCTGTGATTTAGTTTTAAATTCATCAAAAAATAAGATGATTGATTGATGGGTAGGGGTATGGGTGAAGGATCTGGACATCTGATAAAGCAAGAAAAGCAAAAGGTTTGTCATATAATCTAGGGTTGTGCCTATGAATGTTTACTATACAATATTTTCAACTTTGATACATATTTTAGTGTTTCTATAATACAAATTGGAAAAACAAAAGAAATGCTGAAGAGGCTGACCACTGTCTCCAACCACTGCAGGCGTCTAGCTGACATATGGAGAAATAAAGGATGTACATATATTTTTAAAGTTTATAGTTTTCACAGGATGCCTGGGTGGCTCAGTTGGTTAAGCATCTGCCTTTGGCTCAGGTCATGATCCCAGGGTCCTGGGGTAGAGCCCTGCATCAGGATCCCTGCTCAATGGGGAATTTTTCTCCCTCTCCCTCTGCCCCTCCCCCCACTCCTGCTCTCTTTCTCTCAAATAAACAAAATCTTTTAAAAAATTTATAGTTTTCACTATTACACGAGAATATTCTAATAATCGTAAGGGGGGGGGGAGAAAAATCTTTTCCTTCTGTCCTTCTAAGTTCCCAGCTGGAGGGCTGTAATAAAGGACAGATTCCCAAGAGAAAAACATACAAATTTATTTAATATGTCACAAGGGAGCCCTCATAAGGAAATGAAAACCCAGTGGAGCTGTTAAACCTCAGCATTTGAATGCTAGGTTTGATGAATGGTGGAAAGTCGTAGAAAAATGGAATAAGACAAAAGGATTTGAGCAAAGGGAAACTTAGCAAGGTCTGTTAATTTGAACTCCTCTCTCAGCATCCCTTAGTCTTTAGAAATAAGGATACTCCTTTCCTCTGGGTAAAGGGTGGGCCACACCCCACACAAGGGCCTTATCACCTACTTCAGGGACACGGGGGTCTTATGACGTACATGGAGAGACAAGGGGCATCAGAGAGTCCTTCATGCACCTGCCATTTCTCAGATTCCTTCAGCTTAAATATTCACTATGCCAAAGTGTCATATTATGGAGTAGCATATCCTGAACCCCGTCATACAGAAATAAGACTTAATTATGTCTAAAGTAACCAGAATACATTTTATTGTCTGAGAGAGTGAGTGGAAAAGTCATAGATCTTGCCCCAGATATCATCTGAGGGACAGAGAAGAACTAGCTAAACATAACAGGTTTAAAAGGACAGTTGTGGGAGGAATAAAATCACTTTATCATTACATTCTATTGTATTTTTCTTTTCAACCTAGCAGTTACACACAGATTTTCCTGGCAAGGTTAAAAGCACAGTTTAGATTAAACATTATATAGTTATAGTGTCTCCAATCCATGCAGGGGTGTGATTTTTCACCAGTGGAATGAATTATTCTGTAGTGATTAAATAAAGAGACATTAAAGCCAAAGCACCTAGTATGTTATATTGGCTCTACATTCATTGGCTGTGGGAAAAAATTGTTTAACCTCACAGAGCAAGTTTGTTCATCTGTAAAATGGAGA
Source organism: Phoca vitulina (assembly GCF_004348235.1). Classification (NCBI taxonomy): domain Eukaryota; kingdom Metazoa; phylum Chordata; class Mammalia; order Carnivora; family Phocidae; genus Phoca; species Phoca vitulina. The sequence goes on from NW_022589706.1 coordinate 42,857,986, forward strand.
TAACATTAGTACATATCACATAGGGTTTGTTCATTCGGAAACTGCTCCCCACACCTGGAGGGCTAGGAGAGGCTGAAGGAAGAGGCGGCATCCCAGATTAGAAGGTGGCAAGTTTAGTAAGCAAGGGAACTTACACAAGAGGTTTTTCTTGGGCAGCCCGAGGACGGGTAGATCTCTGCACCTGCCTGCCAGAATTCTAAAGTTTATACAGAGGGCTTAATGAGGTTTGGTCAGCATACTGTCCCAATGGCCTCACCAACACATTGTTCTCTCAAGGCTGCATTCTTGAAATCGGCTCACACTGTGGGCAGAGTGGGCGGAATATACATTCCAAGAACATGGGAAGGGTGAAGAGCCTCCTATTGCATGGATCCAGCTCTTAGGTCACCGGAGGTCATGTCATCTTGATGACCTCCTCCAACAGGGTTGTAGTTAGAATTAAGTAAGTTAATGATTAAGCCATCTAGGGAAGTGCAATATAAATACTGGTGATGACAATTTTGAGTATTGTTTGCACTTTTATAAAGGCATTTGATATAATAGCTAAATGAGTCTCTTTTATCTTTATAGTATTTATTAAATTCACTACTAATGCCAAAGGTATAACCTATCAGGTCAAACTATTTTAGTAAACTTTTAAAAAGTATAAATTGAACAAAAAGAAAAATGGCTAATATTATAAAATAACTTCCTTACAATTATAAGAAATTTATGCTTTTTCTTCAAGGAATTCACAAATCTGTCACACACAGTTTCTCACATCAAATGATTTTCCATCTTTAGCATTGGATTTTAGTTTTAGGTACACTGTCTTAAGTACATACACAGGACTGGCATATATTTCTTAATGTTTAAAATGTTCATTTTACATTTTCTCTGTTATATTATCATTGATATTCAGTGTGTGTATACATCTATGTAGATTTTCATTTGGTAGGGATAGCGTTGTTGTTCTGTAGACTGGTTAAAAAGAGTATGTCCTAAATTATATATTCTCAATTAATTTAGCCAAAGATACAGAAATTTAGCATCCATGCAGTGGCCCCACAGAGCAGCCAGTTGATACAGAATATCTCATCACCATTTCTTTGACCCAAACCCCAGATTCTCTAGTAAAGACTGTGCAATTGTCCTTGATACCTTCCGTACAAGTCAGGGTCTTGCCTAGGCTGAAAAGCTTAGTTTTCTAAGAACACCATTGATCCCTATCATTCCCCTCCCTTCAGAACTTACAATTCCGTTCAAAAACTTATGTAGACAATTTCTTCTACCTGCTTCTGTTAAAGAGAATATTTATAAACATTGGACTCTTCACTTGTTGGCTCTAACTCTGTGTCCACATAGCTGCCTTCTTATGGATGGGCAGGAAAGCAGAGTTTGCACCCAATGTTTTTTTTCAGTAATTAGTGACTCTCCATCTTTATTTCTGACTTCCTAGAAAGGTCCCCTCTTTGCAACATTCTAGAGTTTAGACGGAACTGAACAACAATGGAGCAAACACTGGTTAAACTAAACATCAGGAACCTGCGTGCTTTCCCTCACAGTAGTTGCGAGCATCTCAGGCTCCTCTCTGGATCCAGTTTGACTCCTTGACCCGTATTCAGTAGTGTGGGAGGAGGTAACTGTGCTACCCATACGTACAGGCCAAGTCACCATTTTCATTTTCATTTCTCTGGTTTTGGTTCATTATTTCACGTTGCTTTTGTTGTTGCTATTATTTTAGCCTAGTACATTGTTGTGGATTCTACACATTTTTAATTTTCATGGCCAGGGAAGCCAATGATACAACTAAATCTGTTCCACCAAAGAGAATTTTTTAATGCATGTCATTGTGTATGTGCCTCCTGGGGACAAAGGGGGTTTCTTCTTACTAAACCCAAGTACAAGCATACTTCACTTTCTGAAAGTTCACATTATGACACTTTGCTTTTACAAAAGGCCTTATTAGTATCTGTTTTCACTAAACAAAGAAATCCGTAGAGAAGTTTCACTGGTGGAAAAAAGAAAAAAAGGTGAAAACCAAAAATAGTGTTCAGGGTTTGTTTGGCAGTGAGCAGTTATAGAGGCATGCTTACCTGAGCAGGGAGAGTGGAACCAGGTCCTTCCCGGGGAATTCAGCATCAAGCTGCCAGAGTTTGGAACTGCGTCTGTGAGCCTATGTGTTTTATCTTGATTTATTTTGTGAATCTATTAGCAAGATGTGTCCTGAGGTATCAGAAAAGCCTATGTTATTTTGGGGGGATCTAGGAATGCTAAGAAATTTTAGTATAAATTACTGATAACTGCTTCTCTACACCGTTTTGGCTCGTGAAATTTTTCATAGAATCACTCTACTTTCGGATAGTGAGGGGAACCTGTATGTTCAAAAGGTGAAATAAAGACTGCTTTAATTAGAATGGTATTTTTCATTACATTTCCAAATTTTAGAACACATTATTGTGATATAAAGGTAAAAGAAGGATTTTGTTCTCTGATACAGCCATTCAGCAATTTACTTAATCACTCTTGAGTTTTAGTCCCCTGTTCTACAAAATAGAGAGTAGTAGCTATTATTAAGTGCTCTGGCTTTTCAATTCAAATTTCACATCTCAATTCAATGCAAAACATAACAATACTTTTTAAATGGACTTAAATAGATGTGCTCACTGTATTTATGAATTGAGCCAAATTTGGGCAGGGTAATCGACACTTAAGAGAATTCAATTGAAGTTCAAATAGTTTGATGAATTAAAAAGGTAGATATAATTATGACTGGTATTTCAATTAGGTAAAACAACCTTTCAACCACAGAATCATTTGGTAGTGTTTTAAGAAAAGACAAGATAGCACTGGGATGCAATCTAGATTATGCACATAATTCTCTATCTCGACAACAAAGGGGTTTCTGCTAAAACCCAGTGTTCAGGAAAGAATCGATGGAATTTGGAACTTTCCCACATCACTAATATAGGAGTTTAAACAGCAAGACTATAAGAAAAACTTAATAGACACATTAGCCTTTATTCTGGTAATAGACATTAAGTCTGCTGGATGTTGTACCAGGGAAAGTTCAATCTATTTTCAATGAGAAGTAACAAATCATGATTTGGCTAAACCTTATACAGATGCCTGAAAGAACTTTCTGGCTGGGATGATGGAGAGATGTGAGACTTGAGTTCCCAATAAGATTGCAGATTCTCATTCCTTAAAGATAAAAATAAGATGTCTACCTTCTTGGGATTACTTTACTGCAGACCTAGGATTAAGGTGGGGAGATGAATGAAGTAGGCATTAAAGTTTCATTCCAGGCCTGTAACTAACTCAATGAATTTCTTGAACTTACCATTTTCACCTTGTAACAGATTCAGCAATGCAGCAAAATTACCAGGCAACCCAATTTCTTAGGGTTGTAGCAATGTCACAGATAATTAAATAGAAACTGGGGTTTTGTCCTGGTTTCAATAAATTGGCCAGCTGGACCACCAGCAACATCTCCCTATGCAGTTATAGAGATCTAGCAGTGTGTTAATAAAAGCCTCAGGGAGGTCCCACAAATTATTGGCCATTTTCTACAGGAGATATAGCTCTGGGCAAAACTTCAAAATGAATATCTAGTACTCCTGTTCCAATAAAAAGAGGAGCATACGAGTACATGGCATATACATATGTTTATGTGCATGTATGTTAAATGACCTAAGAAGTATTGAAAATTAATGAGACATTATGGAAAAATGGCTAACTTCCCTCTCCCCCTACCATATATAGCTCTACTAATCCAACAACTCACCAGCTATTAATACTTAGTATTCAAAGGAAAAACACATTTGCAATTTAATTAAAGCACAAGGTGGTAGGTTCTATTTAGAAATTTCACGGTAAAGGCAATTTTCTCTCCCCACACCATTTTTTTTTAAACCAACTTGATACCTGACATTTCTCATATATGACTTGCTAGTGCTGTTAACACTGAAATTAGTCTAATAGCAATAATAAGTGAGAGGTTTAAAAATAATAAAAATAAAATAGCAATTTATGTATAATTAAATTTAATTATATAATTAAACATAATATAAATAATACCATTCAACACTTTTGAAGAATTCAATTAGCTTAAAGTTGACTGTGGAGGAAAACTAGATGGGGGGATAAAATCCCGAGCATTCTTTACTTTTTGATCATGAGCTAAGTAATGATTATATTATTGTTCATTTTTCCAACAATTCAAATCTATAATACTAAAAATTTTAATAGAATTGCTGCAAAAAGTTAAATATTGTTACATTCCCCAAATTTCTGAAAACAACAACAATAATAATAATAAAATATTATGTACTAATGGTATCATTTCTTGCTCAGCTTGTTAAAGAGAAAAGAGCTCTAATTATAAGAGCCTCTCTCCAGGGAACCAATCCTCGTCTATAAATTTTAATGTCAATTTTCCCACTTATCAGAACAATTTGGAAATTGCACACATCCATTTTTGGGTCTTTTATTTTTCAATCTAGACATCACAACCTTTAAATATTTTAATAAATGTTAAATTGACATTTCACTAACTTTCAAAGTCTTGAAATATTTCCATTACCCAAATTAACTTTTAAGTGTGGATCCCCAATTCTTATCTGTATATGTTATAAATATTACCCCCACAAAAAAAGTATAAAGTATAGATTCTAACAAAAAGCCTCACCATAAATAGTCCCTGTATTTGTGGCACTTCTGTCTGTAAACACTTTTTTTTTAACTAAGAAATTTCTAAATCAAACATACTCTGTAACAAAACGTAGAATCTTATGAGACACTATTTTACTGGCATCTACCCCTAGATGGTAGACAAATTCTTCTCAGTAATTAATCAATCAATAAAGAGACATATATATGTATATATATATATATATATATATATATATATAAAAGAAGACATATATATATTATAAATACATATATGCATACATACATATACACATATACAAGAAGACAGGTAATATAAATATAGAGAGAGATCAATAAGAATTAGTAATGCAATGTTAATGGCTATTGTGGTGGGATTATATGTTAAATTCTATTTTCCTTTATATATATATATTTTTTAAATTTTCTATAAGTATGTATTATTATTTTATAATTTTTATAATTATAAACATAAACATTGTATTTTATAATTATAAATTATAATTTTATAATTATAAACATAAGCATTGTATTTTAAGAAAGAAAAATAGTTTCACGAGTATTTAATCTCTGAACATTCAACTGATAGCATTGAATACAAAATATTTTTCATATCCATAATATTCCTGATAAAAATCAAATTCCTACTGCTAATTCTTTCTAGTTCCTTATGCGTTATAGACTTAGAAACTGAATGTCATATATAAATCTAGCCTTTAATTTCTAATTTAAAAGCCTCCATAGTAAAATTTTTAAATATTTTATTTGATAAATTTGATGTTGCATTTTGTAAATTTAAGGTATACACCATGTTACTTTGATACATTTATATATTGTGATCTGATTGCCATTGAGGCAATATTTAGCACATTATATCATAGTACAATATTATAGTCTATATTCATTATCCTGTGCATTAGATCTCTATGGCTTATTTAGAACTTGTTACAAGTTTATACCCTTAAATACCATGAGTCTTATCTCTCCATTACCCATCCTCTAGTAACCAATATTTTGTTTTCTGGGTTTTTTTTTGCAAGCTTAACCTTTTTAGATCCCACATTTAAGTGATATCATGCAGTACTTGTCTTTGCCTCATTTATGCTGTTTAGCATAATGTGCTCAAAGTACATCCACGTTGTCACAAATAGCAAGATAGCCTCCTTTCTTGTGGTTAAATGATATCCTACTGTGTATATACATATATACCACATCTATTTTAGCCATTCATCCATTGATGGGCATTTGGGTTGTTTCCGTATCTTGGCTATTATGAATAATATTGAAATAAATATGGGATTTTATATGTCCTGTCAAAGTTCTGATTTCATTCCTTTTGGCTAGGTACCAAAGAAGTGGAATTGCTAGCTTATAAGGTAAATCTATTTTTAATTTTTTGAGGAAACTTCATATCGTTTTCACTAGTGGTTGGACTAATTTACATTCCCACTAACAGTGTGTAAGGGCTCCCTTTTCACCACATCCTCGCCAGCAATTGTCTCTTGTCTTTTTGTTAATAGCCATTCTAAAAAGCGTGAGGTGATATCTAATTGTGGTATTTATTTGCATCTCCCTGATGATTAATGACACTCAGCATCTTTTCATGTACCTATTGGCTATTTTGATGTCCTCTTTTGAAAAATGTCTATTTAGTTCTTCTGCCATTTTTAATCACATTTTTTTTATTATATCTCATTAGTTCTTTAATTTTTTTAAAGATTTATTTATCTATGTTAGAGAGAGAGAGAGTGAGAGCAAGAGTGAGCACAGGGAAGGGCAGAGCGAAATAATCTCGAGCAGACTCACCACTGAGCACAGAGAGCAACATGGGGCCCAATCCCAGACCCTGAGATCATGACCTGAGTCAAAATCAAGAATCTGATGCTTAACCGACTGAGGCACCTGGGAGCCCCACATTAGTTCGTCATATATTTTAAATATTAACCCCTTATCTGACGTATGGTTTGCAAATATCTCCCATTCTGTAATTTACCATTTCATTTTGTTAATTGTTTATTTTGCTGTGCAGAAGCTTTTGCATTTGATGTATTCCATTTGTTGATTTTTCTTTTGTTGTGCTTTTGAAGTCATGTCCAAAAAATCATGGCTAAGCCCACTATTGATGAGCTTCTTTCCTACGCGTTCTTCTAGGAATTTTAGGGTATTAGGTCTTACATTTAAGTTTTTGATCCATTTTGAGTTAATTTTTGTAAGTGGTATGGCATAGGAGTCCAATTTCATTGTTTTGGATGTTTCTCCAATTTTCACAGCACCATTTGTTAAAGAGACTATCCTTCCCCTGTTGGGTTCTTGGTTGCCTTGTCAAATATTAGTTGACTGTATATGCCAGAATTTAATTCTGGGCTCTCTGTTCTGTTCCATTAGTCTATGTTTCTATTTTTGTGCCACTACCATACTGTTTTTATTACTATGGTTTTGTAGTATAGTTTAAATCAAGAAGTGTGATATCTCTGGCTTTGTTTTTTTCTTGTTGTTGTTGTTTTTGGTTTTTTGTTTTGTTTTGTTTTTTTCCCCCCTCAGGATCACTTTGGCTATTTGGGGTCTTTTGTGGTATCACACAAATTTTTGGATTGTTTCTTTTATTTTTGTGATGAGTGTTTTGGGTATTTTGATGGTGATTGCACTGAATGTGTGGATGACTTTGGATAGTATGACTATTTTAACAATACTATTCTCCATCCATGAACACAAGATGTCTTTGCACTTCTTTGATTTCTTTCAGCCAAATCGTGTAGTTTTCATTGTACAGATCTTTAATTTCCTTGGTTAAATTTGTTCCCACATGTTTTATCATTTTTGTGCTATTGTGATTGGGATAGTTTTTCTGATCACTAGTGTAAAAGAATACTGCTGATTTCTGTAAATTGATTTTTAACCTGCTACTTTACTGAAATCATTGTTTAATTCCAACTGCTTTTTGATCGACTCTGAGATTTCCCATACATAACATCATATCACCAGTAAATAGTGACAATTTTATTTCTTTCTTCTCAATCTAGATGCCTTGTATTTCTTTATCTTGCCTAATTGCTCTAGTGAGGACTTCTAGTACTATATTGAATAGAAATGGTGAGTGTGGGCAATGTCTTATTTCTGCAGTATCCCAGGGATAAGTCCCACTTGTCATGATGTATAATCCTTTCAGTGTGTTCTTGAATTTCGTTTGCTAATATTTTGTTAAGAGTTTTTGCATCTATATTCATTAGGGATATTGGTCTGTTGCTTTCCTGTGATATCCTTAAGGATTTTGATATCAAGGCAATGCTGACTTCATTGAATGAATTGAAAAGTGTTCCTTCTTCAAAATTTTGGAAGAGTTTGAGGATGACTGGTATTAATTCTTTAAAGGTTTGGTAGTATTTATCAATGAAACCGTGCCTGGAGTTTTCTGTGTTGGGAGTTTTTTATTAATGACTCAGTCTCTTGATTTGTTATTGGTATGTTTGGATTTTCTATTTTTTCCTGATTTAATTTTAGTAGGTTGTGTGTTTCTAGAAATGTATCTGTTTTTTGTAGGTTATGTAATTTGTTGGCATATAATTGTTCATAGAAGTCTCTTATAATTCTCTGTATTTTTGTACTGTTTCCTCTTTCAGTTCTAATATTCTTTGATTCTTGTCCCAGTTTTCTTATTTGAACTAGCTAAAGGTTTGTCAATTTTGTTTATCTTTTTTTTTTTATTTTTTTTATTTTATTTTTTTTTTTTAAAGATTTTATTTATTCATTTGAGACAGAGAGAATGAGAGAGAGAGAACACATGAGAGGGGGGGAGGGTCAGAGGGAGAAGCAGGCTCCCTGCCGAGCAGGGAGCCCGATGCGGGACTCGATCCAGGGACTCCAGGATCATGACCTGAGCCGAAGGCAGTCGCCTAACCAACTGAGCCACCCAGGCGCCCTGTTTATCTTTTTGATGAATCAGCTTTTAGTTTTGCTGATTCTTTTTATTTATTTATTTTTTCTCTATTTCATTTATTTCTGCTCTGATTTTTATTATTTCCTTCCTTCTGCTTAATTTTGGGCTAGTTCCTTATTTATTTATTTATTTATTTATTTATTTATTTATTTATTTTAGTTTCTTGAATGTAAAGTTAGGTTGTTTATCTGAGATCTTTCTGATATTTTAATATATGTATTTATTGCTATAAACTTTCCCCTCAGAACTGCTTTTGCTGCATCAAAATTTGATATGTTGTATTCTCATTTTCATTTGTTTCAAGATAATTTTTTGTCTCCCTTTTGACTTCTTTTTGGACCTATTGATTGTTTAGAGTTTTTGTTTAATTTCCATATATTTGAAGATCTACTTTCCTCTTGTTGATTTCTAATTTCATGCCATTTTGGTCAGTGAAGATAGTTGGTATGATTTCAGTCTTCTTAAATTTGCAGAGTGGTTTTGTGGCCTATCATATGATCTACCCTGGGTAACGTTCCATGCATACTTGAGAAGAATGCATACTCTGCTTCTTTTGGGATGGAATGTTGTATATATAACTATTAAGTCCATTTGTTCTACAGTGTGGTTCAATTCCATCATTTCCTCATTAATTTTCTGTCTGAACAATCTATCTATTGCTGATAGGGGGTATTGAAATTCCCTAATATTATTGTATTGTTGTAATGTTGTCTATTTCTCCCTTAAGATCTATTAGTATTTGCTTAATATATTTTGGTAAGATATTGGGAGTACATATATTTATGATTGTTATATCTTCTTGATGTATTGACCACTTGTTCTGAAGAAAAGATTCACAGCAGCCGTACTCTCAGTTTTGAGGGTTAAAAAACACTTCACTGGTATTAGAAAAATCTAATAGAAACAGAAAGAAGAAAGGGAAAAATCTATGCATAGATGAGGGCAATAGTAAGCAGTAAAGGAAAATAAGACAGAGTTACATCAAATCGGGTACTTACAGCATCCAACCTCGTTAGCTGGGGAAGCCCCATGGAGACAACCAGGATGGACTCCCAATGGAGAGGCCTGGGCACAGCATTCCCCACTCAGGTGAGACTTCCACCTGACCATCCCCCTAAGGGCCATATTTATAGGGCAAATGACAGGGTCTGAAGTTAACATCTGTTGGCCTATGTGCAGTTTGGAGCGAGCTGCATTTCTATGTTACCATGTCTTTACATATTCAAGGAGCCTGGGCAAGGTGTGCTTGCCTCCCCTCCCGTATTCCTTTCTGGGGGCCAGCCCAGCCTGGAGCCAGAGGGGATGTAAGACAAGATTGACAGCTCTTGGCGTCCAGACCAAAAGGGCCAATTCTGATCTGGAGGCCAGCTAATGTCAACTAACCAGGCTCCCAAAGTCACTTATGCAGCACAAGTCTCACAAACAACATTCTTTAGCCTGCCTGTGTACCATGCAGGTCAGAGTAGTCCATTGCAGAAAACTCCATCTATCCAACACACCACTTTATTATTATATGATGACCTTCTTTGTCTCTCGTTACCATTTTTGGCTTGAAGTCAACTTTATCCGATATAAGTATCGCTAACCCACTCTCTTTTGGTTACCATATGCTTGGAGTATCATATTCCATCCCTTTACTTTGATTTTATACCTTACTTTATAACTGAGATGAGTCTCCTACAAGCAGCATATAGTTGGGTCTTGTTTTTTAATCCATCCAGATACTCCCTGCCTTTTGATTGGTGAATTCAATCTATTTACATTTAGGGTGATTATTGATGTGTAAGGACTTACTACTTACTACTACTTTTGTTTTCTGGTTGCTTTGTATCTCCATTGTTTCTTTTTCTGTGTGTTTCTGTTACTATTTTACGTTGGTGATTTTCTTTTTTTTTTATTATTATTATTATGTTATGTTAATCACCATACATTACATCATTAGTTTTTGATGTAGTGTTCCATGATTTTCTATGATGATTTGCTCGGTTTTCTCTTTTTTTATGATTTTGTGTCTTTATCCTACGTATTTGTTTTGTGGCTACCATGAGGTTTGTATAAAACATTTCATACATAAAATAGTCCTTTTTTCCATTGATAGCAATGTATCTCCATTTGCCTTTACAGGTTCTGTCATTTTCCTCTTCCCTTTTATATTTTTGTCACAAATTACTCCTTTTTATGTTTTAAGTTTGTTACCAAATTATAATAGCTATCGTTATTTTTTTAAAGAGTTATTTATTTATTTTAGAGAGAGAATGTGTGTGCACACGCTCATGTGATTGGGGGGAGGGGCAGAAGGAGCCAGAGAGACAGAGAAGGAGAGAAGCAGACTCCCCGCTGAGCACAGAGCCTGACACAGGGCTCAATCTCATGACCCTGAGATCACGACCTGAGCCTAAACCAAGAGTTGGCCGCTTAAACTACTGAGCCACCCAGGAGCCCTGCTATATTTATTTTTAATGCTCTTTTCCTTCAACCTTTATGCTATACCTGTGTATTCAACATCCTATTCTAAAATACAGTTACAGTTTTCTAATTCTGGCTGCTTATCAGCTTATTCAAAGTTTCATGTACTTTTATCTTTTTGTTTCAGGTACAAGAGCTTCTTTCAACATATCTTGTAATACAGGTTTAATGGTGATAAATGCCCTCAGCCTTAGTTTGTCTGGGAAAGCTTTTATTTTTCCTTCCTATCTGAAAAAATTAACTTTGCTGGGTAGTATATTCTTGGCTGGCAATTTTTAATCTTTCAGTACTTTGAAGGCATCCTTCTACTCTCTCCTGGTCTGTAGATTTCTGCTGAGAAATCTGTTCATAGGTTATTTTCTTTTATTTTCCCTGGCTGCCTTTATGATTCTTTATTTATCATTGACTTTTGACAACTTCATTATAATGTGTCTTGGAGAGTATCTTCTTGCACTGTGATACTATGGTGATCTATTAGCTTCACAGATTTTATGTCTAGTTCTTTCCCCAGGTTTGGGAAGTTCTCAGCTCTTATCTCTTTAAATAACCTCTCTGCCCCCTTCTCTTTCTCTTCTTCTGGGATACCCATTATTGTTATGTTGGTTCTCCTAAAGGAGTTGTTAGCTCTCATAGGGATTCTTCACATTTTTAAATCTTAGTAATCCCTTTTCTTCCATTTCAATAATTTCTAGATTTTTATCTTTCAGATCACTAATTTTCTCTTCCATCTGATTGGCTATATTCCCAGTGCTTTCTAATGCATATTTCATCTCACTTATCGAGTTCTTCAGCCTCAGAATTTGTTTAGGATCCTTTTTAAGATTTCAATTTCTTTATAAAGCACTCCTTCTATTCATTAATTTTATTCCTAAGTTCGTTGAATCGTCTCTCTGAGTATTCTTGTAGCTCACTGAATTTCTTTCGTAAGACCTATTTGAATTCTCTGTCAGTTGGCTTCCAATCTTCCATGACGTTGAGTTTGGTTGCTGAAGAATTGTCTCTATTATTAAGTAATTTCTTACTTAATAATAGTTTAGATAATTTCACTTTGACTTCTTCAGGAATTTTGGTTATTTTGACTTATTCTTACCTCCATCCCTCCTGAGAGGGATGCGATGCAATGTGTTTAGGACAACTGAATCATCTATAAGGTATAGACATAACCCAGAAGAAGGAGGAATTGAATTGTTTGTAAAGAAAGTGAAGTCATGTAACTTTCTTCAGAGGAACTATCTGAGATTAGAATATGTAGTTCTCCAGGATCAGATGTCAAAAATACCTGGACCATTTAGTGACATTTGTAACTCCTTCTTTGCTTTCTCTCATCTGTCTTTTACATTAATAAGCCAACGTTTTGTTTATTCTGCTTCCCAAATATGTTCTCCTTTTATTATCATTGCTAGGGCTTCCAGCCTGTCCTCCTCCTATTTCTAGTCTAAATAACAGTGACTGTCTCCTACCTGTTATCCTTGATATTAGCTTCTCTGCCCAGTAGCCCATCCCCCCCATCTCAAGAGAGTTCATTTCTAAAACAAATGTTTAGTCATTCTACACCCTATTTTAAAAGGCAACAGGGCACTCTATTATTCGTGTCAGAAGGTCCAAAATACTTGTATGGCCCTCAAAACCCATCAAACATGATCTCAAATAAACTTCCAGCTTCTCCCAAGTAACAAATTCTGTCCCACCACATTTCCACTTAGAGTATACCTTATGCTTCTTTCATTAATTCCTTCCCCTCCCCCTGCCGAATTCCACTGTCCCCCGCCCCTGCTCATGCTTACCTTCTGCCAGTATTGCCTACATAATGCCTCTACCTTGTTTAAGTGATGGCTTTAATTCTATATCACTGGAAAAAGTTTCTTCAGTATCACCATTCTTTTCCCATCCTAACGGAAGTAATAGCTTCTTTAATCTGCATACCACCATCTTTCATAAAAGCTTTCATTATAAAATTTAGCACATCTTCTCTCAGTTTTCACAATTGACATCTTCCTTATGTTATGAACTCCTTCATGATGATAATTATATTTACTTAGTATCATATCTAAGATCAAATCTATCATATTCTTCTTTTATTATGTATACTTTTCTGACAATGCACTCTTTTTCTGTAATTCCACATTGCAAGTACACACACCTTTAAAAAAAACCTGATTTTCCCTGTAATATACTCTATTTCTTAACCAATATAATCATCCATTAGATAGATCATTTCTGAATATCCTTGAATAAATTTCTGCTTAAATAGGATACAATTAGAATGAAGTTCACTTGGTACTTTTTTAAATTGGCAGTTTTTTAAAGACAAGCAGAAATACAATTTTAAATACTTCTACTGCACATAACATATACCTAATAGTTCCTTTTTTCTCAAAGCTAATATCCCCATCCTTCTCTAATAGGCAATGAAAAAAAAATAAAGAGAAAGAAAAGAAATACAAAGTACTTGAGTTTTATAAGTGAGAAATTATGCTTCTGTGGATTTGGGGAGTGCTTTGCAAGTGCCTACTTTTATCTAGGGAATAATTTTAAAAGATAAAAGAGTTAAGTGCAATCATTTAGAAATGCTTGGTTTTAGTGTTTAGAAGAACTAAACTTACACATTTTCTGAAAATGACTTTTTTTATCAAACGTGAACTCATTTTATTTTCTCTTTTCAATATGTCAGTAAGATAAAAGCTTATTTTTTTCTCCCCTCTGGAAATGACTATTTTTACTGTGGATAACTGAAAGAAACAGCAGAATCATAGAAATTCAAATTTCCAATGTGTGAAGTCTTTTTATAAGGAATAACATCTGTTTGAGTTTTCTTTTTTTAGAAATTAAACATGAAAATGGTAATTATTTTAAAAAATTTCATGGATATTGCTGATGTATATTTTCATGATCTTTGTTTCCATAGTACCATAAAAGGAAAACAAAAATGTGTCCAACCTGCTGTGAATTTACTTGCATAGACTGGATAAGAGGATTTATAAATAATCTAAGAGAAGGTGGCAGTAGTGTCAAAAAAAAATCAAGTAGTATGATATAAGACAAATGTGGGTTCGATTTGTGTAGTCAGTGAAATGTTTTTATTCTTAATAACAAAACCCTGTCTTTGAGATTAGCAAAATAGTTGATTTTTCTTTGTCATAAAAATACTTAAAAATGTAAAATAGAAACATTGATATTTAAGTGACTTGTTTCTCATCCCAGTATCATGAAAACAAGGTAAAAGGAAAAACATTATTACCTACCCTTTCTATACCAGTTAATATCACCACAAATCTTGTTCCTATTGATGTTTCCCTCTGGCTCAAAGTTTGCAGGAGGTGGGGTGCCTGGGTGGCTCAGTCAGTTAAGTGTCTGCCTTCGGCTCAGGTCATAATTTCTGAATCCCAGGATGGAGCCCCGGCATAAGGCTCCCTGCTCAGTGGGGAGTCTGCTTCTCCCTCTGCCCCTTAAGTTTGCAGGAGGAATTCCTGGATGTCTCAAGACCTGCCATCTTTTTCTCTATTTTTTTGTGACTTCCTGGCTATTAAATAAATAGAATGCACCCATGACCCAATATATACATGCAGGATGGCATACTGATCCCAAGGAGTCTGCAAATAAAGGGAAGTACATTTTTCTAGCTGCTCTGCCTTGATGGGATAACACCAGGTTCCGAGGCGAAAACAAAAGGAGAGAAATCTTTGTCCTCAAAAAAATTTTTTTGTTAAAGATTTCATTTATTTATCTGACAGAGAGAGACACAGTGAGAGAGGGAACACAAGCAGGGGGAATGGGAGAGGGAGAAGCAGGCTCCCCGCTGAGCAGGGAGCCTGATGCAGGGCTCAATCCCAGGACCCCGGGATCATGACTGAGCCGAAGGCAGACACTTAACGACTAGGCCACACAGGCACCCCAAAAATTTTTTTTAAGATTTTAATTAATTAATTAATTAATTAATTATTAGAAAGAGAGACAGAGCAAGTCGGGGGAGGAGCAGAGGGAGAGGGACAAGCAGACTCTGCGCTGAGATCACAGCCTGAGTGGAAATTAAGAGTCCTACGATCAACGACTGAGCCACCCAGGCGCCCCATCCTCAAAATTCTTAGAGCATGTTAAATAAAGCAGTAATAGTAGCAGCAATAACAATGAAAATGAACATTTATTGAACACTTAAAGTAGAAAATGGACTGTTTTAGGTTTCAAAGTAGTTCAAATCATTCTCTTAGAAATTCCAGTGATACAATATTTTTTACTACATTCCATTTATCCTTAGAGGCAGACACCTGTCCTAAAGGAACAAGGCTTGACACTTGAATGTCATAGTATCAGACCAAAGGAACAACATGCTAAAATGCTGGAAGCCAGACAATGAAAAGAGAGAAGGTGGCCTGTTCAAAGAATAGAAAGTACTTCACTAGGACTGAAGCCTTGTAGGAGAAAGGAAAAGGATGACAGAAGAAACTAGAGCTAATCAGAAAACAAATCATAAAGAATCTTGTAAGACGTTTTAGACTTTATGATCAGGAACATAAGTTGAAATATTGAGTACAAAATACAGGCTCATATTTAAGTTGTAGAGAGACCATTTTGGTTGCCATTTAGAAAATGTGAATGGGAGCTAGATTGATGGAGAGAGATCAATTATCATGTTGTTGCAGTTATCGAGGTGACAGTTAATTATGGTTTGATCTAAGGCAGAGTTTCTCAACCTCAGCGCTATTGATATTTTGAGCTGGATAATTCTTTGCTGTAGGGGCTGTCCTGTGCTTTGTAGGATGTTTAGCAGCATCCATGACTACTATGGATTAGATGCTAGAATCATTCAATCATTCACACCACTGTTGTGATAACCAAAAATATCTCTAGTCTTTTTGTCAAATGTCCCCTGGGGCAAACACCTTCTTCCTCCACTCCCTCCTCGCCTTTAGAACACTGATCTGAGATAATGGTAAAGGGAATAGATAAAGGAGGGGAACTGGAGTAATATTTAAAAGATACCATTAACAGTAAAATAATGATCTATTGGATAGAGAGTTTGAGGGAAGGGAATAAGATATTTGAATTAGAACAAAAAAGTGCATCCACTACTAGGTATTTACCCAAAGAAAATAAAAATACTAATTTGAAAAGATATACGCACCCTTGTTTATTGCAACGTTATTTAAAATAGCTGAGATATGATAGAAACCCAATTGTCCATCAATAGATGAGTGAATAAAGAAGATGTGGTACACACACACACACACACACATAAGAATTTACTCAGCCATAAAAAAAGGTTGAGATCTTGCCATTCACAGCAACATGGATGGACCTAGAAGGTATAATGTTAAGTGAAAAAAGTCAGACAGAAAAAGACAAATACATGTGGTCTTACTTATATGTGGAATCTAAAAAACAAAACAAATACACAAGCAAAATGCGGAACCAGACCCATAAATACAAAGAACAAACTGATAGTTGCCAGAGGGTATGGGGTGGGAGAAATGGCAAAAATAGGTGAAGGGAATTGAGGAATACAGCCTTCTAACTGTGGAATGAATTAGTCAAGGGAATAAAAGGTACAGAATAAGGAATATAATCAACAGTATTGTAATAGCATAGTACAGTTGATGCGGGAGAGATAGATTCTGGTCTCACGGAGTTGAAAAATGAATCTCTCATAGACAGCAGAGAGTGAGTAAAGTGATAGAAGTTTATTAAGTGAAGATACAGAAAAAGCTCTAGGGTCGGTCTTTTATAGAAAGCTAGCCAGGGAACTTAAATTCTTTTAACATTTCTATTGATATCACCATTGAGTAAGGACTAGCGATAACACCTTCAGTGGCTTACTTCCATTTTAGGGTCTGGTTATTCCTTGTTGGTCACAGGCGATTATCATAAAAAAAGACACCCACCCCCCATGCCTAGGGCAGGGTGGTCCAGTTTGTTCCCTTATCTCTGGCTTCCCCACACCTCAGCAGTTTGGGGATTTCTGTGAGCCTGATCACAGAGCCCTCTATCTGTCTCTCCCTACCTAGCCCCTCCTGTCCCTTACTCACAGTGACAAATGGTAATTCCACTTGTGGTGAGCACAGTATAACATGTAAACTTATTGAATCACCATGTTGTACACCTGAAACTAATGTAACATTGTGTGCCAACTATACTTCAATATAAATAAATAAATAAATAAATAAAATTTTTAAAAGAGTAAGTATTTCACTTTCCAGTGGCATAAAGGGGTTTTTAAATAGGGAAGTGATGAGATCAGATTTACATGCTTGAAAAACAAATGTGTGTATATATATATATATATATATATATATATATATATATACAGACACATATACATGGGTTATGATGTTATTACAAAATTTCAGTGTGAAGTGAAGAGGTTCTCAACTAATGACATGATAGTTGAAATAAAAGGAAACCCAATGGGAAATGTTTTGATGATCTACTGGAGGGATGAGTTAGACTTATATCCTGGGGCACTCCAGTCTTTCTGGTTTGGACAGCTAAATGTACTATATCAACATTAACTATTTTGGAAAAATAAGCAGCAGATTTGGAAAGCTAGCAATCAGAAAACATATTAATATTAGCTACCCATCACTAACAACGTTCAGAAAGATTATAATTAGTTTCTTTTTGGTGTGTCTATGATTTTAGGAACATAATACAGAAAATAAAAGGACAAGGAAATTTAAAGTATTTTTATAAAAAGATGTGTTTCATTTTTACTATTATGGCACAATGCCTTTATTTGTCCAGGAAGGTTAAGTGAATATAAACAACAAAAAATATCTGGACAGCTGGAGAGGAAGGAATTTGCAGAGTAGAGCAGAGTGAAAGCATATGATTATTGATTATTCTTGAAAGACTATTAGAAGAACCTGTCCTCATGCTGTCATATAGGATGTTTCTGCTGTAATAAAATATTGCTCAAGTCCTATTAAGCATTTTAGCTTCACTTTTCCTACTTCTGATGGTAAATGTAGGATATTGTTTGTTAAAAACCTGCAATTTTTTGCATGCCAATTCACTGTTTTTTTCTGTAAGCATAAAAAGAGAAACTAATGCTTAAAAAACTATTATTATTGTTCTTCTTATTAGGCTGACAAGAAGCAAAACAGCATATTTTATGAAGCATAAGAAAAATTTGAAGTTTTAACACTTTATTTTCAAAAGAAGGAATTTTGGCAAAAATTATTTAACTTTTAAAGGATATACTCTCATTTTAAGTCTGAAATTTTTGAACAATGATTTGAATAAAATAAGGAATACTTGGAAATTATAAATTTCATTATTTAAACTTAGAGAATAAAATTTTAGCAAGATTATATTGTCTAATCTTGTGTTATTTCAATCTATCATCACGCTTCTAACAAAATATTTTTGGAATCAATTTTTTATTCCTTTATGTTTAAGAAATAAATGTTTAATATAAAATAGTCAAAAAAAGATTATCCAGTATTAATTATGATTACCATTTGGTGTATAGGCTTTCATATCTATATTGATGTATAAATATTTTTAAAACTATGATCAACATGTTTTGATGACTTTGTATTTTTTTACAGTCAGGAGACTGAAATTATAATTTTGATTCAGTAAAACTCATTCTTCTTAAAATAATGCCAAAATTTATTTAACTCCTCTCTCTAAGAGTGATGTGTAGGGGGCACCTGGGTGGCTCAGTTGATTAAACGTCTAACTCTTGATTTCGTCTCAGGTCATGATCTCAGGATTGTGAGATCCAGCTTCTGGGCATGGAGCCTGTTTAAGATTCTCTCTCTCCTTCTTTCTCTGCCCCTCCCCACCCTCCATCCCTCTGTAAAATAAAAAATAAAATAATAAAATAAATAAATAAAAATTTAAAAAGAGAGTGACATGAAGAAGTTGTATTTATTTATTTATTTATTTATTTATTTATTTTTTAAAGATTTTATTTATTTATTTGAGAGAGAGAATGAGACAGAGAGAGCACATGAGAGGCGGGAGGGTCAGAGGGAGAAGTCCCCTTAAAAAAATTATTTTTTTAAGTTTAAAGCAACTTCCATACTGAATTACTAGGCATTTCAACATCCTTTTATAGATCAATGTTTCTTTTGTATTTCCTCTCTTGCAAATGTCTTTTACATATCTCTATCCCTGTTCCCATTGAGTGTTTTTTTAAGCTGGTAAAATTGGTTTCCTATACCTGAAAAATGTTGCTATTTGCCTCATATGACACTGATTTTATTGTTTTGCTTTTTTTGCCAATCATTTAAAAATATTTTTGCAGTCAAATCCATCATTACATTTTATTGCAATGTTTCGTGCTTTAGAAAGCCATTTTAAACCCCCAAATTTGAAACATTTATCTATCTTCTAATACATTTATGATCTTATTTTTAACATTTAAATTATTTACTCATTTAGCTTTCAGCCTAAGGAAAACTGGTTTCAAATACCAGCTTTGTCCATTATTCATTCAAAGTCTGGACAAGTTCAGTGTTGTTTGAGGCTCACTACCTCACTTTTAAAAGGATGTTGATAGTTTCCAACTCTTAGGTGTTTATAGAGATTAATTAGTAATGCATATAAGTGGTTTAGCATGATAGTATACAATAAATAATAAGGAGGTGGATTTATGGGTTCATACATAATAAGAATGTACATAAGTATATGTAGATCACACATGTATGGACCAAAAAATATATATAATTTACCAAAAACTTACTTAAATGTAGAAATTTAATTCTTTGGACAGTCAAGACATACATAATGTCAAAACATATATGAATCAGGCTTGAAAGTAATTTCGTTAAATTGTTTGCAGTCCCATTTAGAACAGAATGGCAAATGAAGCAGTGCCCATGAATACTGGGGTATATAAACTTCTCGTGCGTGAAAGCGACTTTGGGCTTTGGAGTTTTAAGTCTTTGTTCTACTACCCTTTTTAATGGAATGATACGATAAATAATGAATGGTTAACAGTGATGGCGGATCAACAGGCAAAGATAAACACAAAAATGATACAAGACAGAGTGTTCTTGTTCAATATCCTCCAAGTAGTTGCAGATTTAGATTGCTTCTAGGCATCCAGGCATCTGAGCTATCACTAGGAATATCTAAATTGCTTTCTCACAGGTTCTACAAAGCACTCTCTTTACTTTATCTACTCATTTTAGATGGCACCTCATTGAATTTCTCCTAGCCAATTTACTTTCTGCAAAGCTCACATTTCTCTTACAATAGAGAAATTTCTTTAGCTCTACTCTTTTAACTTTAGCTTAATAGCATGGGGGCTTTCGTTAAGTTTTACTGTCAGCAGAACAGCACAAATTTAACATTTACGTGATCCATTTCTACTAAATAGCAAAAGGAGAAAGTGTTATGCCAAGGGCAATGTGGGTATTAATTTTCTCTATGGTTTATACAATTACTTGAATGCATCCCCAAAGAAAACTAATATATTGATCAAACCTAATTAGCTTTAATTTACATAAAACCATAGAGTGAGTTACTTGTATGCTTTAGAAAAATAAAAGGTTTAAGTGAAAATACGCCATGGGAATTTAGAATTCAGACTCATTTGGCATACAAAATACCTAAAGTATGAGCAATATGAGACCAAAATTCTAATCTTATTATAAGAAAATTATTTAAGGACAAAAATATTAAATTCTAATTGTTTTTAAATTGCTGTTATATAACACATTTTATATAAGTATCCATATTTAGTTTTTTAAACAAATGGAAAACTAGAAATAAAAAAAATTCACCAAATAATACCATTATCCAAAGAGTAAGAGTAAGAGTAATACTCTGGTGATTCTTCTTCCAGACTTTCCCTACGCACATGCGCACGCACACACATGCACGCACACACATAGGCAATGTTCATTCCGCTCATTCAGTTTTATCTTTTTTTTTTCACTTAACATGAACTTAGGATGTTTTCTTGTCATTTCTTCATGCAGTAAATATTTACGTAGCAAATATCATGTGCCACAACAATGCTACTTACGTTGTAAACAAAAATTTATAGAACAGTAATTGTTACTCCTTTGTGGAATTTATATTCTGAGTGAGCAGACGGGGGATGGTTAGTTACACAGAAATAAAGGCAACAGTAAAACTGTATAGGCAGACCTCATTTTATTGCACTTCACTTTATTGTGCTTTGCGGATATTGCATTTTTTTTTTTTTTACTAATTGAAGGTTTGTAGCAATCTTGCATGAAACAAGTCTAAAGGCACCATTTTTTTTAACAGCATTTACTCACTTTGTGTCTCCGTGTTGCATTTTGGTAATTTTTGCAATATGTCAAGCTTTTTTATTATTATTATATTTGTTACGGTGACCTGTAATCAGTGATTATGACTCCTTAAAAGCTCAGATGATGGTTAGCGCTTCTTAGCAATAACGTATTTTTTTAAATTAGGGTATGTACATTTTTTTAGACACAATGCTATTGCACACTTAATAGACTACAGTATGGGGCAAACATAAATTTGTATGCAGTAGGAAACAAATAAAAATTATTTGACTCACTTTATTGTGATATTCTTTATTGCAGTGGCCCGCAACCAAACCCACAATATCTCCGAGGTATGCTTGCTTTCTAATATAATGTTTTATAACAGCATAAAATAAAATTATATTATGCACTGTACTATACTGTACCATAATATAATTTCAGGTAGTGAGATTATTTGTTCATCTTTCCTAAACAAATATGATCTATTTACATGTAAAATCATTTTATTTATTATGCATGGTTCTTTTAGAATAATATAATTTTGCTCTTAGGAAATTTATATTAGCACAAAATAGCTATTAGCAAAAGGGGGTTAAAGACATAGATGGTTTAACTTAATACCAAAATTAATTTTTCTACAAAATTTTCCTATGGTTCTGTTTAAGTTTAGAGTAGCTAAACAGTGAGTGAAAGTGAGTAGCAATACAATTTAAATATATCCATTATTTGAGTTGACTTAGTTTTGCCAAAGAGACATGGCCTTTAGTTTTTTGTCAATAGCAATATGATTTTAAGTTCAGAACCTCTTACATATTCATATTTACCTTTATGGTCTTTAGCAGTGAATGTCATTTTATGAACAAGTGTTGGGAAATATAATTGAGAAGATGTGACCGCTGGTTGACCTGTGAGTTGGACCACAGCACTCAGAGGCTCCTCATTCCCTCCCCTGTCCTTGGACTGTGGTTCCCCTGCCTTTCCTGCTCCCAGAGGCTGCTCCAAGGACATAGCTTTGAGATGGTGATGTGGTATTGAGAACAGCTGCACAGTATAACCCAGTTAAGATCTCTTTATAAAATTTTAAGATTTGGCAGGCAGGAGTGGGGATCCATTGGTCTTGCTGCCCAAGAAAGCCTCATATGTAAGTTTCGTTTGCTTATGAAAACTGCCACCTACCAACCTAGAGTGGTCTGCCTCTTTCTTTGGTCCCTCCTTCCCCTCCATGTTGGGGGCAGTTTTAAATTACACCCAGGAAGCTCCTGAGAGTGTTGTGAACCAACAAGTGAAATAGCTGGAAATAACTTCATTTTTTTCTCTGCATATTTAGTATTAATTAATTTCCATTCATAACTCTATGTAATATAGAGTTGTTTCAATGAGATTGCTTACGTTAAATATAATTAATAGAATGAAAACTCAGTGACAAGAGAATTCCATGTGCTGGCTGACAATGTGCTCTCCTAGGGACATAAATTGGACATGCGACACCACAGATATGTGGCAGACAAACTCTACATGACCCTCAATGACATCTGCCTTCTGATGTTCATGCTAGTGCAATCAAATTGGGTTCTGTGACTTGCTCTTAACGCATAGAATAGAGCAATGGATTCCTCGCTTATGATTAGGTCACATTTTATGGCAAAAGTGATAGGATGTCACTCCTGTGATGATGTTACATGAATCTCCATCTCATTAAATTTACTCTTGCTCTCTGCTGCCTCTGAAGAAGCAAGCAGACAGGTTGTGAACAGCCTATGCAGAGCCCTCCATGGCAAAGAACTGTAGGCCACCTATCAGAGCTTACAGTCTTTCTGCCACAAGGACATACATTCTGATAACAACTGGAATGAGCTTGGGAAGGGATTCTTCTACCGTTGAGCCTCCAGATGGGATTATCACCATGATTGTGAGACCCTGAGCAAAGGACACAGCTAATTTGCGCCTCCACTCTGACCCATGGAAATGGAGAGAAAATAAACCTGCTTTGTTTTAAGCACTAAGTTTCTGGTAATTCGCTATGCAGCTACGGAAAACTAACATGTGATATACCTTTGCTTAGACAAGTGCTGTTCAGGAGAAATAAAATTCCAGCTACATATGTTATTTTAAAAATAATAAAAAGAGGAAAAATTAATTTTAGCAATACATTTCATTTATATATTATATATTTATGTTGTTATATATGCTTATATAGCATATTAGATATTATATAAATCGATCTAATCTGATTATAATAGTAAATATATATCATATACTTAGTATTATTCATGTATTATGTATTTATATTTTATTTTACCTAACATAGTCAAAATATTATCATTTCAATATGTAATCAATATAAATATTATTAATGTCATATATATATACATTTTTTATATCAGAATTTCAAATCCAGTGTGTACTCATACATAGCATGTCAATTCAGATACTATACCTTTATCATAAATGGTAACTCCTTATTTAAGTTTTATAAAATATACCTAAAAGTTTTGTATTAGTTTTTAAATTTAAATTTAAGTTAGGAAAAATTTTAAGTTAATTATTTGGTGAACATTTTATAATTTATATAAATATTGAATCACTATTGTACAACCAAAACTAATATACTATTCTATGTCAAATATATTTCAATTAAAAAAAAAGAAAAAATAGTTCATGATAATTATATAAAATTGCAAATTCTGTTCATCACATCAGACATAATTTTAGTATTCAATAGCTACATTAGGTAGTGGCTATTAGCTACCATATTGAATGGGGAAAAGTTAGACTATGGATTTCATGGCCCTGTGTTCTTAAGCCCATGTTTACACTTCACACTCAAAATAATTGTTCTAAATTTTATGAAATCTAACAATCAAAAAGGGTACTTGTTGTCAATGCAGTTTACCAGGACACCACCCACTCACCTCATTCTGATTCCATAGATTAGTATTTGGATTAAGTAATTAAAGTACAAGTGGTTCACAAATCACTCCAAGAAAGCCATGGTGTTGGAAGTTATGGGAACAAAGGTGGGGTGGGGAGTGGAGATTGGTTTGCCTTAATGCCTAGAGCTCATGTGGGTATCATATACTCCAACCCTTTTTGGCTGATAGATAGCAGTTTAGCTCTAAAACCATATTCCTGGGAAATTAAAAGAAAACTCGAAGAAACAAATCCTAAAGAAGAGACTGTGCCCATATCTTGTGCAGAAAAATAACATTTCCCTTTGCCCCAACTTTAATGGCAATATATCCATAAAGAGGAACTTTGAGCTGCACCTAGGGTTTGGAATATGCCCACATCACTGCTTCCTTGCTTATTGCTATTTCAGTTACTTTCATTTTCAAGTTACCATTCATCCATCTGACACTTAAAAATAAATGTAGAGCAGAGTTTCATTCTTATCTTAGCTTTATGTTATTCTTGATTTATATCTAAATCCTAAGAGGTCTCATCTATATCTAAAATTCCTGCTACCCCTTATATGCTAATAGTTACCAAAACTTTATTTTTCTAGATCCATATTTGTAAATTGTACTTACTTGTTATCAACATTTGAATGACTCACAGGTACCTCAAACTCAATGTCTAAAATGAAACTTATTTTTACTTCCAATTATGCTTAATTCTCCTTCTTTATTTTCTCTCTTCCTGAGTGTACTGCTATCCACAAGTTAAAGCCAGGCATCAGGAATTCGTTCTTGATGATTTTTCCTTCTCATTTTCTCCTTTACTCATTGAAATCTAGCATTTTATTCATTTCATATCTCTTGAACCTTTCTTTTCTTTCTGTTTCCACCATTATTGCTTTGTTATTCACACATGACTTCTTATAAACTTCCATGTTAATTCTCTAGTTGTTAATTCCACCTATTTTCTTGCTTTAACTGGCCTTTATTATGCTCCTGCATAAAATGGCACCTCATAGTTTTTAGGAAAATTTTAATCTCCCTAGTATAATTCACAAAACCACTTATGGCATAAACCTCACTTATCTCTCTGGCTTCATTGTCCTTTCTCTTTTGCAGTCCCTACTGAATATCATGTGCACAAAAAAAAAAAAAAATGAAGAAAATTTATTTGGTTTCTTAAAAATCAGAGAACATACTTTTTTTTCCTTTTACCTTTGGTTGGTATTTCAAATATTCACTTAAAATTAACCAGGAACTTTACTTGAAAATGACAAATATCTGATACTATTCATTAAATGAAGTTATTTACAAATCTATATTATGTAAATAAAATATCATTGTAATTATTTTAACATAACAAGCCAAATATTTTTAAAAGTTTTATTAGAGGGTTTTAAAAAATTAATATTATATTTTTTTATTATATTGAAGTCCAGCATGACATAGTGGACAGAATACTGGATTGAAATTCAGAAAACTTAGGTTTGCAATGTAATTCTGCCAATAAATAACCAAACAACTTCTGTCAGATAAACTAACCTCGGTAAGTCTCAGCTAACAGCTTTCTTATCTGTGAAATAAGGTGGTTGAGCTAGATAATCTATGTGTTTCTTTCTACCTTATTTTATCCAGGTCAGTATTGTTAAATAGAATAATGACCTTTGCCCCAGAAGACCTTACTGATTTGACTCTTAAATATGACTAGTAATTCCACTGGAATCCTTTATCAAGTGTTTTCTGTATGTTAAACCTAAAACTGTTTTATTTTCTTGATATGAGATAGAGATAAAATAAAATGCATATATGAATTGTGGATTTACAAATTATATTTGTCTATTGTGAACAAAAAAATAAGTATTTATAAATAGCATATGAAGAATTTAGTATTCCTCAGCCCTCATACGCTCCCAGATAGCATCATTGAAAAATATGATCACCCACTCAACATTGTTATTGTTTACCCTAATAGTAGAATTTATATATTTCAAAAGCACTCTTATTTTATGGTGAACATTATTGGTCAAAATAATTATCACTCAGAATCTGAATGTTCTCAAAATTTCCTAGCACAATAAATTTAAATAAAATTTTCAAATATTCTAAATAATAATGATATAATACAGAAAAATCCACATTACAATTTTTATTTGTTGAACATGTTTTTACCCAGTAAATAAAAAAAAAAAATTTCATTTGAAATTGTCATCAGCTAGACCCCAAGACCTGACCTTTACTTCCCACCTGCTTGTGCCCATCACCTTTTGTCCCACATTTTTCCTTAAGCTCTTCTTTCCAACTTATCTCTTAACTCAGGCAAAACACCCAATGGTCATAACATCTTGTGATGGAAATCAAAATGAATCCTCACACAATAGTGACTACTCTGAGGAAGAGCTCTGGCCAACCCAGACCACCCAGACCGTTTTGAGCTTAACCCCCAAATCACACCTGCATAGATGGACCATGGAGTGACCCATGGAGTAAAGACAATTGCCTTTACCTTGTTATTATACTACAATATCTGCCCAAAGAGGAGTGCAAACTTCATTTACATAACATACAATATTTGCATGGGTATGTTTCCTTAAGGTGCTTGTGTAACCTTATGCCCTCCTCCACATACAATGGCAAGGCTCCCCTATCTAAATATTCATCCTAACCCTGAATAGAAGGAATTCATTCACCCTTGCCTGGAGAGTCCCAGCTTTGGAAGTTATTCCTGTGGTCTTCTTATTTGCTGAAAATAAAGTTTCTTTTGTTGGGACAACTCTATCTGGTGTAGTCCCTATCTGTGATTCATCAAGGAGGGAATTCATGTTAGTTTGGTTACAAAATAGCAAACTTTGCAACAAATTGTATTCCAGATTTTCATTTTAAAAATATAATGGTATTTGTCAACTTAGCAGTTAAGTGTCTAATAACTGATAATGATACTCCATACTTCATTACTTTTGTTAGAGAAATTGCTAGGGAGTCATAAAAAAGAGAGTCTATAGACATCAATGGGTTTCTAGTGAGATAGAAAATGATTATTATAATCAAAAAGAGTTTGGACTTGTAACTAGAAGCGGTACTGACAAAAAGTTTTCTAGGTTAGACTCTTGTTATAGAAAATTATCAACTAATAAAATATATCTTATTGTTAGATTTTACAATCTGACATTTTAGCAAGAGAGAAAAAAAAAAAAACAAATGAGTACTCCCAATCATTGTTTTTAAATATAACAAATTTGTTGGGTGCCTGGGTGGCTCAGTTGGTTAAGCGACTGCCTTCGGCTCAGGTCATGATCCTGGAGTCCCTGGATCAAGTCCCGCATTGGGCTCCCTGCTCGGCAGGGAGTCTGCTTCTCCCTCTGACCCTCCCCCCTCTCATGTGCTCTCTCTCTCATTCTCTCTCTCTCAAATAAATAAATAAAAAATCTTAAAAAAAATAAATTAAAAAAATAAATATAACAAATTTGTTAAAGAAGTAAAGATGTCATTTAGTTGATCTATTTCCACATCAGCTTCAGTGAAGGTTGAGATTTAGACTTATCAAGGGAATTGCTTGCTAAAAGGAAACTCCATTTTCCTACATTACAGTGTTGTGAAAGAGGACTGCCAACACTTGCTTTGGTTTCTCATTAACATGTTGTTAGGATGCTCAATTTGCATTTTAAAAAGATGAAAATGATTCTGGTGGAAGGGAGAACATGAAGAGTCCTCTATGCAAGTCAGCAATGTGAACACCTTGCAGGTTCCTATTTTATAGAAGTATAAGAGTCAGAAATAAATCAGGGGAGACAGTATTTCCATTACTCAAAGCCCTCATAAGACCAGGCTTGAAATATTACATCCAGTTTTAGATTCTAATGAAGAACAATGATTCAAATTCCTAAGAGAGTATACAGGAGAGCTATGAGATTTATCAGGGATAGAAAGTCTGTTTTATGAGGAAAGGTTTGAAGAAATGAACTTGTTCCAAGAAAAATATGATAAACATATTTAATCATAAAACAGAGTGAAAGGAACTTGAGGTAAAATACCAAGAAATATCTGAGAAAGAGATGTTCTGATTAAAGTTCATTATAAATGTACCTAGGAAAAATAAAAAACTCATTTCAATTATATAAATTTCCTAGAAATATTTATTTTTCAGAAGATTTTTCAACATTTTTTACTTGTGAGAACTTCTAAACTGGGACACTTTAAATTTCATAATGATATAAAATGGTAAAATTATACAAAATGATATTAAGTACACAATAAATAGCATATATAATATAAATAAAGCAACACAAGCACTCAGATTAGGATATCCAAAAGTTAAACAATATAAGTTTTCTGGAATCAAGTCTGATTCCAGATAAATTCTGTATAGCAAAACACTGTCGGGGAGGAAATCTAATTTTCCTTCTACCCTTCTAGATTCTTGGCTGAGACACCACTGTAATAAAAGAGAGAGAGAGAGGTAATAGTAGAAAAACATAAGTTTAATAATATGTGTACTTTCTGTATACATGAAGGATACCTAGGAAAAAAGTAATTCCCCCAAATGGCCCAAACCATCACCTTAAATAACATCTCCAGTTAAAGACAAAATAAGATGTTGGCAGGGGCATGGGGGCCAATTATGGGAGGTTTCCAAGCAAAGCATGGTAAAGCAGCGTGGGGCTATTTATGCAGATTTAAATCTCTGTCTTCTCCATTGATGAGGTTTAGGGATTTAGTCATTCCCCTCTTCCTGGTACAGCCAAGAAGACACTCTCACAAATAAAGCTTTCCCCTATAAATGTAAATACAAAAGGGTAACTTCTCAGTTTTCAGAGCGTCTACCGTGGTTGCTGTTTCTTAAAAATAATCAACTTAAAATAATCCTTATGCCAAAAAGGCATATTTTGAGGTGGCAAATTCTGCTCTCCTTCAACTTCACAGCTGACCAGAATCATACAGCTGAGCTTCTTGATGTGGAAAATGACTAAGAAGAAATTTAGCCATGCAGAAATAAATACAAAGGTATATAAATGATAGAATGTAAAGCAAATGTGGAAAATGAGACACAAAAACAAGATGTTATTTTCCATGGAATGAGGTAATTTTACATACTGTTAAAAAACAAAATTCAACAGAGTAATTTGAAGATCTAATTGGTTTTATTAAATGATTCATGAATTGGGCAGCATCCTATCTAACAAGTAGAGAGCATCTCCCAGTTGTACAAGATAGAAGGTTTTTATAGGAAGGAAGGTAGGCAGGAAAGTTTTATTCAACAAAAGAAAAGAATTGCTCCAGGCAAGGTCACTTTCCCTTAGGGGGAAAAAAAGGGGGTCTTATCATGAAGATTTCCTCATCTTTGGGACCTGGGGATAGAGCAGGCCCATGTGACAGATTACCTCCTTGACACTAATCAGAAAATTCTTGGCTTACCAGTTAAAATTTAAAATTCTGGAGGGGGTTGAAATTGCAGTGAGATTAGGTATTAAGCTTTGGTTTAGTGACTTGGCCTAACTGACACCATTTTGGGCCTGTGGTTTTCTTTTTAACAATATATTAAAGTTCTTATAAATGTAGGAATATATTAAAATTTTTAAAAACTATGTAGGATTGTCAAAAACTCAGTTTAAAAATAATATTTTGTGTATCTGACAGATAAATTAATATCAGAGTTATCAAAATTGTAGTAAAATATGCAGCAGACATGAGTATAATTACAGACTTTAAAAAAGATATAAAGCTGTTCTCTGATACAATTCTTTCGGTATCTCCCTATTAGAGGAGAAAATAAGCTGTAATTAGTGTGTGTAAAGAAACATTCCTTGTCTGGATATTCTTCTGAGGATAGTGCTCTGTGCTTGATGCATGGGTTTTTACTTCCAACACTTATCACTAATCATGGTCATTGCATAGGACTGCTAAATTCTTGTTGTTGTTGTTGTTGTTTTAAGATTTATTTATTTGAGAGAGAGATTAAGAGAGAGAGCAGAGAAGGGGCAGAGGAAGAAGGAGAGAATCCTCAAACACACTCCCCACAGAACCCGGAGCCCAAGGCAGGGCTTCATCCCAAGACCCTGAGACCAGGACCTGAGCCAAAAGCAAGAGTCTGACACTTAACCCACTGAGCCACCCAGGTGCCCCGACTTGTCTTTAAGTATCAGAGTACTATCAGTTTATTTCTATGTATGATTTTGTTTTCTGTGATTGCATTCTTCAAATTGCCACCTGTTTATTGAGTAATGAAATGGCTAATCAGTGATACAATTCCTCATTTTTTTATATCCTGAGTGTTCAGTGCATTTGTTCTTTCTGCTGGCTGCATTTTGTCTGCAAGATTAGCATTTTCTGCTGTTGTTTGCAATTAAGAAAACATATCATTTTCTGATTGGAAGATCACTCTCTACTTATAGACTAAACTGAGATGAATGCACCATAATATTATCTGTGGAAACTGGAATATTTTATATGCAATAAATAGTGGGAATTACAGTTTACACTTTATATATAGGTAAAATGGACTTAGTAAGTTTTCAATGAATGCTTGCATTATTATTATTAGTTATTATTATTAATTTGCAGTAGTGTTGTGCTAGGAAAGTATTGAGTAATGTATCCTATTTAGGGAATAAATTCTTTTATGGCAGCTTTTGTGCATTTCTGTTTTCAAAAAAATCATGTAGGGAGCTGAGGGACTGCACTCTTGCTCCAGGAAAAGAACTATCACCAAAGATAACTACAGGATCTTATGAAGTAGATGTGGTAGATAGGGAGGAATTTAGCAAAGTCTGTTAAAATTCCTCTGTAAGTCCCATTGTTTCTCTATGGCCTGGTAAACTTTTGCTTGCAAAACAGTTACTCTTTGTCATCTGTGAATTGTCTTCCTTCCTTTTGATGTTCTAGACACCCACCACCTTCTTCTTAAGTCTGGATGACATGTAATTGTGTCACAACCTGTGGGTTTCATATTGTTATGGAGCCCCCATAAATACATAATTAAATCTGATTTTCTCCTGTTAATCTGTCTCATGTCAATTTTATTCTTAGACCAGCTAAAAAAAAAAGAAAAAAAAAACAACTATGAAATATAAGAAAAAAGTTTTGTTTTCCTAAAACGTGTAAGAATTTAGTCAGACTTGCTGATCTTGGTTACAAGATTTTGTTCCCTCATTCTATTGTGTTAAAGGAATGATTATATAATCAACATATAATAACATTTTCCCCTTCCTTTCTTATATTTACATATCTGATGTTTTTATTTTAGCATTGGTCACAACCTCTTATACTGAACTAAAAGGTAGACACAATGGTAAACATCGCTAACATATATTTGTTCTTCAAGATAATATACATAAGGATTCTCCATTAGGCATGAAAATATTTTTATTTTATTTCTTTTTGCCTGAGAAGGTTTTTTGTTTGTTTGTTTTTGTTTAGCCATAAATAGGGTTGAATGGAGTCATTATGAATTAGTTCAATCTCTTTAATTATAAGACTTTGTTGTTTTATTAATATGATATACTGCATTGCTGTATATTGTAGCTTAAAACTCTTCTTACATTTATAGGATAAGCAACACTTGATTAGAATTCATTTTTAATAAGTTTTAAGATTCAATTAATATTTTCTTCAGACATTTTAAATTTATGTTCATAAATTCAACCTATAATATTTCTCTATGATGACATTATTTATATCATGAATATGTTAGTCTCATAAGAATATTAAGCATTTTTCTCTTTTTATCTCATTGCTGGTACAATTTATATAAAATAGGAATTACTGGTTCCTTTAGTTGGTAAAAAACAAAACAAAAAAACTGAACAATTTGCGATGTAAGAATTTTAAGGTAGAAGATTACAAATAGTTGGGGTGCCTGGGTGGCTCAGTTAGTTAAACCTCCGACTCTTAATTTTGGCTCAGGTCAGGATCTCAGGGTGGTAAGATGGAGCCCCACATTGGGCTCCATGCTCCGTGTGGAGTCTGCTTCTCCTTTTCCCTCCCCCAATTTGCACTCTCTCTCTCTCTGTTTCTCTCTCTCTCAGATACATACATACATACATACATACATAAAATCTTTAAAAAATTTAAAAAAAAGATTACAGATCCCTATTTAGTGTAAACACAAGTAGCCATGTTTGGAATATGTTTTTTTATTCAGTCTGTTTTCATTTTTTCCCTTTATATTCAGTCTTGTGTTATATTTGAGAAGAGTTTATTATTATTTTACTGGTGCTGGAAAATGCTCTAATCACATTACAAATATTTTTTATTTAGTCCTCACAATAGTATGTACTGTTGCTGTCAGAGAGGTTAATCAACTTGTCCAAGGCCACATAGCTAATAAGAGGGCCATTAGCTAACCAGAATTTGAATTCAGATAACTCATGGCCTTTAACTGTAACCATTACCTTAAAAAACATCTCCTTAAAAAGAAGATTTTAAAACCTATGAAATGCTTATTCATTCAAAATCTTGGCTTCAATATCTAAATTTATTTTTATTCAAAGATTACCTCTCAGTCATCTTCTAGAAAGCACTTGCCTCCTCCATGTCTACCACGTCTACTCTTTCTTACTTTCTGCATCTGGATATAGGAGAACTACCTTTGCAGATGAGGAAATAGTTCTATACAATCATGGTCTTAAATGTCATATAACTATGAGGCTGTGTAAGACACAAAATACAAGAGATCAAATATTCACTATATCCTATCAACATGCTAAAAACAATCCAAATGTTACTAAGTACCCAGATTCTGGAGTCCATCTCTCTTGTCCAATCCTGGCTCCTTACTTGGTAGTGTGGCCTTGAATAAAATGTTTACATTCCCTGCATTTCAGCTTTCTCATCTGTAAAGTGGGGGGGGAATAATGTCCACTTATCACATAGAGCTTATGTTAGACTTAACAAACCAGTACACACAAAGAACTTAGAACAATACCTAATTAGTTAGTATGTAGTGCTTAAATATTTCTTATTCTTCTTAAGACATATACCATTTGCACACTGCTATAATAGATATTTAAATAAATAGCTTTTTTCATCTAATTGAGTGTAAATGTTTGGTAACAATGTGTTTTTTATGTACAACCCCCTACCTATCTAACACCACCACTGGCCCCAGCACGCAAAAACCCGATAAATAATTATGCATGTGAAAGTAAATGAAGACAACATATCTAGCATTATTTGACTACTTGTCCACTTATTACTTACTTTCAGATATGTATTGTTTTGTTTTTGTCTCCTTAAAAATTTAAGAGAAAAGAAGGGAGACACTCTGTTATTGAGTAAAAAAAAAAAAAATATGACAAGTTATGAATTGGAGTATTCAACTGACTTTATTTCATGTTTTAGGAGAGAAAAGTACTGGAACAATGGTATGATAAAACAGTGGAAATAGAAGAAAACTCCCACTTATTATTTAACATCCTTCAAGTGTAAAACAGGTACAGATTTCTTACTATTTGGAGATAACGCTCCAGAGGTCACCTGAACCTAAAAGAAGAATTGGTTTGATATGTTAAAAAAGTAAATGTTCCTAATACAATATTAAAAGTTGGCAGGCCAGGACCTTGGATGATTCTCGGCAAGTGTGTCCTAGTAGTGGAAGATCTACTTTACCCTGGTTGATCTCAGTTTCTCCATTTCTTGTAAGGTTATAAAGTTCAGGTCTCTGTCAGAAATCACTAGCTTGAGGCAAGAGCCTAGGGGCAATCAGATGGTAATGTAAGCCTCCGATCCTACCCTTTAAGTAATTCCCTTCCATAGAAAGATTTAAGCTCTTCACATTGATATTCAGTGTTAGAGATTAGGTTGTAGGGAGAATGAATGGTTTATATAAAAGAGCCCTTGGGCAGGAGATTATGATTTATATAGATGTATTATAAAATTTAAAATACACAATTTTTTCAAAGTAAAACAAATTTACCAACAAAAATATCTTTCAGAAAAAAAAAATTTATTTCAGAATCATCATTGATATTCTTAGTGAAATAAGAAGCAATTGCAGTGGTTATTTGCATGGCATCCCTCCAGTTTTGTTTCAGAATCATTTTTTATAAAATGTCTATTATATGTGCCTACAACATTCTCCTTAATTAATCAAAGTGAGCTTGAGTGCTGATAATGCAATGCTTGTGCCCAAGTTTCATCCATAAGAAATTTCACAGCCTAGGGGCGCCTGGGTGGCTCAGTTGTTAAGCGTCTGCCTTCGGCTCAGGTCACGATCCCAGGTCCTGGGATCAAGCCCCGCATCGGGCTCCCTGCTCAGCGGGAAGCCTGCTTCTCCTTCTCCCACTCCCCCTGCTTGTGTTCCCTCTCTCGCTGTGTCTCTCTCTGTCAAACAAATAAATAAAATCTTTAAAAAAAAAAAAAAGAAATTTCACAGCCTAACTCATTCATTCATCAGTCAATTACTGAGCAGTTATTAGGTACCAGACAGGTGCTGACTGCAGGGATTCAATGTGGATCAGAAACAGACACTTTTTTTCTGCCTTCTTAGAACTGGGGGGTGGGGAGATATCATTCAAATATTTATACAAAAGGGAAGAAATTTGTGACTGAGAAAATTGAGAGAAAAAAAAACATACATGACTATGAAAACATAAAATAGATATTTCTCATAATCCAAGAAAACTAGTAAAACTTTTCCAAGGTATTTCAACAATTCCTGCATTAAAAAGAAAACCATCTAGTCATGTACATTAATCATCTTACTCTAATACTGCTTAAGAGTGCTCTATGGTAAGTCTATGGAAAATCATAATTATAAGCACTTATCATTATTGATTATTAACAGTGTACTTTTATTCATCTAAAAATATATTCCTTTTCTCTCTTTCTCTCAGTCTATCTGTATGCACATGTACATAATTGTAAAACTAATGTTATAAAACTAATGTGAATCTTACTGTTGCTATGACTTGAGTTAACCACCTGCATAAATTAAAAGAGCAAGACTAGAGACTTAAGTATGTTTAAAAATACTAAGGATCAGTTAGGTTTCATAAATAACTCTGGTAGGTTAAAAGACTTTGTGGAAATTTACAAGATTTCTTTTCTAATCAATATCAACACAAAGTACAAAATCAATTTTGACTGCTCCCATTGTGGCAACACAGAAACAAGCCACCCTATCTATTGGCTCTGCTAAGATAACTGCATACAATAAAAAATAAATGAATGAATAAATAAGAAGACTAACATTTCCAAAGTAACCCCAAATATTAACTTGATTTTTAAAGCATATATAATTTTATGAATGATAAAGCAAATATACTATGTTTAAAAGAAACACTTAGGATCAGTTTTTATTATTAAAAGAAGTGGGAGATGTTTCACAAATCCTATGACTTTTGCAAACTTAATACTAGAAACATAACATTATTTTGATGATAGGAATATTTATTTTTGTTCATCCTGTAGTTTTTAGAAACATCTCTCAAAAAGTTGTTCAAAGATGACACAATAAAGCATTATATTATTCAAATCATTACTAAATCCAAAAAAAATGTTGTAGAAAAATATGTTGTTTCTTAATGTTGTTTAGTTCACACCTGTAATAGCATGCTCTCAACTGGTCTCCAATTCATTTTAGGCATAGCTTAGTAATGTTAAAATCAGTTATATTTTTGAAATTTCTAAAGAAAAAATATCTGCATCTCTAGAAATAAAAAAAATATTAGCTGCCTTCAAAATCTGACAAAATAATAATAATTATACTGACATTTATTGTGTACTCACGAAGCTTTACATATGCATTATTTAAACTCTCTATGTGTAGTAACTCTTTAAACTCCAAAATAACCATATGAGAGATATTTTTATCCTAAATTTACCATGAACAAACTGAAGAACAGAAGGTTTAATTCATTTACTTAAGGCCACATAACTCCTAATGGTTGAGTGAGGGTTTGTATTAAAGGTTCCAAACCCAGGACTTACACTTTTACTTACTGAAAGATTCAGTTAGTTTCTTTTCTTTCTTTTTCTTTTCTTTCTTTCTTTCTTTCTTTCTTTCTTTCTTTCTTTCTTTCTTTCTTTCTTTCTTTCTTCTTTCTTTCTTTTCTTTCTTTCTTTCTTTCTTTCTTTCTTTCTTTCTTATTTAATTTATTTATTTGAGAGAGAGAGAGAGTATGAGCTGGGGGAGGGGCAGAAGGACAAGCAGACTCCCCGCTGAGTGTGGAGCCTGATGCAGGGTTCCATCTCAGGATCCTGGGATCATGACCTGAACTGAAGTCAGATGCTTAACCAACTGAGCCACCCAGACATCCCTAAAAGATTCAGTTTCTATATTTGTCTAATTTAATTACAATAATTATATTTTAATAACTTTGGGAGCAAGCACACATAAGTCTTTATTACCAAACACTACATTTATATTATTAAGAAAAATAACAATAATATAGTTTTCATTTACTGATATTTTTATTAGACCTGTGAAAAACGGGTAAGACTGGAGCTATCTTGAAACAGAGCTCAAGGCCACTGCAAAGAAACTGCCTTACCCACTTTTAACTAGGCCAACACTTCTGGATGACTAAACAACAGTTTTAAGCAATTGCTTGAGAAGTCAGTGAGAGAATGAACAGCCTTATCACAAGACTGACGATGGCTGTGGACTTCAGAGAAGACAGAATGAGTAGTCAATCAATGCATATATAACCCAAACAGAGTAACTTAGCTTGTTAATACCCACAGAAAACTTTGTTTTTCTTTTCTTCAACTCATGTAGTAACCCCTCTTCCTCTCCCTCATTAAAAAAACCCTTGCTTTTACCCCATAAGCAAGATACTATTTGGGTATCTACCTTAATCTGTGCTCCCCAAATTGCAATTCTTTGATCCCGAATAAGCGCTTATTTGCCTCTCATTATAGTTCTTTATTTTCAGGTTAACAGATTATAATTGGCATCTCTGTTTATCATTCAAAAGTTGTATTGTCATAATCTAGGTTTATAATTCTTAAAACCTGTACCATATTATTGTGACCACCTA
Organism: Phoca vitulina; assembly: GCF_004348235.1. Taxonomy (NCBI): domain Eukaryota; kingdom Metazoa; phylum Chordata; class Mammalia; order Carnivora; family Phocidae; genus Phoca; species Phoca vitulina. The sequence continues at coordinate 42,895,118 of NW_022589706.1, forward strand.
AAAGATTAGAAATATTTTGAAAGCTCATTATTTGTTTTACCCTTTAATTTTAAATTTATATCTAACTAAATTTTTTTTAAAGATTTTATTTATTTATTTATTTGTTTGTCAGAGAGAGTGAGAGCACAAGCAGGGGAATGGGCAGAAGGAGAAGCAGGCTCCTCACTGAGCAAGGAGCCCGATGTAGGACTTGATCCCAGGACCCTGGGATCATGACCTGAGTTGAAGGCAGACGCTTAACCGACTGAGCCACCCAGGCATCCCTCTAACTAAATTTTTTAAGGTTTATTTATTTTTTAGTAATCTCTACATCCAATATAGGTCTCAAACTCACAATCCCTCGATCAAGAGTCGCATGCTCTTCTGACTGAGCCAGCCAGGCACCCCAAATTTATATCTAAATAAATTGATTTAACTTTTAGATAAAGTGAGTGCAAGTCTATCTGTTAAACACAAGAAAAGTCCAAATTGTCTGTTTCTGTAACATGACTAAAGTGACTTAGTGATTGGCAAACACAACATCATCAATACTAAAACTGAATTTATTGTTTGTCACATCCCTTAGTTGATTCAGCAAGAATAGTATTGATTGGGAATACATTGTTAAATATAAAGCAGTTATATTAATATATATATATAAATATATTAGTTAAGCAGTTGAAAAAGATATTCATATGACTTAGACATACATGCTACACAAAAGTTTTAAGAATTGAGTAGGACACAAAACTTGGACACAACATAATACAAATCAGAAAGCAAAAGTGGAGTACAAATTTATAAATAACACTGATGGATAGCAATTCATTAGTAAACTTAGAACATTTCTTTAAAACAAAGATATCAGAGAAGTATTCGCCATTTTAAATTTTTATTTTTAATTGTGGTTAGTTGTAAATATTACTTTATGTCAAATGTCAAGAAGATAATGTGAATATAAGTGAAATCAAGAGATTAAAATATTTCAATAAATAACTAGATATTTTGTGATCATGTTATTCAACAGGGCACTATTAAAGGGAATATGAGGGAGAATAAGATCTATAATACATTACCCCTGCTCTCAATACATTTTCACAAGACTTACCTGGACTATTGTTTCCTCCCCTTCCTGTCATTCCACTTTACAAGATGAAATTTCATAAATATTTTAAAGCTTCAAATATCATATTGTCATTTTAGTTATAAGTCTCTCTCTGACATACTTTGGAATCAAATTTCTTAGAATAAGAATGCACTTGTGAGAAATAAATTTCCACTTCCTAGTGTTCATGCTGTTGAATAACCCCCCTTTCTTGAATGTTGGAAAGACCTGGGCCTTGCTTCTGACCAATTAAGTATGGCAAAGATAATATGGTGTCACTCCTGTGATTATGTTGTGTTATATAAGACAAAGTCTTAGCAGACTAGAGCTAGAGCCTTTCCTTGTGGGTGTGATGAAGTAAACAGCCATGTTGAAGGTGCTTACATGGCAAGAAATATCAAAACTCCATGGTCCTCAGTCAGGCAACTACAAGGAAATTAATTCTGCTAACAACTTAAGTGGACTTAGAAGTGGATTCTTTCCCAGTGAAGGGTTCAGATGAGAAAGCAGTCTGGCCAACACCTCGATTACAGCTTTATGAGACGCTGAACAGAGGACTTACCCAAGCCATGTCTGGAGTCCTTAACCAGAGAAACTGCAAGACAGTAAATGTGCATTTGTTAAACCACTAAGTTTGTAGTAATTTGTTATACACCAGGATAAATCTACCCATACCACTTTCTTTTGTCAATTAATTGTCTCATTACTTATCTTTGCCACCAGGCTGTGAGCTATCTATATGTTTCTTTATGATTCCCCTCTTTGTTGGAAGATGAGTACAGATGTTTGGCACACTTATTTATTTTGAATCTGCCTTCTTTCTCTCTCACTCCCATACATCCACCCATACATACACACACACCAGCTAACTATTTCTTATAACAAAATAGTATTCTATATATGTTAATTGCATGAATGAATAAATAAGTGAGTTATTTGTTACTTTCGTTTTAATGATCAGGAAATTGAAGCAGAGAATGTTAATATGGCTTATAAATGGCAAAGCCAGGATATGAACTAAACCGTATGGCTATACATCCTGTATTTCTTCTCCTACAAAATAGAATATACAATCTTTTGTATTTCCATCATAGGATTACTGTGTTGTGGGTTAAGTGAAAGAAAATCATAATGTGCTTAAAGTAGTGCTTAATATATAGTAGGATCTTCTTTTTTTCTTAAATATTTTATTTATTTATCTGACAGAGAGAGAGAGAGCACAAGCAGGCAGAGTGGACAGAAGCAGGCTTCCAGCTGAGCAGAGAGCCAGACGCGGGGCTCCATCCCAGGACCCTGGGATCATGACCTGAGCCTGAGCTGAAGGCAGATGCTTAACCAACTGAGCCACCCAGGCACCCATATAGTAAGACCTCTTTTTTCTTTTTAAAGATTTTATTTATTTATTTGAGAGAGAAAATGAGAACGAGAGAGCACGAGAAGGGGGAGGGTCAGAGGGAGAAGCAGACTCCCCCCTGAGCAGGGAACCCGATGCAGGACTCGATCCCGGGACTCCAGGATCATGACCTGAGCCGAAGGCAGTCGCTCAACCGACTGAGCCACCCAGGCGCCCACCCATATAGTAAGATCTTAATAAGTCCCTGATAACTCTTATTATGCCCGAGCTCTCAGAAAACTGGAAATTTGAATTTGTACTCAGTTAAAAAGATCATGTCTCCTATATCTCGAAGAATTTAATTTTTTTTCTCCTTTTAAATCGTGTTTGTGTCACTTTTAGATATGTATTTCAAAATCTTGTTTTATATGTTTTTTTAAAATCACACGTCTTAAAATTTGAGGGTGGGGAGATGAGCAGGGTTCAAAAACTATATAAGTAAATATATAACTTTACTCGGTAGTGTACATTTTTCAGAATATTTTATGTACCAGACATTTGGAAAAATCAAAATCTTTCTAACTGATGCAATTCCATCTAACAGTTCATTAAATTCTAACATCTACATAACAGACAATAGGAACACTGGTTTCCTGCTTTCTCAAATGTTTCTGTTCAGCAGAAACTGAATCTATTTTGTCTTGCCAGACTTTTCATTTCAAAATTCCTAACACTTCTGACAGGTTCAACCCATTCAGAGTGGCATGTCTATAAAGGTAGAACACAAAAGAAGGCTGAGAATGTGCTTTTATTTTTTTAAGCTGTTAAAACCACAGAACACCTAGGATTTAATCAATTTTATACAATGTGAGAGAAATCTTATTGAATTGTTTGAGATATACAGTGAAATTTTAAAATTTGCACACAATCCTCGTATCTTTGCATTTGTACAAAAATTATTCTTAATATTGGTTTCTATGTAGTATTTCCAGATGAGATAACCACCAAACTCCATTGCCTACTCCTACTCTTTACTTCTGAGAAAGACTAAAATACCAGACAATTATTCTTATTTCAGAGTCATGTTAGAAATTATAATAATCAGGGGCGCCTGGGCGGCTCAGTCATTAGGTGTCTGCCTTCAGCTCGGGTCATGATCCCGGGGTCCTGGGATCGAGCCCCGCATCGGGCTCCCTGCTCAGCGGGAAGCCTGCTTCTCCCTCTCCCACTCTCCCTGCTTGTGTTCCCTCTCTCACTGTGTCTCTCTCTGTCAAGTAAATAAATAAAATCTTAAAAAAATTATAATAATCAAAAAATACTACATAGTGCATATGTCAAACATCATGTGTGTGTTCTTCACAGAAGAAGAGCGAATTCATGAGCCATCTTGTCTTCCACTAATAACCATTGACACTCATGGAATCCCCCGAAGTGAGATATGTGAGTATGAGTATATGTTGCTTTTTTTCAAACTACATGGCTCACCAACTATATTAGTTATCGCTGCATACCAAACCATGCCAAAACTTAAAACAAAAAGCATTTATTATTGTCATGGATCAGTTGGGCACACCAGATGATGGAGTTCAGGCTTGGCTGTTTTCGGATGAGCTTACTCTTGCATCTGCTATCGGCAGGAAATGTGAGTGGATGCTGGCTTATTTAAGACAGTCACATTCAAGTGGTTATTGGTTATCTGCCTGAGAAATGGAACAGGTTGGCCTAGGCTTATTCACGAAACACTAGTGAGATCCAAGAGAACAAGTAGAAGAGCATATGCTCCCTAAGACCAACTCCTGGACTGGCACACCATTACTATTTATACATTTTCTTGAACAAAGCAATGGACAAACCTCATATTGAGGAGATGAATAGATTCTAATTTCTGAGGGAGATACCTGAAGAGTAGCATTGCAAAGGAGGCAGATATAGCAGTGGGTGAAGATTTGCGGTCACTTTTTCAAGTAGTATACCACAATAACTGTCCAAGAATTCACTGCACATGCTAGCTTTAGTTTTTAAAAATTCTTAGACTAGCTCAGATTTGTGCCAAAATGAACTTAACATCTTGTCCCCGTATACAGACTGAATGTTGGAGGACCAGAGAAAACTACTCCTATACAATCTATTCCAGACGACTGCTATTTCGCTCTTCTGCCAGCCCCACTGCTCAAGGGTTCATATTTGATCTGCTCCATTTCCCACTTCCCTGAGAATCCAGAGGCCGCACAGTCATTGCTGACTATATAAGCTGTAAGAGCATGAACTTTGTATTTAGAGAAACCTGGATGTTGCAACCTAGCTGCTGTCCAACTGCGTGATCCTAGACAGATAATTCATCCTCTCGATGTCTGTCTCCTTATCCTGAAAAAACTGAGTGTAATGGTCCATATCTCATAGGTCTGTTGTAAGGATTTAGTGATTGTAAGTAGCCCAAGAGAGTGCTATTATGTAGTAGATGCTTAATACTTACTTATTCCCTCTATTTCCACAGCTTTCTTGGAATGTATTTTTTTTTCATTATAGGATATCTTGTCTCATAAGCAAAACAATGCCACGATTCGTTCACAAGGAATTAAACCTTACAATTTTTAAGTGTGGAAATATTAGCCTGCAGCAGAGTAAAATTAAAGAGTAAACTAAGTTAATATATTATCCAAACATTTATGATTTTCTTGAGGATATTTTTATGGCTTTTCCCTCAATAATATATATACCAAAAGTGTATATTCCAAAGATGAATAATGAGAATAAAGAGGAAAGTGCTGTCTTAGGTAGTATGCATTCTTTGAGGATATAATAATATTAAGAATCCAATCATAATCAATCTACGCTGGAATGACATTATTAATCTTTGATACATTTGGGGGTCACTTTAATAAGGGGATATTGAAGTTATTAATACAAATGAAAAGAAAAGACATAAAAAATTGACATTGATTCATAGGACACAAGAATATATTACTTGGTGCAACATAATTATTTAAATGGTCTCCACTTAAACTGATGAGGTTAGAACCTCCTTATT
>NW_022589706.1:42900662-43012204 GCF_004348235.1 Phoca vitulina
TTTTTTTTTTTTTTTTTTTTTTTTTTTTTTTTTTTTTTTAGATTTTATTTATTTATTCATGAGAGACAGAGAGAGAGAGATGCAGAGGGAGAAGCAGGCTCCCAAGGAGCAGAGAGCCCGATGCGGGACTCGATCCCAGGACCCCGGGACCATGACCTGAGCCGAAGGCAGACGCTCAACCATCTGAGCCACCCAGGCGCCCTCAATCTTAATAATGAGATTTAAAGTCTAATTTCATTCCTTGTGGGACTGAGAAGAAGCAAACTGTCTTAAAGTCACAGAGAAATGCTTCTAAGGTCTTTTTCAAATATATATCTTGTTTCATTTAAATAAACAGCCCCGCATCCTGATTCCTCTAAAGATGCCCTAAAAGGAATGTGACTGGTAAACATCCGATTCAGACAAGTTGTACGGCTGGCTATACATTATAACTACAACTCAGCTCCCTGTAGCCTCATGTAATGGTCCATAAATCCATGCTTGCTCACCTCCTGTCAGAAACTACTCTTTATAACACATCCCCCAATCCAACCATGTTGCTGTAGTCCTACAGTAACTCATTGACTCCTATGTTCAGACCACATCAGGCTATTTCCTAGGACTGGCTTTTGTTATCACACACAAAGTCTGCAAGTTTTCCATGTGAAGTAAGCATCATGACTTTTTCAACTTCTCATTCTCACAGCTCTCTGTTTTCCTAACTGCTTGTCTCGTTTCTGATACTCATCCTACCTGGATTTCTAGTATCACATATGGCCTGGTTCCCTAGGGCTTGCTCCCCATGGCCTTGTCATTTATTTTGTCACTTATATGAGTTCTACATCTTGACTTCTCATCTAACTCTGCCTTGACCACCGGCTTCTGGGGAATGCCTGAGATCCAGGGTTTTCCTGATTTGACCTGATCTGACCACTTGACCTGAACTCTTCCTATCTGTCTCTTCAGCTGCTCTCTCCCATGAACAACATTCTCTTCTCTCTCTGTCCTGACGAATTACATTCAGTCCCTTGTAGATCAAACAGGAGTTTTTCTGCTTAATCATATAATTACACATGTATTGTTCCGAGGGTTCTCAAATGTCATTGGTTTATATGCCCAAAGGTAAACATTTATTTATAAAAAGAAATACCATTTTAATTTCAACACTTTATTTATATAATAAGGTCCAATATTGTGTTGTAAATGGGGGCATAAGACCCTTCTGTGGAATCTTTAAGCATCACTTCAACATGGCTGCAGAATTATACTTGGAGAGACATTGAAATGAAAGGATTTATTATACTCATAGGTCCAAAGGCAGGCATGCCCAGGGAAGCACACACAATCATCCAAAGCTTGGAGTTTGGTCATGGAAGTCAGGGAAGAAACAGAGCAAGAACCTGTGGGCAAGGGCCTTTAGTGAGGGTGGTGGGTGGGGATGCTGTGGTATGTGGGAAGCCTTCTCCTTTGATTGTAACCGGGTCAATATAGATAGGCGGGAATGCATAAAATGGAGAAGTCATCTTGAGGCTTACGCTTGAACACACATGTTGGAGACTGATACCCAGAGATAGGCAATAACAAAGTAAAAATTCCAAACAAGCAAGGCAGGTGTCAAAACTCACGGGACATTGAGGCAACAAATAATAACTTTACATTACAAGTTCATAAACCATAAGCCATTCAGCTTCCTCTTCCTCCTCTACCCTGATTATTGTTATAGCAATTCATCCTTTTATTTTAGAATATTTTTATTATAAACATTATATATAACAAATTTAAAGATATATCCTTGAATATAGGAAGTATTCTGAGCAAAAATCCCATTTTGTATACTAAAAATAGCATTGGTAACGTTTTGCTGTTTGCAAATGCCTCAATAAAAGAATGAAGTTGTTACTGTTTCTTATGCTGGCATTAAACAAGTCAATTTAAAATGTGAAAATAATTCAGAACCATAAAAAAGACTTTGTCAGGACTGCTGTCTCTTACTTCAAAGGCAAAGCTGTTCTCTTAAAGACCTAAACACTTTTTGGAGATTTAACGGTGCTATAATATCTATAGGAGACAGACAGTGACCATTCATTCCTCTAAGGAAATCAAAATGCCGCATGGATCAGCAGCTGTTCCTTACAGCTGTTCTTTCTCTATGGCTTTTTATTTACTGGTACCCACACTTGAGCACCATTGTCCAAAATTATCACATAATTTTGCTCTTTCACTTCAATCATTGATGTTTTCCAGTTTTTTGTTTTTGTTTTTGCTTTTTTTAATGTTACCTCAGAGGAGCATTTGTTGATTACCTGATTTCATGGTCACAGCCCCATTCACTCTCTCTGTTCTCAATCTAGTTAATTTTTCGAGGACTTGTCGTTACTACATATTACTATACTCACACACACACACAAACATGCATACATATGTGTGTGTGTGTGTGTGTGTGTGTGTGGTGTTATTGTCTGTACCCCAAACCCGAATGTAAGCTCCAGTGGGACAGAAAGAGAAGTTACCAGATTTATCATTAAATACACACACACATAATAAATCATTTTTGAGCGTCAGGTCTTTGATACTTTATAATAGCAGTAGCCATGCTAGTGGTCAGCTTCCTGAATTGGTAAGTAGGATAACCAGCCAAAACCTTGCTGCACAGGCAGCGAGGCAAAGACAACAGCTATGCCGTAAGTCAGAGCTATGCTAAGTCTTTAGGGACTTGGCAGGCCAATAAGATGGGTTCCTACTAAAAAGAAATCCCCAGTGAGTAGAAAGTGATTCATATTTTTTAGTTAGGGAACTTGACAAAGTTATCAGTGATCTTTAAATGATTAATGAAAAAAAGTCCTAAGGAGAGTTAAATATTGAAGGAGGTAACTGATTTTTGAATGAGACTAATTTACTACAGCAATTGTAGACCTCACAATTATATCCGTACTTTATGACACTATAGTTATATTTCTTTTTTTCCTAGGGTAGTTCCAATAGCAAAAGGTTTTTCTAATTTTTGAAAATGCACTTGTCTTCTCTGAACATGAGTCCCAAGTTCTAATTCAGAAAATACTCAGGGTTAATATAAGACACGCTAACAATGAGACACGCTTCAATAGAAGCCTTATTAGAAGGTATATTCAGATTTTTATAGTTGCTTTCAGTTCATCAAATAAAATAGTAGAAAATCAAAGGTAAGAATTATCCTTAAATTCTATCTTTCTAAAACCTTTCTAAATTTTGTAGTTCAGCTTGTAGCACAAAATGTATATTAATATTATTCCACTCATATTTGCACAGTACAAATGAACAAAACTATTTAAATCAGTAAGATCCTTTGTGAATCTCCTGTAACACCCATGGAATATCAATTTGCTTGTGAGCCTCTTGTGTTCTTTACAGTGACCCTGAGCTAACTCTGGACAAATTCTGTTTGAGAATAAATATATTAAGACTTTGCGAGAAAATAGATTTCCTTTGTTCTACGTGAATTGTGCATATTATTTTTACTATAGGTCTAATAGTTTGTTATTAAGCTGTAATTATATAAATCTGAGCTCTGTATGTGAAGAGTTGTAGGTAGAGGTGCCCATGATATCGAGAACCTGTGGATCTAACTCTAGTTGGTGACCTAATACAGGTGGTTTGAATCATTTGTAGAATCAGAGTGTGGCCTTCATCTCTGTTCTGCAAATGAACTCAGAATTGGAGGTCCTCACAAACTTGGGGATGCGGTAAAAAGTGGAGACAGTTTTGATATAGCTTATAAATTTTGAATGAACTTGTCCATAAAAGTATGTGCAGTACATGAATCTTTATGAAACATTCTTCATATTACCTAAGAACGCGTAAAAAATGCGCAGCAATGTTTTCATTGGAATGGAATATTGGGTTTGTGGGGAAAAAGTTGTCTTTGGTCAAATATAGATAGGGAACCAGTTTAAACATAGTTAAACAGTCTCTTTTATTGCATGTCTTTTCAGAACCATAATTATGGTAGTGTTGTTCATGACTAAGCCACAAAATCTCTTTTCATAAAACATCATTTTCATCTAATATTCTAAGAACACAGTTTTTAGAAGCTTTATTTGAAACAATAAGAGAAAAAATAATGCTTTGCCTCAAAGTAGAAGGAGATGTTAAAATAATGGTCAGTCAAAACCTTTTAAGAAAGCAAAATGTTACAAAGATAAATGGACAAATAATAAAATTACAGAAATTTATATTCAGCATGCGCCTGAAATCAAAGAATATATATATTTTTAGATGTGGTTCAGTGTGCTGATTTCCAAAGGAGAACAAATCCAGATGTGTAGAAAGGAAAGCAAGGCATAGAGTTATGAGAAGGTAAGTCATTTATGTAAGTCTTCATTTAGCTATTAAGCAATTATTTACTAAACACCTGTTATGTGTAAGATGTTGCTTTAGGTGCTATAAATACACATAAGAGCCTAACAATGCCTATAATACCTAAATTCATTTAAAAATCTAAGTAAAAATCAAGAATGACCACCTAGTTATTTTTCCATATTCCTAGGACTAAATAATTCTTCAACTGATTCTTGCTTTATCCATTATTTCTTTTTATCTACCATTTTTCATGTTCCTTGAGTTACCAGCATTAAACCCTCTTAAAAATACAAAAGGGTGAGTTTTCATTTTTCGGAGATACCCATCAAGGGAGAAATAGATATCTTGCTTCCTATTCTTTAGCAGCATGTGAACCTCTAGGTAGGAGTCAGATACTCAAGTACAAAAGCGGAAAGTAGCAATCGGGAAAGGAAGGCAAAACGAGGAGAATATCCAGGGCCCATAATACTTTTTTTTTTTTTTTTCTTTTAAAGAAAAGAAAGCTACAAAATAAGGTTGATCCGGAACTGGTCCAGGGGAGGGTAATTGGGAGCAAGAACCCAGCCTTCTTTCATGGGTACAAACTCCATCTGTAACAATGTCTAGGATGTGATGACTCAAATTATTGTAGTTACCATTTTTCGGTGTGCAAAGAAATCCTTCTTTAGTTATTAGATTAACACTGTAAGATACTGGAAAATTATCCAAGCTGTAAATCTAGGAATTCTGAATCAAAATGATAATTATATTATCACTAACCCTTCACTGGTGTTTGAATGATTTTCAGTCCCTTAGTGATTTGTAAATCAGACATTACAGTATCTAGTCTTCATAATACGAGCAGATAGTATAAGAGAGAACACTTGAAGATGTATGTACTTTTTCGTTTAATGTACCAAATATCACCTGTCAGCAAATCACATCCCTGTAATCAGTTCAATAAGAAATTAGTAAAGGATTTTTTGGGTAAGGTGAACTATATAGTTTTATGCTTTCTCAAAATACCGTTATAAAGTGTTCCTGCATGACTAGAATCATAAGGAAACACAAACTGCCGTTTAAACCCACTCACTTAAAGCACAAATACACTTACTAGCAAAACATGGGCAGAAATCAGAAATTTAGAATTTACTTATGTTATCATGCAGGCAGACTTTAATTTAAAAAAAAAAGAAAAGGAAAATATGGTTCTTGTGCACAATATTCCAATGAGCCTGTAACATTGCTTAAGGCTGTTCACATTTTTGGCAAAGGCCATGACCTATATCGTCAGGCCAGCGATACAAAAAGTGTACTAGTGAGTATATAGAACTTAATATCATGAAGTTCTAGCTATAAGGGGAAAAGAAAGCATTATCTGCATATGTTTGTCTTTTTTCTATTATTTATAATTTGATCTTATCCATTTTTCTTAGTTATCAAGCATGCATACATAAATTTAGAACCAGACTTAAATAAACTGAGTATTCAAAACGTGCGTACAAGTCATGTATAGGCTGACACTGACATTTCTTTTGTCTGCCAATATTTGCTCCTGTTTTGTGCTGATTAAAAAGTAAATAAATGAATAAACACCCAAAATAAACCCAGGTGTATATATATATATGGTCAATTATATACAACAAAGGATATGCAATGGGGTACGGACAGTCTCTTCAATAAATAGTGGTGAAAAAACTGGACAGCCAAGTGCAAAAGAATGAAACTGGACCACTATCTTATACCAGACAAAAGAAACATTAACTCAAAATGGATTAAAGAGTTGAATGTAAGACCTGAAACCGTGAAATTCCTAGATGAAAACATAGATGGCCAACCCTTTGACATTGGTCTCAGTGATGATTTTTTTGGATTTGACACCGTAAGTTAGGGTTAACAAAAGCAAAAATAAATAAGTAGGACTACATCAAACTAAACAGCTTCTACAAAGCAAAAGAAACCATCAACAAAATGAAAAGGCAACCTATGGAATGGGAGAAAATATTTGCAAATTGTATATACAATAAAGGGTCAATATCCAAAATATATAAAGAACTCATACGACTGAGTAACAAAAAAACAAATAATCCAATTAAAAACAAACAGGCAGAGAAGGCAAAGAAGACATACAAACGGCCAAAAGGTACGTGATAAAATGATCAACATCACTCACCATTAGGGAAATGCAAATCAAAACCACAATGAGTTATTACCTCACACCTCTTGGAATGGCTACTATCAAAAAGACAAGAAATGGCAAGTGTTGATAAGCATGTGGAGAAAAGGGAGCCCTCACGTAATGTTGCTGGGAATGTAAATTGGTACAGCCACTCCGGAAAACGGTATAGAGGTTCCTTAAAAAATGAGAATAGGGGCACCTGGGTGGCTCAGATGGTTGGGCGTCTGCCTTAGGCTTGGGTCATGGTCTCCGGGTCCTGGGATCAAGCCCTGCACTGGGCTCCTGGTTGGCTCAGCAGGGGGCTCAGCTTCTCCCTCTCCTTTTGCCTCTTCCCCTGCTTGTGTGCTCTCTCTGTCTCTCTCTCTCTCAAATAACTAGATGGAATCTTAAAAAAAAAAAAAAAAAATAGAAATAAAACTACCAAAAGATCCAGCAATTCTATCTCTGGGTATTTACCCAAGAAAATAAAACACTAATTCAAAAAAATATGCACCCCCCCCATGTTCATTGCAACATTATTTACAATAGCAAAAATATGAAAATAATCTAAGTGTCTGTCAATAGACGGATAAAGAAAATGTAATATATACATACAATGAAACATTATTCGGCCATAAAAAAATGAAATTTTGTCATTTGCAACACCATGGATGGAAGTTAAGCATGTCATTCTAAGTAAAATAAATCGGATGGAGAAAGATAGAGACCATATGATCTCACTAAATGTGGAATCTAAAACAAAACAAAAGAAACCCTGCCTATAAATAGAGAACAGGTTAGTGGTTCCCTTAGTGGGGGTAGGGAGTGGGCAAAATGGGTGAAGTGGGTCAAAAGGCACAAATTTCCAGTAATAACATAAATAGGTCATGGGGATCTAATGTACTACATGGCAACTATAGTTAACAAGTTTGTATTGTATACTTGAGAGGTGCCAAGTCAGTAAATCTTTAAAGTTCTCATCGCACAAAAAAAAATTCTGTAACTACATATGGTGACAGATGTTAACTTATTGTGGTGATCATTTTGCAATATATACAAATATCAAATCATTACATTGTATACCTGAAATGAATATAATGTTATATGCCAACTACACTTCAACAAAAATAAACAAACAGACAAAATAACTATAGTTGACACATTATTCATTGTGGTCATGTATTTGCTCATCTATCCTAGTTTAGATGATACGAGGTGACTATACATTTATTTTAAATAATTATTTGCATTTTCAAAAAATATAAAACATTGAGATTGCAAAATACTAATAAAGGAAGCAAAATGAAATTTTTTTAATGCTGCAAAGATTTGTTTTTCTCCCCTACAGTCTGTCATCTATTTTCTCCCCAAAATGTGTTATAATAAGAAAAAAAGAAGAGAAGAAAAGGAAAGTTATATACGGAGATTCAAACTTCTTTGCAGAGACATTCTAGTTGACTGTATCACTGATGTTGGAAGAATTCTGTAAGTAGTCTAATCAAACCAATTATATTTGCCACAGATATTTCCAGTAATTAAATTGAAGAACATAATAGATGAGGTTCACATGTTAACAGCTCCTCCTATCATCATTTACTTCTGAATGCTCGTAAGACAGGAGGTGCATTTAGACTTAGTAGCTATGTATTACAACCGTGTAGCTTCTTAATAGAGTCAGTGATCTGAACGCAGCCCAGTGCCACAAAGCAGAAGCTGACAACATGCGTCCCCTCATTCATTCACTTCATGTTTACTGGAGTCTACTATGTCATGTGTCTTAGCACCATGCTAATCAGAGTGGGAATTATGTGGTGATGGTGAAATTAGATACTGATACAACTAGTTGGGGGGAAAGAATGTGAAATAAAAGCAGGCAAATTCAAACTAGAGAAAAAAAACCAGCAGTATTTCTGGATTATGAGTGTATGAATAGAAGCATGTGGTCCAATTTTTTTTCTTTTTTTTTTATTATGTTATGTTAATCACGTGCCCTCTTTAATACCCATCACCAGGCTAACCCATCCCCCCACCCCCCTCCCCTCTAGAACCCTCAGTTTGTTTCTCAGAGTCCATAGTCTCTCATGGTTCGTCTCCCCCTCTGATTTCCCCCCCTTCATTCTACCCTTCCTGCTATCTTCTTCTTCTTTTTAAACATATAATGTATTATTTGCTTCAGAGGTACAGGTCTGTGATTCAACAGTCTTTCACAATTCACAGCGCTCACCATAGCACATACCCTCCCCAATGTCTCATATGACACTGTGGTCCATTTTTTTTAAGCTCATTTGTTAAAACAGTTCTTATCTGGAAGAAGGCATGATATGATTTCAATATCCGATGTTTAGCTTTGTACTTATTAAATGCTTTTTCTTTTAAGCATTTAACTAACGGACATTTTTCTAATAATCACAGAACTATAATTTCTTTTAGGGAATATAGAGCATTACATATTATTAATTATACTCTGTGATGGTATTAGACATTTAAGAATAAGTCCAACTATTTGCCTAGCCACAAAATTACCTATCAAATTTGAATATTGAAAAAGTATTTGTATAATTCTTAGGTTTAATTTTCAACTGCTGCCACTTGTCACTAACTTTGAGTAATCCCTTTATATAGTTCTTCTTTTCTCTTTTAATGCGTCGCTCCTTGGGGTGAAGGGCCAAAGAGTTACACGTATTAGAACTGTGTATAAAATAACATAAAACTCAGGCAATATGCAGAAAGTACCCCTTGTTAAAAGGAATAGGCAATCCCTTGCACTGACCGTGTGACATCAGTTTTTCTTACCCAGCTATATTTTCTTTATTGATTGGTGCTTAACTGCATTCATAGGGGAGATTTGCAGATTCATAAATTTCAGGTAGGTGAGATGTTGTAAGGACTTTTACAGAAACGAAGGTGCCAAGTTTATTTATAAATGAACATGATCATTACAGAAGTAGCTATAAAGTGCTTAACTAATAGTGATCTTAATAAGTGTCTGTGTGTCTGAAAATATGTAAGTCTGTGTTTTAAATGAGCCTGGTGGATTGAGTAAGAAAAATGATACACATGATCAAGGTAAGTACCTATAACTCTTTTAATAAAACTTTATTCCAAGGAAGATTTTTAAAATATACAAATGGACTCTCCAGAGTTCTTTGCGTACATTTATAGATACCATGACCTCAACTCAAATACATTTTTTTGCCATGCATGTCATTGTATCATTCAGCTTATAACAGTCGTGCCATTTAACCCCTGTCCCTTACTGTTTGTTTTCTTTAATTTGTTGCCTTCTTGCCCACGTTCACATTGTTCTCATTATGCAAAGCATTTCTTGTCCTTAACTGATGTCATTTTTATCAGTGTAAACTGTATCCACCCTTCAGGATACAGCTCCAATGTCAGCTTTCCAATAAATCATTCTAAAATGTCTTTATCAGCATTAATCTCACTTCCCTCTGTGTTACGAAGCATTTCATTTGTATTTTTAACAACAAAATATATCACAATTTGCCTAATATTTTAAATTTGTGTCCATGCCTGTTTAATCTGATGGGTAATAAAAATTTTAAGGTCAATGACCGTAACTTGTTTATTTCTATGTACACAATACCGACAAGCATAGTCCTTTGCCAGAAGTAGATACTCAATAAATATTTGTGAGATTACACTGAATTGAGATAAACTGAATTAGTTCAAGGTTGCTATGCAATGAGTTTCTCTGTGTTCAGTATGCATTGCTCTTGAATTGCAACATTTGTCTCAGTTTTTGCTGTAGTTGAAAGCTGATGTACTCTTAACCTAGCTGCATGTAAGTGAATTGGAGAGTGACATTTATTAATATTTGCATAGCTCAAAAGCAGTTCATACTGTGCAAAACACTCTACAAATTAGAAGTGCTATTTAAAAATAAAAGGATGCATAGTGTAGTAAAGTGCAGCAACTTGGCACAATCAGTGCATCTCTTGAATTTTTCAATATTAAAATTAAAAGAAAGAAGCACCTGTTATACATCTCTTGAAACAATGGGACACAACTTCATTTGCAAATGGTGACATTGTCTTGTTAAAAGAAAAAAATCCTGAGAACAGTTGCTAGGGATATTGTATGCACTCATGGTGTCTATGGAAACTGAGCCTGCACTAAACGTGTAACGAGGAATAAAGAGATACCTGGAAAAGTGCCCAGTGTCAGAAAGACAATGACAATGTAACTTTTCAAAATTTAGAGCAAAAATAGAATTAAAAAAAATACACCTACCTTGTGCCCTTGTACCAGTACCCGTGGAAAGTTTTAATTCTGGGGAAAAATATATAAAGAACAGAAAAACAAATAGCAAAACAAATTTTTAAAACTTGCTTTAATTTACTAACACATTTAAAATAATGTGGTCACTACTTCTAAGACACTCATAAAATTGCCCCATGGCTGTATATTACTATAAGGCATGCAAGAATCTCCTCATGCTCTGAAATTGCCTTTATATTTCAAAGATAAAGGAACACAATTTATTTTCTTTTTGAAGTGTTGAACCCTGGCACATCTAATGATTTTGTAGTTCATCAATTAGAACAGATTGCCATACACTTGACCAGGCTTCTACTAGCTTGCTCCAGCTGATATAAAAGAATCTTTGTCTGAAAGAATGGCTATCGTCTAGAGAAGAAATAGATTTATCTTGTGTCCTTATTTAACTAATGACTTCAGATAGAGTGTTTTCCCAGAATTTCATCTGTCTCCAAATGATGAAATGATTGCAATTGGATCTTTAAATTAATGGGAAAAAAGTGGTTCATGTGTAGTAGATTTTGAAATAATACATTATCCATTGGTTAATTTAATTTTTAAAAATGAGTGCTTTCTATGTATCAGGAAAAATACTAGAAATAAATACCAGAAATAAGTACCATTTAGCTAGTGGTAAGTATAAACAGACACAATCTTGCCCCCTGGATCATACTGATTTGTGAGGAAGAGAGATATTAATCCAACTATAAATGTGAAATATGTCAAAGAGAGTTCTTTTTAAAATGGTAAGTCAATTATAAGTTTAGGAAAATATGCTCTGTGTCAGTGTTTCAAAACAGTAATAATTACTTTGCCACTATAGATCAATTAGCAAATATTTTAAATACCATCTATGTGGAGTTTTTATAGTTTTCTATGATACTTGAAAAAAGAACCAAACCCTTGATCACAGATACTCATAGCTTTATATTTTTGAGTAGCAATACTGTTGTCCTCTAATCATTGAGTACTGTGTATGGTGTAGCCCATATAATACTACATTTAATAATTATTTAAGAATAGATGGGTCTTTTATAAACAGCCGATTGAACAATTCAATTGACTAGAACTTTGAGGAATTCTGAACAAGACAGAGGGAAAGATATGTTGCACAAAGTGGCGGACATTGGAGAAAATAGGAACCCAAATCTCCAGTGGCTAGTTTGGACCCTATTGAAGTCCATTAGTGCAGGAAGAACTACTGGAGTTCAAACCCATCAATCATTTCTGCCTCAGCCTCCTGGGGTCAAATCCTGCCCTCAATTACACGCACCTAACTTTCGTTCAAGTTGCAGGGAGTTACACACACATTCAAGAGGGCAGGCTGTGGCCCTGCGAGTTGAGTGGGGAGTAATTGATGACTTTCTCCTTGCTATGTTTGGCTGGGGAAGCACAGCTTGTTGCAGAGGCCTTCACCCCTAAGCAGAGTGGGAGGGTGCTGTAAGATCCTCAGCCTCCAGCGCTGTTTCAGAGCCTTGGTAGCTGGTCTTCATTTCAAGATCTAAGAGCACCAACTTCACCAAGCATTAAGATGTATGTGCTTTCTCACATTTTCTTTTAGTTTATTCTACTTTCTCTTCCCCTGTCTGTTAGATTTCCATCTTCTCTAAGTGTTTCTTTTCCTTCTTTCCTCCATTTTCCCCTATCATTTTTTTCTGTCTTAATAATATAAAGTGAGATAAAGTGCTTAGAATAATCTGGCACGTATAATTGCTGGTTTTGTTGTGCCAGTTATTATGTTGTATTATTGTTACTATTATTACTATAAGCTTACCTTTTCCTTAATTTAAGGAAATTTTGTGCATATATATATGGAAACAGTAGTCTTTTAATCTTGATAGCGTATTACTTAGGACATTTTCTCTTCTATATGTTTATTTACAATTACTTATTCATACCAAACTTATAATCACATCCTGAATTTATCTTCAAAGAAAAAATTAATGATGGTATTTCTTAGGCATTATCCTTTCATGAGACAAGTGATAGAAAAAGCATTTTACAACACTGAAAATACTCCCAAGACTGTCACTGGCAGAGCCAATAATACTTGACCTAATACAATTTTAGCTCCTGAGGTAAATAAACATTGAGTTGGTTTAAGCAGTTAAAAATGGTTATTTTAATAACTATATTCTTTTATTATAAGATTTATTAAGATAAAGCATAATATAGGTTAATTATTTTGGATCGTATAAAGCTTAAAATATATAGGAAAAAGTATTATAATTTTAAACGATATATAAGATTTCAAATAACATGTGAAAAGGTTCAGAGCAAATCTCCCCCAAAATAAGCCACTATGGCGTGTAGGCTATTTTGCACTAAAGGCAACTGAGACCCTGTGAGCTCAAGAGAAGATTCTTGCCTCTCTCTTAACTACCTAGAAGAATGTAAACTGGGGGTCTCTTCCATAATTAGTTATTACCATAGATAAATTTTATCTGAGTGACCCATCTGTATGGCAGGGCAAACATCTAATTACCAAACATCTGCTCTTCTTCTTTTGTCCTCTGAATCTCATTCCTATCCTTTGAATTCCCAGACCCCCTCCTACTTCTCCTTAGATTTTGCCTGTCTTTGGAATTTCCATGTCTATGTGGATTCCCCATAAGTACAATATTAAATTCGATTTTCTCCTGTTAATCTGTCTCATGTCAATTTGATTCTTAGTCCAATTAGAAGGACTCTGGAGGGGACTGGAAAGTCTTGCTCCCTAACATGACTCTTATTAGATTTTTATTCAACAGTGCTGCTCTAGGTTTGGCCAAGATGCAACAACCCCCAAAAACCACACTTTGTCATCCCGTCTTGTCTCCTCAACACTACTGACCCATGAGATTCAGAACATACCAGAGAACAATTTAAACAAGGCGTATGTTAAATTTTTATTGTAAATTCCTAAAAATAAGATTCATCACGGTGTAATTTTAAAGAAATTAGCTACAAACTCTTGCCTTTCAAAACAGGCCTGAATATCTTGTAGTGAACAAGAGATAAACTGAAAGGTTTCTTCTAGCCGAAGAAGACAAATGTACTTCAGTCCCAGGAAGTGCACAGAAGGCGTACAACCTTGGCCTGAAATGGCTGAGCTAAGGACTGTGACAAACATAGAAAGACGAAATCTTCAAGTTTTTATTTTGGGCTAGGGTTTATAGTGGCAAGCCACAAAATTCACTTCATTGGAGTGAAACAGAAGAGATCTATACGGTCAGATTTGGAATGCAAGAGACATTGGGACAAAATTTCAGTTCAATTGAATGGCTAATATCATAGACAATTTAGAGGAGGAATTTCATCTTGCTTATTAAAGAAAAGATAATGGATGGATGAGAGGAGAGCTAAAAGACAGAAAGTTCAAAAGATAGGTAAGAGAGAAGATATACGATAGTGAATTACGATTCCAATTTAGTGCGATTGCATTTTGGAGATTTAGTTATTTATAAGTTCAAAGAAGTAGAGACTTATAATTACATATATAATTCTCAGTGTAAGAATATTCTATGACAAAACTAACTGTGTTTCCTCATTAGTGAAGCATACTCTACAGATTGTTTTATTGATTCTCTTTCAGCTAATGAATCCAGTAAATGAGATGTTCAGAGCCACAGGTTCATTGATGTGTGAAAGGGAAGTCTGATAAGAGCTGACTAGTTACTACTCAGAACATAAATGGAGGTTATAGGAAAATAGCTGATACTTTACCACTTAAATCAGATGTAAGAGGGATTTACTGCGGCCTTACAGTAAATCTTGGGAGTTATTTATCATTCTGAATTGGTTAATGTGGTAAATTAATGAATGGCTCCAAAGATGTCCATATTCTAATCTCTAGAACCTGTGAATATTTTATCACATACGGCAGAAAGGGACTCTAGATGTTGATAAATGAAAATTCTTGACATTGGGAGATTATCCTGGATTATCTGGATGGGCCTAATGTATTCACAGCGGTCCTTTCAAGAGGGAGAGAGGAGGGACAACAAAAGCAGAGAGAGTAAAGGCCATGTGATATAGGGCTTAAATTCAAGGAATGAGAACAGCACCCACCGTGGGAAAATCAGGGAAACAGATTCGCTCTTGAAACCTTGAGAGTGAGGCTATCGACATTATAACTTTAGATAACTTTAGTCCAGTGAGATGATTTGGGAATTAAATCACTAAAACTGTAAAATAATAAATGTGTGTTGTTTTAACCCAAATTTGTGGTAAGTTTTTTGTTTGTTTTAAAGATTTTATTTATTTATTTGAGAGAGAGAGTGAGAGAGAGAGAGAGAGAGAGAGAGAGCACAAGTCGGGGGAGGGGCAAAGGGACAAGCAGACTCTCTGCTGAGCATGAAGCCCATAGGGGCTCCATCCCAGGACTTTGACATCATGACCTGAACCAAAGTCAGATGCTTAATCAACTGAACTACCCAGGCACCCTTGTGGTAAGTTTTAACAGCAATTATAAGAAATTAATACAGTAATTGTGCTTACCTTATAATACTTCTCTACAGGTAACTAAGAGTCCAGCATTTCATCAAAAAGGATCTGCTTTATACACCAAATGCACTAATAATCCAATAGTGATTCTTAAACTGTGAATAACATAAAGAGTAGCTACCCCAGCAGTTTCAGTATAAACTCAGTATAAACAACATCTGTAACTGTGATTCCCAAAGCTGCATAGTCCCTTTATCAAACCTTATAGAAGGGCGCCTGGGTGGCTCAGTTGGTTAAGCAACTGCCTTCGGCTCAGGTCATGATCCTGGAGTCCCGGGATCGAGTCCCGCATCGGGCTCCCTGCTCGGCAGGGAGTCTGCTTCTCCCTCTGACCCTCCTCCCTCTTATGAGCTCTCTCTCTCTCAAATAAATAAATAAAATCTTAAAAAAAAAAAAAAACCTTATAGAAGAGAATCCGAAAGTAGTAAGGCCTAAAACCAGCTTAGTTGTAAGGAAGGGGGTTGATTCTAGAATTTATATTAAAAAAGTTAATCCTGACCAGACAATCCCTGAATCCTTGATAAAAGATTTCTTCTCAAATAATAAGAAAACATGATGTTGTTTATCATTTGAAATTTATGTATAGGGTTTAGTATAGTTCTCCTTAGCCACTAGAGTTAAATGAATATACCTCTTAAAACTTTAAAATCAGAAGCAAGCAAGAAAAACACAAAAACAGTGAATAATAACATTGTCAACCCCCCCCCCAAACACACACACACACACACACACCCTGTCCTCTCCATCTTCCATTCTGTTATAAAGAGCCAGTCTGAGTAAGGGTAAATTTGTACCTGCAGATCTTTGAGGGGCAATTCTAAGACAGACTAATTAAAATTTGGAATAGAGCCCATGACTTATTCATCTTTATATCACTTCAATAATCCAGTGAACACAGTAAAAAGTCAAAAGTATTCTGTTAAATGAATAAATTAAAACTGATCCAAGTATATTCATGGTAAAAAGTATTTACTGCCTATTATATTATACTCAGATTACAGATAAAAAGGTTACTTTGCCTACAAAGAAAAATGGCCATGGTACAGTGTATTTCCCCTCCCTAAATAATGAGTCTTGGGCTAAGGTAACCTTGAAGTTTCATACTTGATTTATTCACCTTCCTAGATTTGCTCTTAGCTCTGTGGGACTCTGACTCTTTCTTCTGTACCTGGGTCCAGATAAAGCATCATGTTTTGAGACATGTTCAGTGCCTTTCAAGGAGAGTATAACTACAAGGAAATGTGTAGGAATTCATGTATCTTGGGAGTAATATTTGATCAGTGAGACAGGGGATGGCATGTACTTAAATCCCTTGTCCTTCCTCTTTGGAGATATCCCCCGTGAATAAGCAACCAGTTTAGTGTTTGTGGTGAAGCTTTAAAGATGTTAGTACCGTACCCCTTTGTATTTTATTCTTCTCCTTCCCAGCTTCACTTTTTTTTTTTTTTCTTTTCTCACCCAAATTTCTCTGGGATTCCAGTCCCTAATAGAGAGTTACCAATTGAGTTTTGTGTTAGGCTGTGTTTTCTCAGTATCTCTGACTAAGATAGTTTTCATTCCTAAGGGTCAAGGCATGGAAAATGACAATTCAGCTTTGCAAAATCAATAAAGATTGCAAATTACAAAAACTCTCTCTTCAAAGAAACTGTCATCAAACAATATACATTACTATTCCACTTGAACCTAAGAAATCGAATACAGTGGGGGCTATGACTCACATAGATCCGGAAGGTATCCTTAGTGGAAATAAAGTTTTATCTAAGAGTTAGACTTAGCAAATTATAGGATAATTTATTCACAAATATTTAATCCACATATAAGTGATTTTAGACTGAACTTTGAAGGCCAGGAGTAATGAAGTAATAAGTACATTTTCACAAAATTAGGGGAATATAGATACCTGAGGGAATAGATACCTATTGATACCTGAGGGAAATTCCTATTTTTTTCTTCAAATGCAATAACAAAATTTACTTTGATCGTGTTTTCTCTTGAGTTCATCTCAGGCTCTCATTTAGTTGAATTTAAGAGAACTTTATGAAACCTGATGAACAGAATTTTAAATCTGTTAATAAGAATATCCTGGACAAGGGCGCCTGGGTGACTCAGTCGTTAAGCGTCTGCCTTCGGCTCAGGTCATGATCCCAGGGTCCTGGGATTGAGCCCCAGCATCGGGCTCCCTGCTCAGTGGGAAGTCTGCTTCTCCCTCTCCCACTCCCCCTGCTTGTGCTCCCTCTCTTGCTGTGTCTCTCTCTGTCAAATAAATAAATAAAATCTTAAAAAAAAAAAAAAAGAATATCCTGGACATTACTCTAACTATATTGTGTCTCTTCTTGGGTTAGAAAAGGGATAACTGATAAGCAAAAAAAAAAAAAGCAAGGATTTCTAGACCTAAAGTCACATAATTATAATAAAGATATTGGATTAAGAAGCTTGGGCATACTTAAGTGATATCCTAGTAAAGTGATTTATCCAAGGTAAACCGATACGAATTCCGTACCCCTTCAAGGCCAGCTTCATGAATATTGTGCAATTCCACAGGAACCTGAGTAAGAAAGGCTGCACTTTCGGCTCAGTGGGCTTCTCTTGCCCTTTTGAAATTCCTAATGGTTTTGTAAAAATCGGCCCTGCGTTTTCATTTTCAGTTGAGCCCCCACAATTATGCAGCCAGTCCTGCACAACTTACAAACTTGATGGTTGACTCAGCTCCATTCTTCAACAGATTTTTTAATTCCCAGAGTTTGGAGGGCAAGGGCCTAGGTAAGTAAATAATTAAAATGATCCTGAGATTTATATCAAAATAATCCTTCCCTCCTTTCCATTCTAAACTTTAATTTGTCTTTGGCCTAGGGACCCCATAAGCAAGTCATTGCCTAGAAGCTTAAGGACTGGATATCTCTGCCTCTTTGTGTATTCAGTTTCTGTCTTTGTTATGTTCCCAAGAGCCTCATCATTTATATTACTTTTTGCCCCCTACATATTTCTGGGCCATGAACTCTTGCTCTACTTAAGATTTCTATATAAAAGAAACAGATTTTTCGCATTGCCTTAAGATGAAAGGGGGATTAATTTTAGGATACATAAAGCTTCAATTTATATACTCTAGGGACGGTCTGGTTCCTCTGAGAGTCTCTCACTCTTTTGAAAGCCACATAGTCTCCTTTATTGTGTCTCTGGATGTGTAAAAATGTTATGTCTTTCATGATGACTTCCTGATGTTACCTCATGGCTGTTCTTCTTACCTCTTTCTAGTTATAGCATCCTCTGTAAATTATTTGCTATTTTGATATCTCTTAATTTAGGCATCACAGAGAGAACTTGGTTGGCCTACTATCTAAGGCAGGACATGTCGTCAGGTTAACTTTGCACTCTATGGGGACATGTCAGGTTAACTCTGCACTCTATGGGTCAGAGGCACATGCCAGGTAGCAACAAGCCTAGTTAGTAAGGCCCAGGATTAAAATTATGTGGTACGTAGCATGACTTGCCTACTAAGAGCTATGATTTCTATCAGAACTAAGTGGCAGCAAATGTATTTGAAACCTAAGTTAAAAATCCTGCCCCAGAATATGCATCCCAAAGTCTCCATGGCAGTAGCTAGAATGCTATTAAGCTAGAATGATTAACAGGATCTTCCTTGGTGCCAATTATGAGATATACAGATTCCTTGCTATGTTTTTTCAATGATCACTACAATTTTTCATGCTGAGCACATATTGCTTGAATTCACATCAATTATTTACTTATTGTACATCTTCAAAACAGCCATCATCTCTTTCTGAAATAGTCTATTTCTGAATATTGTCCAGGAATGATCTGATCCTCTTTCCTGCTAATCAGGTTCCACATATAATGCATTTCTTTTTAGCTTATTAAAAAATGTTCATTTACAGTCAAAAAAAGTATTTCAGAAGTACTTTCTCCATTCAGTATATTTTGATTTGAGAATAAAATAACTGTGTTTTGTACTGACTTCCAGTTATTTCATTTATAATCAAAACGTCCCAGAAAGTTACTAACAAAAAGCATATTGACATTTTCTTTTCTTTAATTTTTAAAAATATTTTAACTATTTGATTTTTCTAGCTATTTTAATAAAATGCTTTATCTTGGTTTTGGCCTTATAATTCCAAATTCTCTCCTTTTGCCATATATCATAAAGTATCAAATTGAAGTTCAAGGTACAAAAATGTTTATCCTTGTATATTCCTGTGGTCTATTGTAGAGCATGACTTAATGTCTGCTATTTGTAGGTTCTGGATCCTCTACACTTTTCTATTCTTTAGACAGAAGCTCAGTTTATGAAGTAATTTCAGTTTAACATCATTTATCTATAAGAGGATGCAAAAAAGTATCAGATTTGGATATCACTGATAAGTAAAAACTTTTTTTTCAGTTTTCTGATGCTGTGAGAACATTTTCTGAGAAAAATAATTAAATTACTATTAAATGAAATAGCATGTGTTGTAAAATATGCAGGTACACCTTTTAAAAAATGAACAATGGATTGTGGATCACCACATCAAAAACTAATGATGTATTGTATGGTGACTAACATAACGTAATAAAATTAAAAATAAATAAATAAATAAATAAAAATAAATAAATAAAAATGAAAGTCAAGAAGAATGTGTACAAAGATTTTATAAAGGGAAGGAGCCTCATTTTATAGAAAACATGATTAAACAAAGTTTCTTGCATAATACTAGAAAATTGTTTTATTAAGATAAAAATAACTTCTCAACAACAACAGATTATTTCAGATGCCAGACAGAGCTACAGACTAGGTTGAAAAAAAAAAAAAAAAAAACTTTCAAGGAACATGAAAACTACAAAACTACATGCCAGTTTTTTTGTGTCTAAATACTGTGTTATGTTTTTTGTCTGTTTTGCTTTTTTTAAGAAAAGCCATCTTGGCTTCTCTCCTCAACCTCTAGCATTTGGTCATTTAGCTAGAGGTGCCAATGCTCACTTGCTTAAGTAATTGTATTCAAATGATTTTTATTGCCTAAATATGATCCCACTGCTGGATATTGCCTATGGTTTAGAGTGTATAGCATAAGGCATTTAAATGACAAGATATTTGCTTCCAATTTGAATCCTGCCTGAAGAGAATAACAGGAAATGTCTAGCTTCATTACCTTTTAGGGGTTTAATGTACAATATCTATTGGTGTTGCTACTTTCTCAGTGTCCATAACAATTCTTCTGTCCCATTTAGTAGCTGTTTGTGGTAAATGCTCTTGCATCCTGTGGTTTGATAGTATTTCTACCATTTATCACCATGTAGAATAGTAGAATAAGAAGGTCTTTGCATAGTTCCCTGTAATTTCACTCTATCATATCATAGGATCTATGTGTTGAAACGTGTGTATGTGTGTGTGCGTATGTATGTATATATACACTATATTTCCATATATATAACACATATATAAATATATGTTGTACAATATAAATGCATAGATATGCACACTGTTTTTTTTTCTGTTGACTTTAAGACAAGTTTTAAAAGCTTACTAAAACAATATTTTTCTTTTATACACAGGAATTAATTCAGTATAATCAATAAAAGGTGTTAGGGAATATCAACATCAGTGAATGAAGCACTGAGGTTACCTTAAGACTGCATTTGCAAAGCAGATTAGTCTATCAATTGCACAGCAGTAGGAACTAGGTTCTAGTCTCTAATATTATTTGTAGCCTTTCAGACTTAGTCCAGTCATTTAATTTATACAAACCTCAGTTTCCTTACTTATAAAACAGATAACAAACTATTTTTGGAGCTAAAGTCTTCTGTATTCCTGTAGTTTTCAGGGTGCTCTGAACTTTCTAGAGGCTCAATAAATATTTGTTTATCAGACAGACTAAAGCTAGTGATTATATCAGATGATCTTTTAAAGACTGTTCTAGCTCAAGGAACAGTCAGTTATTTACAATGTCAATTTTTCTTTTTTTTTGAAAGCAAATAGCAGAGAAATGTAAACATATATGACAAAAGGAAGATATTTTTACAAGTACATTCTTTTACATTTAATGTCTTAACCACTTTCCAAGGACTAAGATTTCTGGATTCAATTTGAAGTAGTTTATGGTAGCTATATTTCTTTTTGGATATCTATGTTCACAAATTATGGACATTTGACTGAAGTTAAATGGTGTGTATACACATACACACACATTGCGCACACATGCAAATATACACACGTATCAGAAGTAAGTCCTTGAGTTTCTTATCCTATGTAAGATGTAAAAAGGATTGTTTAAGTGTTTAAGTCACATTAAGAAGCAAGAGTTACTTAAAGCATTAACCATGCCCTAGACTCTGTGTAAAGTGACTTCTATGCATTATCTTAGTGTATGCTCATAAAAATTTATGTACTAATTTTATTATCCACATTTTACAGATGAAAACATTGAGGCTTAAGGTGATTAAGTTATGAACAAATTCTCAGAGCTATTGTTGGTAGCTCAATATTCTTTCCAAAATTTTTCTGACTCTAGAATATAAGCTCATAACCTATATATTACTTTACAGTCGGTCCTATGCTTCTTTCATTTTTACTGCATTTCATCCCTCAAAAGGAAAAAAAAAAGTTTTTGTTTGTGCTTTAACTGAAGAAGCTATTTTTTTCACTTTTATTTTTTAGAATACCACCTATACCATGCAAAGCAACATGATTACTTGTTGGGAAATATATCTTCTTTTCTATTAACTTGAAAGAGTAGGCTAATGAGAGTATTTGAGTTGTTAAATCATCTTTCCAAGGACAAAATGAGTAAGAGGAGACCATAGATCTACTACCATTTCTGCAATTAATTAACTGTGCAATTTTGGACATGGACTATGCCATTGAAATTATTTAGCGCTCAGATTCCATGTGACTAAATATTTCAAATGAAGATATTGTGTTAGATTACCTTCCATTATCCTATCAGCCCCCAAATGTGCGTTTTTATATGTTTTCATGGAGCATTTCACATAGTTGAACTACTTGCTTAATTAAGAGCCAGCATTTTCACCAAACTGATTCAGTTTATTTCCTACCAAATACTTATTTACTGTTGTGTTGATACAGGCTAGGAATCAGATACTTGATTTGATTCCTTGTATATTTTCTTTGATCTGTAATGTTTCATATTATGTTCCAAGCTTTCAAATGTCCCTACTTTATCTGGGAAACAATTTTGCAAACTGAAACTCTAAAATAATTGCAAGTGTGATTGGTTCTGGATATGCTTACATATTAAGCTTTAGGATTTGCTTGCACAGATCTAGGGAATAACTAATGTTCTATTGTTATAATTATTTATTATTATTATTATTTTGAGAGAGAGAGAGTGAGCAGTGGGGTGGGTCAGGGGGAGAGAGAGAATCTTAGGCAGACTCCACGTCAAGTGCAGAGCCCAACACAGGGCTTGATCTCATGACCTTGAGACCATGACCTGAGCCAAAAGCAAGAGTCAGATGCTTAACTGACTGAGCCACCCTTAATTTTTTTAATTATGAGGAAGTGTTCAGAAATACGTTTTTAAAAGTTCATAAGTTTGATGGGTTTTTTAAACTATTTTATCACCATGATATTATGAATTTTATTTTATTTTTTATTATTTTTTAAAGATTTTATTTATTTATTCATACGAGACAGAGAGAGAGAGAGGCAGAGGGAGGAGCAGGATCCCCACTGAGCAGGGAGCCCGATGAGGGACTCGATCCCAGGACCCTGGGATCATGACCTGAACTGAAGGCAGATGCTTAACCATCTGAGCCAGCCAGACGCCCTGATATTATGAATTTTAATATAAAACATCTATTCCAACATACCATTTGCTGGAAACCATACCTATATAGAGGAAACCATTGCATGTATTATGATATTTATAACATAGAATGACAAAACAACTGTATAATAGAAAAAGATAAATATTTTGCAACAGGCTGTTATAAGAAACATGTTTGCATGGGTGCATGATCATACATCTTATTTTTAATTTTACTATGTTAAGCTCAAAACAGTTTATGTAAACGTAGAGTGTATAAGAAGGTTATGACCAAACAACTAAGCCTGAATCCCACCTATTTCAGACATGCTCATTAATTAATTTGACCCATTTTGTTGATCTCTTCGCTGTAGTAGTCTTTGGGCAGGTAAAATGAGAACGAAGTCCTTGCCAGCCAAAGAGATTTATCTGGTACTTAATATGTGCAGTTACTCTACTAAATCTTTACATGCATTTTCTCAACCAACCTTCTATTGATGAGATTATAATTATTATCCCAGTTTTATGAATAATAAAACCAGAGAACATATCCAAAATATATAAGGACTCCTCAAATTCAACAATAGGAAAGCAAGAAAATTATTTTAATGGCCAGAAGATCTGAACATATAAATGATAATGAACATATAAAAATGGCAAATAAGCATATCAAAAAGGTATTCAATAATATTTGTGATTGGGAAAATGCAAACTGAACACAATGAAATACTACTGCCTACATATTAGAATGGCTAAAATACAAATCAGAACAACAACAACAACAAATCTAACGATACCAATTACTGGTGAAGATCTGAAGCAATAAGAACTCTCCCTGAAGGTGGGAATTAGGCCTAGTACAGCCACTTCAGTGAACAAGAAAGCTAAACATTACCTTACCGTAGAATCAAGTGATCATGCTCCTAAATATTTACCAAACTTATTTAAAACTTATTTCCACAGAAAAATCTGCATATAAGTAATTATAGCAATTTTATTCAAAATCATCAAGAACTGGAAGGAGCCAAGACATCTGTCCAGGTGAATAGATACACAAAGTGTGGGGAATCCATATAATCAAATAATATTCAGTGATAAAAACAAATGAACTATTAAGCTATAGAAAGACTTGGGTGCAATTTAAATGCATATTGTTAAATGCTACATGAAAAGAAGCCAGTCTGAAAAAGCAACACATTGTTTATATGAAATTTTGGAAAAGGCATAGCTATAGAAAGAGTAAACATATAGTGGTAACTAGGTGTTCTGGGCTGGGGAGAGTGAGCAAAGAGGTTAAACAAGTGAGGAGAAAGGATTTTATGAGGACAATGAAACCATTCTGGTGGATACATAATACTCTGCATTTGTCAAAACTCAGAAATGTACAGTACAATGAATAAATCTTAATATATGCAAATTTAAAAAAGATTATAGATGACTTAGTGGTGAATTCCACCAAACACTTAATGAAGAAATATCTTCATACACTTTATACACTTCCAAGAAATAAGAGAGCAGGGAATGTGTTCCCTAACCCATTCTGAAAGTCAGTATTACCATAATACCAAAACCAGACAAGGGCATTACAAGAAAAGAAATTATTTTGACCCTTATTAATATAAATGCAAAAATTCTCAAGAAAAAACTAGCACTATAAATCTAGCAGGATATAAAATAGATTACATACCTTGACTAAGTTAGGTCTACTTAAGGAATTTAAGATTTATTCAGTATAAGAAAATGAATCACTGAAATAACCATGTTAATAAAATCAAGAGAGAGAAAAAAAATGTTCATCTCAATAGACACAGATTAAGACACACACACACACACACACACACACACACACACACACTTGACAAAACCCAGCACCCTTTCATGATAAAAACACTAAAAAAACCTGGAAGATAGGTGCTCCTGGATGGCTCAGGCGGTTGGGAGTCTGCTTTCAGCTCAGGTCATGATCTCAGAGTCCTGGGATTGAGCCTCGCATCGGGCTCCTTGCTGAGCGGGAAGTCTACCTCTCCCTCTCCCTCTGCACCCTCCCACTCGTGCTCTCTCTCTCTCTCTTTCTCTCTGTCTCAAGTAAATATATTAAAAAAAAAATCTTTAAAAAAATTGGAAGAGAATCTCCTTTAAAAGCTAAGTCATACTTTCTGGTGAAAGAATGAAGGCTTTCCCCTGATGATCAGGAATAAGACAAAACAGAGTACTCTTGCCAACATATATGCTATTTTTCTTTTTTCTTTTCTTTTTTTTTTTTTTTTTTGGATTTATTTATTTATTTGAGGAAGAAGGAGAGAGTCTTCAGCAGACTCTGCACTGAGCATGGAGCCCAACACAAGGCTTGATCTCCCAATCCTGAGATCACGACCTGAGCCAAAACCAAGAGCCAGATGCTCAACCAACTCTGTCACCCAGGCACCGTTATGCTATTTTTCAATGTACTGTAGGTTCTAAGTAGGACTGTTAGACAAGAAAAGGGAGAAAGGGAAGATATAAAACTATTTCTATTTGCAGATGGCATTATGTTATATATAGGAAACTTCCTCAAATCCACAAAAATCTATTAGAACTAATAAATACATTTAGCAAAATTGCAGAATACAAGCTGAATATTAAAAAAAAGTTGTACTTGGATACACTAGCAATAAACAATTTGAAAATGAAATTAGGAAAATTCCATTTGCATTAGCATCAAAAGGAATAAGATGCTTAGGAATAAGTTTAATACAAGCATAATACTCATACAGTGGAAACTAAAATAAAACATCATTTAAATAAATTAAATACCCCCTAAACAATGGAAATATCTTGACTACAAATTGGAAGACATAATATTAAGGCAGTAATAATCCAAAAATTGATTTATAGATTTAATACACTCCCCATAAAAATTCCAATAACTTTTTTTTTTTTCAGAAATAGAAAAGCTGATCCTGAAATTCATATGGTTGTTCAAGGAATCCAGGTTAACAAAAACAGTCTTGTAATAGAACAAAGTTAGAGGACTTCCACTTTCCAATTAAAAACCTAACCTCATAATTAGAGTAATCAAGATAACATAGAACTGGCATAAAGATAGAGATAAAGAACAGTGGAATAGAATTGAGATTTCAGAGATAAACCCCTGGCCAATTGATTTTGACAGAGGTGTCAAAAGCATTCAATGCTGATAACACTGTTTTCAACAAATGGTTCCAAGACACCTGGATATCAACATGCAATAGAATGAATTTGAATCCCTATTTCATACCATATATAAAAATTAACACAAAATTGCTAAAAAACAAAAACAAGAACAAAAAAACACTCAAATGATTGCGAAAATTATATAACTCTTAGAAGAAAAAAAAAATCTATCAATCTTTGTGACCTTGGGTTAGTCGATGGTTTCTGAGGTATGACATAAAAGCATAAGCAACAACAACATAAATAAATAAACTGGACTTCATTGAAAGCAAAAGCTTTTGTGCATCAAAACACACTATCAAAAAAGTGAAAAGACAAATCTATATCTGATCAGAGTCTAGTATCCAGAATATATAAATATCTTTTACATCTCAACAATAAAAAGACAACTCACTTAAAAATAGGCAAAGGATTTAGATAGAATTTCTGTAAGGAAGATATACCAATGGTAAATAAACACATAAAAAGATATCCAACACCATTAGTTGTTAGCAAAATGCAAATGAAAATCATAAGGTACTATTTTACAACCACCAGGGTGGCTATAATCAAATAAATGGAAAATAACAAGTGTTGATGAGCATGTGGAGAAATTGAAACTCTGACATACTGCTGATAGAAATGTAAAATGGTGCAGTGTCTATGGAAAACACTTTGTCAGTTTCTCAAAAAGTTAAACATAAGAGTTGTCAGATGACCAGAAATTTTACTCTGAGATATATACTCAAGAGAATTAAAAACATATGCTTCCACAAAAACTTATACATGGATGTTTATAGCAGTATTATTTAAAATAGTCAAAAAGTGGAAACAATGCAAATCCTCATCAACTGACGAATAGAAAAATAAATTGTGGTATAATACAATGGAATGAATACACTTAATGCAATAAAAAGAAATGGAGTACTGATATATGCCACAATAGAGATGAATATAGAAAACATTATGCTAAATGAAAGAAGCCAGTCACAAAGACCCACATATTTTGTGATTCAATTTGTAATGAATGTCCAGAGTAGACAAGTTTATTGGGACAGAAAATAGATTAGTGACTCCTGGGGATAAGCATAGGGCAGAATGGGTAGTAACTACTACTTGGTAGGGAGTTTCTTTTTGTAGGGGTGATAAAATATTCCAGAATTAGACAAAGGTGATAGTTGTATAACCTGTCAAACATACTAAAAATTAGTGAATCATACACTTGAAAATAAATGATTTTATGGTATGTAAAGTATACCTCAATTAAAAGAAGTAATTTGTCATTTCTATACATTTTATGTAAGACTTGATAGAGAGTATCACTAACATCATTTCTATGGTGAAAATAAAATTTAATCTCAACAAATGAGAATTATTTTTCAAAAAATGTTTCCAAATTACAAAATTATGCTGATCTAAATATGATATATGAAGTTATTGTGCTTTAAAGTGTCTTAATGTAATACATACTTAATACTTTTTGGTTTGGGCAATCCTGAAGAGCTGATGCTCTGTCTTTTCACTTTGACTACGAATGAATTTTTTTAGTGTTCACATGTATTTTTTCAAAGAATTAAAGAAGTTTATGAATATTGGAAGAATGCACTCTACTTTCTACATTGTGCACTGTGTTTGTTGAATGTGCTCAATTAATGATCACAACAACATCAGTATCATAGAATAATGTATAACAGAAATGTCTTATTCATACAGTTTTCTAGCACAATAGTGTCTATAATCAGGACTAGATATAATCCTCCGTACACTAACTCAGGTATTCAATGAATTATAATCTGATTACTTGATTATTTCGTAACTTGATTTTCTAAAACAATTTAATTACCATACATCTGCAAGTGTAGTGTCATTTTTATCATAGCCCATTCTCTGTGTTCACGTACACAGACTTTTGTTTCCCTAATGGTTCAGTTCAAGTTCTGGAAGGTTTACATCACGCTGAGGAGTGGGGGATGAATATCTGGTTCTGAATGCCACCCAGCTATCATTAGAATGTAATTTCTGCAAAGTCAAAGATTTTGAGGCATTGATCACTGCTGTGCCTCACTATCTATAAAAAAAAATGTTTGGCACATAATAGAGATTCAACAGATAATTGTCCAATTAATAATGTCTATGCTAGCATCTCCTGAGATGACCACTGGTCTTTTTTTTTTTTTTTTACATTTTTATTTATTCATTTGAGGGAGAGAGAGAGAGACAAAGAGAAAGAGAGAAAGCACGAGCAGGGGGGAGCAGGGGGCAGAGGCAGAGGGAGA
The DNA here is from genome assembly GCF_004348235.1 of Phoca vitulina. Taxonomy (NCBI): domain Eukaryota; kingdom Metazoa; phylum Chordata; class Mammalia; order Carnivora; family Phocidae; genus Phoca; species Phoca vitulina. Next base: position 42,929,081 of record NW_022589706.1, read on the forward strand.
GGGAGAGGAAGAAGCTGACTCCCTGCTGAGCTGGAAGCCTGACATGGGGCTGGATCCCAGGACCTGGAGATCATGACCTGAGCCGAAGGCAAACGCCCAACCATCTGAGCCACCCAGGCGCCCCTGACCACTGGTCTTACTGGTTTTCCATTATTGGTGTACAAATTACTATTTTAAAGCTAACTTCTGGCAAAGCTTTGGGAAAGTCTGAATTTTTTTTAGGTCTTATATGGCTAGAGACATCACATATACTTTTCTGATAGTTGCATTCCTACTATCTCTCAAGGGCTCTTCACAAGAAATGAGAAACAGGTCTCGTTTATGCTTGAAAATCAAAAATTTACCTGGGACTTGGCCAAAGAAAAGGGCACAGAGCCCCTTTCTCTAACAATACCACTTGCTTCACTCTACTTTGTTTCTGCTCAGGGAATCTTATTCTCCTCTAGGGTATGTGGGAGGAGAATGTGAGGGGCTGGTTGCCAGGAGTAACAGAATCCTTGCTCTTAATTTTTCCTCAAAAGTTTTATATCTTTTTTATTCCCTTCTGGTTACAGAATTTTGAAAATTAAAGTCTTAAAAGTGACTCATCTTTTAGCTTCTTTTTCCTTTTATATTCTTTTCCAAGGAACCGAGTAAAAATACCTGACTCTTTAAATGTGGGGAAAGTCCGAAAGCAATACCACAAGTGAGAAATATTAAATAAGCATAATTTCTTAAATATGAGTAGGTAATTATATTCTTGTATGTACTGACATGTACAGCTACATCACAGCTTGAGCTAGGGGCAGAAATATAATGTCATAATTTTTAAAACTGACATTATATAAAATCACCTGTCAAAATAGTGAAATCCTCGGTTATTTCCTTTGTTCTGCAATATTAATAAAGGAAATTTAATTAGAATATGTAATAAAAAGAAGATAATTGCTGTGCATTTTATCATGGAAATATTTACTTCTAGCATAGGAATTAACTCCCTTTTAATTGAAGTTGGGGGATGGATACAAAAAATAAGGTGACGAGGTAGATTCCCTGGTGCTCTTCTACAATGGAAAGCCAGAAAGAATGATGTTATAGAGGACCCCGTATTCTATATGAAGGAGATTGAACTGTGTCCTATATCAAGTAGTAAATAAAAAATCATCTTGTGTAGTCAACGTTGACTTTATTTTCATTAAAACTACCAACAAAGACCTCATTCTACTTTCTGTTTGCCCTTGGTATTCCACCGCAATACCTATCCTTTCCTATTTTCAAGCAATTTTAAATTAACATCAAAATGTCCCCCTCCCATATTTTAGGAAGATTATTAGCTTGAGAGTCTGATCACTTATACCTGCTTATTCAAGAATGGACACTAGTAAGTTAATATATAGCCCTGTTTAATTATATCTTTGTATTTCAAAGCTATTTTCAATAGATTACACTTTAAACCAGATCGATAACTAAAGTGTGATTTCTGGCACCTTGCTAATCAGTGAGGATGATACTCTAACATATTTGGGAAATTTCCTCTTTCCTTAATCATCTTATGTATTTGGCTCTACATTTCAATTCCATGTGAAACTGACCTTGCTTGTGAACAAAATTGGTAGCCTACAAAACACAGGGTGAAGTAAGTTTGAAAGGAGGCTGACTAAAGCAAAGAATTAATAAAATTGCTAAAATGGTATTTTAAATATGGACTAAAACAACAGCAAATACACATATATTCATACTCATATCTTTCTGGAGTGAGTGTAAAATATTGCTAGGTCCATAGAACTGTTTGTTTCAGTGTTATTTCTCTCTTAATTTTTAAAAAGAAAAATATGTTCAGCTTGATAGAACTAGATGCAAAATTCAGTACAAATTAGACACAAACACAGTTTAAGTAGTTTAATTAGAATGGTGTCTCATTTATTGAAATTTTAAAAGTAAAATCCCCTTTTCATTTATTTATGCAGTATTGTGCTTATATATACCTAGATTTATAGAGAGAATCTACTCTTAGAAAAAGCCAAGGATGCTGAAATTTTAATTGGTATAATTTCACATACTTTTCTGTTAAAAATATATACCAGTAATATAGTATATATCATGTATATATATTATATATAAATGTTAAAATTGTTTATTAATCTTCTGGTCAATGAATACCTTGCCACATTATATATTCCAGGTGGGTGTATTAACAGAAAACTCCTGGATGTAATAGTATAGCAACTTCAATCACCTCTAAAAGGACATTGTAATGGCCCCAGAGCTCAGTAAGGATATTATTAGAATGTCAAAACTGGGAGTAGGCATCACCTTTTTTCTAAGCAAATATTTTGAAAAGAAGCCCCAGGGAAAAGAGCATTTGGATGTCAATTTAGAACAGGTGGATGAGACAACGGGGCGCCCCATCAGACAGGAGCCGGCACGCAGGCCATAAAGGACAGGGATCTATTATTGTATATAGTGCCCATCAATTAACTCCTCAAAGAAATAAAATCACAATACTGATATCTACCACACATTTATTTGAAAAGAAGCAGTTCCAGCATATGTTGATGCTCAAATATTGGGAAATTACAAAGCAAAATGCTTACTGCACCTTTATCTTAAAGTTGAGGCTCTTTGAAACCGGACTATAATTTTAGTTAACTTCTCTTTCCACCTGTTCTCCCCATCCCTTCAAGAGGTTTAAGAAAATTTAAAAAGCATGATGACAGTGTCAGTCTTCATAATGTCACTCCTCAATTCTAGCCATCTTTTAAATTACCAACTTTCCTAATCTAATTACATCAGTGGTAATTGCCTATAAAATAGCAATTAATTCTGAGAAGCACCTGTAAAGATGGAAGTGCACTTATAAAGCCTGAAACCTGACACTCAGTAGGGATTAAATTCGTTGAAATCAATGGAATGCAATGTCTGTAGGAAGCTTTGCACTGAGGCCTAAGATTATGAACTTTCTAAACATGGCAGAATAAAAAAGATAATTTCCTTCTTTGTAAGAACAAAGTCCTGTCAATAAAAAATGGTTGTCCTCCTTTTCACTTGGTCCTGTCACTTCAGAGCCAAGGGTTTTAGTCAAACATTTTATGTGCGTAGATTGTGTGACCAATTGAGTTACTCATTCCATAAATGTAGGGAAAAGAAGGAAATTATCTGTATCAGGATAAATCTGAAAATCTGTATGTAACCCGTGGTTCTCAGCAGGGGCCATTTTCGCCCTCCCCCAGCAGAAGATATTTGCAATGTCTGGAGAGACAATTTCCTTTGTCACTACTGATGAGGTTGTTACTGGCATTTAGTGGATAGAAAGCAGAGATGCTCCTAACCATTCTACAGTGCACAAGAAGGCTCCCCACAACACGAATTCTCTGTCCGTAATGCTACCAGTACCATCATGTGTGTCACCTGATACATAGAACATAAAAACAAGGGCCATCACACAAGAAAACACAAAAACGTGGTAGAAAGATGCTTAAATATGTATTAGTAATATAGTGCTGACCTAAAAAAAGTAGTATGAAATACATTAAAATCTATATTGTGAGTAGAAACTAGGAAATAATAATCTTAGTGATAATTAGATATACACTGAAATACTGTGTGGGATGGGTATAGTAGACTACTGCCCTCAAAAAGTGTATTTGCTAGAACTTCAATTCAATTGCTTCTAATATGTCTTCTTCTCTCTATCTATGATTTATGGGGTTTCCAATAAGGTAAGTTCTAGAGTGGTCAGTAGTGCTTAGCAACTCTTAGCAGTAATGTTGAGGCGGATTCATGAACTTGAACAGAGGACTGAGAAGTCAGATCATCAATTCATTCATCAATGAGGCTTTATTCTATTGGCTATGACCTTAGGTTTTACCAGAAAATTCTAAAGTAAGGGTTTGAAATCTAAAATCTCAACTAAAAGCTCTCACCTGCCACCATGGAAATCTTGTTTCATATCCGGCTTTGGATGTAGGAATAGTTTTTTATTCTAAGGAAAAAAACATATCTCCATTACATTTTTTTCTGTGTAGAGATATTTTATGGATCAAAACTCTTCATGTGAAGATGTTTATTCCTTTTAAATCTATCTCTGTTGTGCCACAACCACCCGCAAATAAATTCTCTCCATTGTTAATGGTTTTAACTTGTAGATATGTGTCCAGTACTTGAGAAGATCTCCCATAGTATATGGAAAGTCATTCACCTACTGACAAAGACAACTACACACCACTTCACATCTCTTTCCTTCTACATCCCAGATAGGACTTTCTTGTTATAACCCTGAGCCATTTAAAAATCCTAGTGGGACAAACGCAGAGAAATGAAAAGGCAAGGTATCACTGATAAAAATGTTTAATCATTCACAAAATATTTTAAAATTTGGGAAAGATGAATAAAATAAACAAATATTTGTGATGCTTAACCTTGTGAAAAAAATACAAGATCATTTAATTATAGTGTCTGATATATCAATGTTTTTTATTAAGGGAATTTTCAGATCTATGAAGTATTAATTAAAGGAAGTTGCTTAATGAATTTAGTGGAAGCATGACTGTGAATAAACAGATCTTTACTATTTATCATAAAAATTCTATCAAGGAATATTGACAAATTGTTTAATATTTATCCATCTGAAAATCTTATATTTACTTGTCATACTTTGTTTTAAAAAATCTCTCTATGGTACAAACTTAAGGATGGAATTTGAAAATAAATTACAATTATTTCAATATATACTAAGCACAATAAATCTAATTGGCTTATGTGGGATAATCCACTAATTATATTCTATCATATAGTACATTTGTATCTAACGAGCCAGATGTTAAAAATGGAACTATTCAGCAAGCTTTACTGAGAAATTTATCACAAAATTCACCAACATTTCATCAATTTGCAAATGAGACTACATATATTATTTTTTTCTGTTGTTTTTTAAGAAAAATTGGAAGGGGGAAATAGATAAACACAAAGACCCTGTTGCTCTGCAATTATTCTTTTGGAATTTCAGATGAAATCACATGCAAATTAGTAAGCTAAAATCATTTCTTTTATATGTTTATTCCCTCTGACCATTCTTACTTAATCAATTTGGTCTAAGACAATAGCAAAAAGCATCTTTATCCATACTACTACTAAAAAAAAAATCTCAGCATGAATTATAGGTAACATAAAAATGTTAATATATCTTCTGTTGATTTCTTCTGCCTCGAGTACACAGATTCGTTTTTTATCATGCTAGAAGCTGTGACAAGGTTGTTTCCTGAGAAAATGAACCTCTTGGTACTGTGCTTCAGAATTCCTTGATTATTGCTCATTGTGAGGTTTTACTGAGGGATAACATCACCTATCACACCTATGCTTGCATAAGAATGGGGTCCTGGGTTCTCCTTTGCCACCAGAGTGCCAGTATGGTGAGGATGCCAGGACACGTGGAAAGGGATGGAAGAGCCTTTAGAAGATCAAACCCTCCGACTTTGCTCAGTCACACCAAATGATGGGAGAGAGCTCCAGATAGGAAGCAGTAAAAGAGGAGAAAAAGCCACCAAGATAAGGAACTGAGCAGCCACACTAGCTTTTCTAACCAGAGAATTCTTTGCGCAAGAAGAACTCACCGGACTCTAACCTACACTTAAAATGGCATAATTGTGAGTTACTGAACTCAGATAATTATGTGTATATAATATATAATTGGTTTGCTGTGGTGATTATTGTTCAAATTCAACAGCAAAGGAAGGGACAAAAGGAGATATCTAAGTGTCCACTTGTCTTACTTTTTATGGCTGGTAATTAATATGTACTACATTGAATTTCTAAATTGATTAGATAATTGTATAAATGTGATAAGTTAAGTAAATATGAACAAAAGTCAGTGTTTTCTTCAGGAAAATAGGGATGTGGGTATCATTTTATACCCTTTGAAAATTTTTTTCAGGTTTTTTTGTACAGACAAGTTGTTCAATGTACTAATTATAGGAAACTAGTATAAATTAAATTCCAAGTGAGTCATTAGTTTTTAGACATAGTAGCTAATATGTAAAATATGCAGGTATTTAGGGTAGATTACATCATTGCTCTGCAAATACTCTTCCCTTCCCCCCTGCCACCACCATAAAAGTTGTACAGGCCCCTGCCTCATTGTCAGCTTCCATGTGATTCGCTTTGGCCAATTGAGTACACCAGTGTGCCTTTTCTTACCAGAGGGTTTAAGAAGTACAATGAGTTCCTTTCAGGCCTGTGCTTCTGCCATCTGCTCGGAGAAGAGCATACATGCCCCAGACTGCAATCAGCCCCAGAAGGTGAGGTAGGTAGAATATATCTGAATCCAACTTGCAGCTGTGAATAGAGCTGCCCCAGCCAATCCACACTTTTAAATTTAAAGATAAAAAGCTAGTGTGAGCACGAAATAAATGTTGATATAAGCCACTGAAATGTTAAAGCTTATTTGTTTCACAACTTGATTGCAAAAAATATGGATAATACCATGCTATCATTTTTGCTACAGTAGGTGAGTGCACTTCACTTCCTCAAATGAGTAATAGAAAAATTTTCTTACCTCCAAAACAGTTAATTGGAATTCCCGATGACAACTAACTTGAGTTGTCCTCTGTTTTACTGAAGTCATGACATTGAGGAAATTCTAAGGGTTTTAGAGTGACAGAGATTGTGTTCAAACCCTGATTCTTCCATTTAATACTCTAGTTAACTTTGAACCAGTTTCTTAACTCTAAGGATTTGGGCTTCTTCATTTATAAAAATAACATGTAAGGAGTGCCTGGGTGGCCCAGTCTGTTAAGCGTCCGCCTTCGGCTCAGGTCATGATTCCAGGGTCCTGGGATCGAGCCCCGCATCGGGCTCCCTGCTCAGCGGGGAGCCTGCTTCTCCCTCTCCTTCCCACTCATGCTCTCTGTCACTATTTCTGTCTCTTTCTCAAATAAAATAATAAAATCTTTTAAAAAAGTAACATGTGAAAAGCACCTAGCCCATTTTATGTCACATTGTAAAATTGATAATCAGTTGTTATAATTACTATTGAGCTGTATTTCACTATTTTTCAAAGAGAAAAACAGTTCTGGATAATATTGGATTTTAAGATTTCTGATATGAGTTTTGATTCCTTAAATAATGTGTAATGCCACCAAGACACCGTTGATTTTGGAAGTGAATGCATAAGCCCCTGGAAGATATGAAATGAAAAGAAGAGCAATATAAGAAATGGTAGTATGGAATATGCAGTTATTATACATGCAGGGCGCATTTAGCTATAAACTACCTTCTTTTATAAAAAATATATTGCCTCACATACACTGAAAATATGGCAAACTTAATTTGATTAAGGTTGATCTTTCCATATCTTTCCTCAGTCATCCTATGCATTGACAATCTTTAAGATTGTTCCAAAATAGCTAAAATTCTTCTGGATTTCACCATTTAGGGTGAGGTGGAGTGGGAGACCATCTCTTCCTATGGTTTTCTCTAGAGACAAGAAAACTATTCCCAGAAGGTCCAAGCAGAAGTTATCTTGGGGGACTCCTGGGTGGCTCAGTCGATTAAGCGTCTGCCTTTGGCTCAGGTCATGATCCCAGGGTCCTGGGATCAAGTCCTGCATTAGGCTCCCTGCTCAGCATAGAGCCTGCTTTTCCCTCTGCCCGCTGTCCCCCCTGCTTGTGCTCTCTCTATCTTACAAATAAATAAATAAAACCCTTAAAAATAAATAAATAAATAAATAAAGTTACCTTGGAAAGATGAATGAACTTACTTTTAAAATACTGGGCCCTCAAAAAAAAAAAAAAAAAAAAAAATACTGGGCCCTATTCTAGAGCTGGTAGTGGCTCAGCTTCCTCTGGCACACAAGGCTCTGTGATGGAGAGATGGTTACCGGAGCAATATACGGCTCTGTTAGAAAAGAGGAAGGGAAGCGTGAAGCAACCAACCATGTCTCCTACATGGTACACATTTATTCACCTGATAAACTGGTGCTCCTATTGTATAAGGTTTTGTTTATAATAGATATTTTTAAAATATGAATCTAAGGAACAAAGGGAAACTTCTGAAAATGGTATAGGACATATTTTAGCCTAGTTGACCATTAAACCCACAACTGATTTGGAGTACAGCCACCACAAGCTGTTCCAAGAAAGAAAAAAAAAATAAAGAGCTTTTATAAAACACTCATCTAAGAATAGAAGTATGCATTTTTCCTCTATGTGGGCAATGCACATTATAGTACATTCTTTAAGAACTCTGCAAGAAGTTAAAATGTAGTTGTAAAAGTACAGCCCGACACAATGGTCCTCTGTTAGTCATTTGCACTGGTTCTTGCATATAAAAATAGTTGGCTTTTAGGTCATTTACAGATAAGGAATTTCTGGGTCTTCAGAAGAAAAAGGCTGATCGTTTCTACATTCTATTCTAGGGTGACTCCTTCCAAAGACATTTTCAAATGTATGTTCAACTTTCTTATATATTTAAATTCAACAAATGGAAAAACATTTTCCATCTTCAAAAATGGTACTTAACTCTTGAATTTATTGGTTTTGAATTTTCACTTCAACAGCAGTTAAAAATAATGCCTGCAAATAGGAATCTCATTATTCCTCAGTAACATAAAATGAGCATATAAAGCCATTTAAATTTTTATTTTACTCTACAAAGTTGTGAGGGCTTATTAACAATTAAATGACTCCCACATGTATAACTAAAAAATGTAATAATAATCAAAACTTGGGCATGTAATGATGGGGACCATCATGTTACTTACTTTGAATCCTCAACTGAGGCACAAATGTCTGCCATTCTACCTAAGATGTGTTGCTTCTAATTTCTCTCTCAGCCAAGGTCTTGTTTCAGGAGTTTCCACTTGTACTTTTCAACAGTATAGATCTTGGATAGGTTGGACAACAAGTTTCAGGGTTCTGAAAGCTGTTATGTGTATTTAACCCCATTTCACCCTTCAGGATCAGGTAAAGGAATATAAAGTGGGTCCTTGGACCCCTTTGAACCACTCTGAGACAGATCTCAGCCAGGACTTTACTTCCGGACTCCACATGTTCCCACTTTAGCTGTGTGGAGAAAATATGACGGTATTTTGAGTCCCCCGTAAGAGGATTGCTACTGTATACACATGATTTGGCTTTGCAAAGTCCTTCCTCAGGGGTCCCAGACTTCCCTTCTAGCAATGAGTTAAATCTGAGGAGGGACTCAGGTATGAAAACTAGTGCCATCATCATAGAGCTATGGAGGTCAGTAGCCCAAGACACTATTGTGGTTTTGCTGCGGATTTTGTTGATTACATCCACCTTGCCTCTGGAGATGAAGAGATACCAACCCTTGCATAGAGAGGTCAGCCATCACTGACCTTCTCAGTAAAGACAGTGACCACTTTATCAACATTTTCCTTTTGGCTTAGTGAAGGGAGAGTTTTCTGGAACCTCTTGGAGAACACAGTTAGTGGGTTCTCTACTCTTATGAAACAAATCCATCCCAGTGAGCCCACATCTCTGAGTCCTTTGAATGTTTTCTTATCATGCCAAGGCAATTTTTTAAAACTATATTTGCTACAGGTCATCATTTTTTTTTTAAACTTCACATAGACATCCCAGTAGTACATTAAGATGGGCTCCAGACATCCTTACCAGGACATAAATCCTGACATAAATCTCCCTTATCTAGCCTGATATTCTACCATACCACCCCCAACCCTAGTTCAGCAGCTTCAAGATTTCCTCCAGGATATTTTCTTAAAGTTCCTGCCATACTTATGGGTTAGGTCCTTCAGTTATTTCCATGAGTAATATTTTTTTCTCCCAAAGCAGGGAGAGTACTTCTATGATTAGCTTTTTTCGGCTCTTCACTGCTTATTCACTTAGGCCATGACAGGAAGTATGGATATCCTCGAGGAAGTCTTCCTCCTCAGGTAAGGCTCTACACAGTCTACAGGGTAGAAATAGTGCTATTTCTTCTAGTAAAAAGGAGGGGGCCACTTCCAATAGCCCAGTAGACTGAGAAGAATCTGAGCATTTAAAGTCTTCAAGTGCATGCACTCAAATGTTCCCACCCCAGGTCCCAGGACCCCACATTTTCCCTGATGGTGCCCTGATTTTAGTCTCAGAGACATGCTGCAACTGTGAATAAAGACTTTTCTTGATACTATGACAATCAGATCTTGGGTTTGATTTTCTGCCCAAACTGAGCTCCAGTTTCAGAAGTAAAGTTCTTTTAAAAGCTGCCATTGAGGATTCTGGCTTTCTCACCATCCTTCTGAGTTGAAGATTGGCTAACTTAACCCTGCCATTCCCTTTCTTCAGCACATTTATGGTGCTGAACAGTATATAACCAACCAATTCTTCAGACCTTATTATTACTATTGCTACCATATCTCTCAAATTCTAGACACATCAGGTTAACCAGGACATTTTTTATATGTGTCACGTCCCAAATCTCCGTAGATGAGAGTCCTAGTAATTGTGATGTTACGATATGCCAGTCTCACCGTTCCATTTACCAGCAGCATAATTATCCTTGCCATCTGGCCAGCCCAGGATCCAACTCAAAATCCTATCCTGAGAATTTGCTATTAGGACCAGTTCTGGTACCAAATCTTTTCTGGGTTTCCACAGATTCAGACCTAGAGACAATGATTCACATGCAATCTTGCAGGGAAATGGAGATTAATATATGAAAAAAGGAAGACAGACAAAAGTGTATTATTAAGCAGTAGGCAACTGAAACTCAATCATACAGGAAACTTTTTGGAATTGATATAAAACCAACAATATTATTCGTCTTGAGGGTCAAGGAAACTGTGCTATTCACGTATTAATTTTCATTATTGACGTTTTGAAGGCAGCTCACAGGAGGTATTAATTCTGTAACACTTCTGGTCTGTAGGAAGAAAGACCCCCTCCTAAGAAAGAAAAAAATCCACAAAGATACAATAGTCACAGAAGTTTTCTAGAGCACACTAAAACTGTAAGGTCGTAGTATAAATGGGGGTGCTGACAATCTCTGATATTTCCATATTTGACTGAGAAAGCCCATTACAAATCCAGAAGTTTATCCCTTTTCTAGAGGTTGATTTTTTTCCTTACGTTTTGTCTGATAATTTCCTTAGTTTTTGATCAATGTTTTTAAGGAGATGGTTTTATGTTTTAAAGTATATTCTATGAATTCGCATAATATCATTACTGATAAAGAAATTAGCTATAATAGTCCCAGAAAATATTCATATTTGATCAATTGTCCCCAAAATGTGTTTTATAATTTTTTGTTTAAGTCAGGCTGTATTCAAAAACAATGGATTGTATTTGCTTATTATGTCTCTTCAGTATCTTTTAATCATGAACCTTTCTCTCGTTCTTTTATTTTTTGTCATGACATCAATATTAACCTGTTCATCTTTTGACCTTTAACTTGCTTCTGTAACCTCTATATTTTCTCCAAATTAGCCATTAGTTGTGGGCTTTATTGAATTTAGATTAAACATTTTGTCAAGAAGAGTATATAGATGATGCTGTTTATTTCATACTATATAATGACAGAGGCCTGTTAATTTAAATGATATCTCAATTCTTTATAAAAAATGAAATAAAAAACATTTAGAAAGTGTTTTAGTATTCAGCAAAAATCAAGTACCCAATCATCTCATCACAGAATGATATGCACCATTTGCATTTTTAATATATATTTACCAAATTTTCATTTCAATATCTTCTGGAGTTTTTGTGCTTAGAAAATTCTGCTCCCCTCATGAACAAATCTTCATCTATATTTCTTTCTAGTATCTTTTAATACAAAATTACCTTTTCAATGCTATTTTACCCTAAGATTCCCTTTTTATTTTTCAATTATTAAAATTATTTCAAATTAAACAACTTGTACTCCCAGGCTTTGTCAAATATCACTTATACTTGAATTTTTTTCAAAGTAAGAAAACTTATTCTTTTACAGTTATATAATCTTAGCTTCAGTTTTTAAGAATTTTATTTTCTAAGATATTAGACTGTCCCAGCTAACTTCAGGTTTCTTTCCCACCTAGTACTAGAAGAGGCAATTCTCTGGCACTGGTTTTGTCTCTTCTGAATAGGCCTTGGGTTTGTCTCATTTTCTTCCTAACACCAGATCAGTCATTAGTCTCTTCCTGTTATCTGACCTACTTACCTGGGACAATCTTCAAATTACCGTAAGGCCTTTAGCTGAGCTATGTTAACATGTACTCTAAGACATTATTTATCCCTTGATTTTTTTCCTTCCTCCACATAAAACAGACAAGAAAAAACAATTAAAGCTATTTCTTCTTGGTCTGATCTGTGCTTTTTTCCTTCCAAAGTCCATAATTAAATTCTTTCCAATGGTCTTGCTTCTTTTTCTTCTGATCTTCTTACCTCTCTTCTTTGCCTCTCCCCTTCCACACAAACGGCTTTACACCCTAAATCATAAAATTTTCTATCTCATGTATTCATAATTTAAAACTCTTCACTTCAAAATTAAAAAAAAATCCAACTTATTCCTAGAATAAAATATCCTATAAATATATCATTGCACTGTTTTCCAAATTATCTCCAAATTATTTTTACATTACATACATTTTTGTATGATTTGCATTTAGCCATTAAATGGTATTTGTTTTAAAAAAATTACAAAATAGTTCATTTATTGCTTAATATGAAAAAAGAAACTTTTCTTTTGCACCATTTAAAATGCTTATAATGAAAACTTGTTCTGTTTTAAATATTATAGTTCATAAAGAGCTATAGTTATAATGTCTCTTTACTCATTTTTCTTTCTCTGAAATGGTTAAAAATGAGATAAGACAAGTATATTTAGTTAACAATGTCTTAAGCTCTAAATGAGAAAACCTTATTCTAATGCAATATTGCTGGTTGGCATGGTATTTTTTTCGTGACCAACAGCTACAAATCATATTATTCTGTAAAACTTATTACTTTGAAATGTTTCTCTAGACATTTTATGTTAATCCAATTATAATGGGACTATAATCAAGCAATTGCAATGGTAGTAATTTTCACTGCTTTTATAGAAATTGTAGATAGATTGGACTGAATCCAAAACCTACTCCAAATAAAACAGCTATCAACTAAGTTCTTGATAACAATAAATGCTAAACTGTCTTCCATAAAAGTCTAACATAATAAAATTAGACATGCTCTCCTTAGAAATTATGGATTTTTAAAACTTCCAATTTTGGTGTAGGATATTTTATGCAGAAATGTAATTTTAAGATTGGAGGGATAAAGTCCAAATTATTATAAGGAGTTTTCATACTGATCTAATCTTCACAGAGCTGTACACAATATGTGTTTAATAAAGCTTCTATAGTAAGTTTATCCCTGATAAAGTATATATTAATCATGTAGATTAAAATGAGAATTAGATCATTTCCATAAAATTGCTTTTAAGTATCGATTTTACTTCTATGTAGGTCATATTAAATTGACTAATTAATCTGAAAAATAAGCTTGATTAAAAGGTACTTTAATAAGTATACATAGAGTGCTAATATTTATTCTGTATGTGCATTCACTTTTTTTTAGAGAGAGGAGGGGGAATCTTAAGCAGGCTCCATGCCCAGTGTGTAGCTTGATGCAGAGTTCGATCTCATGATCCTGAGATCAAGACCTGAGCTGAAATCAAAAGTTGAACATAACCGACTGAGCCACCCAGGCACCCCCACTTCTTTAATTATTTAGCAATTGTGTACAGAAGACTTACTCTGTACCAAGTACTGTGGTAGGTACCAAGGTTACAGTGACCCCAAGCCATGTATGTTCATTTTTTGAACATATTATAATCCATTCATTTTTTGAACATATTATAATCTAAATTGTCTGCCAAACAGAAATATTATAATAATGATAATAATAACAACAATAGGTGATATTTCCTGAGTGCATTCTGTTCAGGCATTGTACTGTGTTAAGAGTTTTATATCTTTTATCCTATTTTATCTTCTTGACACTAAGGAAATGGTAAATATTTTTATTCCCATTTTATAGATAACAGACCTGAAATTTAATGAAATCAACTAATTTATGGAATGTTATAAGCTCTACATGAAAAAGGTAGGATTCAAATAAGGTCCTGATTGCCTCTATAACCAGAACTTTTAACTACATGATTTATGGAACCACTGAGATCCCATATGAAGACTGTATTAAAAAGTAAACTCTTAGAATCCTAAGATTTAAGAATTATGGAAAATATTTTCAATGAAATAAGAACAGATATAATTTCACATACTTTAAAATTAGCAATATCCCTTAAAAATATGAGCTTATGCCTGCAAAGCTTCAGTCATCCTGGAGCACATAATATGCCAATGACCTTGAGTACTTCTAGAAAACAGTATGTTAACATGTGTCAAGGGTCATGAAGAGTTTTTTCCATGTATGACACACATATTGTCACTTCTAGAAAACACTCTAAGGAAAAAATTCAAAGGAATGGTCAAAAAGCACCTGTACAAAAATATTTTAGCATATTTTTAAAATGAAAAATTGGCCTAAATATTCAATAGTATGTGAATTATTATTATTTTTAGTTAATCTGTCCAGAAATTGGTATGGCTTGAAATATTTTTAAATGATAATTGTAAGAATAGATATATTTAACATAGCAACAATATGTCATAAATATAACTAAACATAGTAAAAATTGTAACTTCCAGAATTCCAGCTATTTATAATTGATGAATATTTAGAGACTGACTAAAAATGAGTATAAAAGTAAAAACATTTTATTTGTTGTATCAGAAGGATAACGAGCAAATTTTTCCTTCATTTTTGTTTCAAATAAGTATTGTCTTAAAATTATTTTTTAAAGCTTACATTTTCAAAAAATGTCTTTTAAGGCCAGAAGAATGTCTTATTTTTTTTTTTTTAAAGATTTTATTTATTTATTTGAGAGAGAGAGAATGAGAGAGAGCACATGAGAGGGGGGAGGGTCAGAGGGAGAAGCAGACTCCCTGCCGAGCAGGGAGCCCGATGCGGGACTCGATCCAGGGACTCCAGGATCATGACCTGAGCCGAAGGCAGTCGCCCAATCAACTGAGCCACCCAGGCGCCCCAGAAGAATGTCTTGATATACTTATTTAAAAATATGATGTCCTTTAAATACATCTTTTGATATTTTAAAAATATGCTAAAATATTTTTGTACAGATGCTTTTTGACCATTCCTTTGAACTGTTTCCTTATGGAGCACTGGGTGTTATACACAAACAATGAATCATGGAACACTACATCAAAAACTAATGATGTAATGTATGGTGATTAACGTAACATAATAAAAAATACTATATAAAAATAATATTATAATTAAAAATACTAAAAAATAAAAAATAAAAATATGATGTATAATTTATATTTTTCAATGTAATAATCTCCAAAGAATTTTTCTATTTAAGTATTCTTATTATTATATACACAATTATGTTATTATATAATGATATGCAGTTAAATTCCTAAAGGCAATAATACCTTGTCTTTGTAAAGCTACAGGTCAAATAAGATGTAATATTTTTCTTTTTATTTGCAAGTTACTTGAAAAACTCAACTGACTTGTTATTATTTTTTCTTCTTGTTTGGACAAACAAGATAACTTCTGAGTTTAGGCAAAAATATCAACTTACACAAAAATTGATTGATTTTATTTTTTATTCATATTAAAATGGCTCCATACATTTATGGAAAAATCAACTGAAAAAAATCAAGGCAAAAGTCAAGATGATTTTTTCCTCCCTATAAGAGGGCATATTGAACTGCCTCTTCCAAAAAAGTTGGAAGTTTTGACAACTCTAAAGAGGAAAAAAAAAAAAAAGCTTAACTAGTGAACAAAACCAAAATCTTTGAGTGTTGCTTTTTATCTTTTTACCAGTTAAAAGACTTCTGCAGCTTAGCAGGTGAACTTTTATGGTTAGAATCAGTAAATGTATAAACTGCTCTGAGCGTTTTATATTATCTTGATACACATATTGGATTATTTAGAAATGAAATTTTTATTAATTTCAACACAGCATTTCTTTGGAAGGCAATGCCTAAACAAAATTAATACACCTCGAAAATAGCAAGAAAATGTGAAATAATATTAAAGCAGTACTTACTTATTTTATAATATTCTACAATAATCCCTGATTTTCCAGGTTGTGAAGATATATATAATATGTTCTCTTTGACCCAATTTTCGATCTCGAATAATAAATTGGTGCCCTTTTTAAATTTTGACTTATTTCTTTTTGCTGGTTATAACTCTTGTTCCAATGTCCATTATTGTGGAATATACCACTTCCAACTTAGTGGCGAACAACAACAACCATTTATTATATTCATAGTTTCTGTGTGTCAGGAATTCAGAAATGGTGCTATCAGGACTACTTGCCTCTGATGCCACAAACTTGCCACAATGTCTGCCATAGTAGGAAAACTCAAAGACCGGCAATGATTTGATGGCTGGGAGCCAGAATCACCTGAAGAATTGTTTGGTCACTTGTCTAGCAGGAAAGACTAGAAGTCTACGGACCTCTGTACCTACACAAGGACTCTCTATGTAGCTTGGCTTTCACAGAGTGTTATGTCTTTATTATAACTGGACTTTGTATAAGCATGAGCATTCCAGGAAGGCAGAGGCTACCTAGCTCCAAGCATGAGCATTCCAGGAAGGCAGAGGCTACCTAGCCCTCTAGGTGACACATTAAGGGAACAAACACCACAGTACTTGATGGAAGGTGTTCCACAGTCACATTTTAGAAGAGCATGTGGAATTGGAGATATTGTTGTGACTAACTTTGGGAAAATATAATCTGGCATACTTTAGTTTCTGAACCCACTTGAAAATTTAGAGCTCATTTTCTGGGTTTTGTTAACATCTGTGCCTCTGGCAACCCATGTTGCCCTAGCACTGTTCTAGAAGTTGAGGTTTAAAGATGAGCAAGATACATCCTCATTATTAACGAGTAATGAAGCAATTATAGTAACTGCTAACTGAAACATATATATAAATCAAGAGGGTTGAATATATAGGAAAGGGTTAGATATAGGGAAAAAGATGGTAATATCTAAAAGTAGTCTTTCATGATTAATAGAAATATGCTAAGAAAAAAAAAGAAGAGAGTGTTAGAGAGTGTTTCAACCAGGAGAAATACATTTTAAAAGTTCTAAAAACCTGAGACTGTGAACCAGTTGGGGAAAGAGCAAGTAAATGGCAGGAGCTTAAAATATGAGAACTCAATAGTAGGAATTGAGTCTGGAAGCATAATTATGAGCAGATCATAAGGCTTCCTGCATGTTATGTCAAAGAGATTTGATTTGAAGCTCCTTAGAATCATACACAGGATTTTAATCAGAGAAATTAAAAAAAAAATCAGACTAGAAAGATTGAGTTACAGAGTAAAGAAGGAATTAGAGGTAGGCAAGAACAGAAACAGAAAGATGAATTAGTACACTAGAAATTATGACAATTTCCATGATAATAATACTGAGAATTACCTAAATCAGATTGATTCATGTGGGAAGTAGAATTGATAGAACTTAGTGATTGATTAGACTCAGGGGCTAAAGGAGAGTGTCTTAGTCCTTTTGGGCTTCTGTAACAAAATTCCACAGGCTAGGTAGTTTTTAAACAACAGAAATTTATTTCTTACAGTTCTGGAGGTTGGACATCAGAGATCAGAGTGCCAGGTGAGAGCTCTCCTCTGGGTCAGACTTCTTGTAGTTTCACATAGTGGAATTTGCTAGAGAGTTCTCTGGAGTCTGTCCTATTTAAATAAATTCTACTTATGAGGTTGCCATCCTTATGACTAAAGCACCTCCAAAAGGCCCCATATACTAATAGCATCACCTTTGCACCTTTGGGGGTTAGGGTTTCAACATGAATTGTGAAGGGACACAAGCATTCAGATCATAAGAGAAAGAATCATGATCAGCATTGTCTCTGAATGTCTGACTTCAGATACTAGGTTAATGTTCTTTTCACTTGAAATGAACATGGGAGGTGGAAGAGATTGGGATCTGGGGACAGGTTTAGTCAGTTGTGAATATGGTCAAGGTGGCCTAAATAAAGATGCATAGTGAGGAATTAGATTTAATATATGGATTAGGTCCCATCAGTTTATACATGAGAGATAAAAAAATTATGCAGATGAAGTCTTCTGAGGAGAGTCAATGGAGTAAGAACAGCAGAAGACTAAAAACAGAACGTGAAGGAGTGGTAACTAACAGTTGACACAATGATTCAGACAGGAACTCTGGAAAGGGGCAGATAAAACATAAGAAGGAAGCAGAAGAGTATCAAAATAATACTAGAGAAAAGAATTTGAAGAGCAATCAACAGTAAATTCATATGAAAAAAGACAAAAATGTTCATGAGTTGTGTTTAACATCAAAAGCTAAGCATAGAAAGAGCAGATTCAGCGGACGAATTAGCAATGATTTGAAATGTCAGTAGAAATAAAGAGGTGGACAAAGAATGAGATAATTCTTTCAATATAGGCTTTAAAGTGAGCAAGACAGAACAGTAGCAAGTCTGGTTAAGAGATGGGAAAATCTGAGGCAGTGTAAATGTGACTTCAAAAGAACAAAAAGAGAAAGTAGTTAAAGAGACTGAAGAGAGATTAAATAATCAACTAGCATTTTATTTTCTTATTCTCCTTTGCAAACCTGTGAGTTTTCTGGGCATTGGGTCCAGACTGAACTAAGATATCGTAGAACCATTGGTAGATTATTGGAGTAATCTGTATTTTACCAGTAACTTGTAGTGTATCACTGTTAAATGGGCATTCCAACAGGCATTATTCAGAATCAAAATGAAAAATAAGCCAGAGAAACAGTCCAATTTGCTAACAATTAGTACACCAAAGATTGTGAAATTATGAGGCAAAAACGTAAAATCCAGGTGTAAACCAATAGGAATGAACATTAGGAAAAAAAAAAAAAAACTAGCAGAAATGAGAATAAAGAATGGCGAGGTAGAATTCAGAGTGATTTCCTGAGCTAACTAGATATTGATAACCCTAAATTTTAAGACAGTAGCTGAAAGATGCAGCAAGTTCTCAAGTCAAAAAGGGCAGTGTGTGATTGTTATGGACTGAATTGCAATCCCCCAAAATTTCCGTGTTGAAGCCCTAAGCCCCTCTATGACTGTATTTAGACATAGGGCCTTTGGGAGACAATTGAGGCTAAATGGCGTCAGCAGGAAAGGGCTTTGATTAGATAGCATTAGTGTAGTTAGAAGATGCCATGGAGCTCACTCTGTCTCTCTCACCTAGGAAAAGGCATGTGAGGACATAGAAAGAAGGTAACCATCTGTAAGCCAGGAAGAGAGCTCCCACCATAAACTGAATGCTGCTGGACCTTGGTCTTGAACTTTCCAGGCTCCAGAACTACAAGAAAATAAATCTGTTGTATAAGCCATGTAGTCTGTGATATTTTGTTATGGTAGCCAAAGCAGACTGAAATGCTGATATTTACATGTGTAGGGGAGGAAAAGGCAGCCTGTCACACCATATAGAAAGCAAATTATTACACTGGAAATCTGATGAATAGACTTCAAAAATTTCTACTCACTCCCATTGTGCACTATTGATTTAGCTTGTCTTTTAATTTTGTCATTGAAAACATTTTTCTCGTTATTCTGGTATATGAATAATTATACTTTTATAGAATATCATATTGGTTTGTTACAGTAGGACATTGACCTTTCATTATAGTAGTTGCCAAGAAATTAAAGAATTCCTAATATTGTGCAAAAACATTAAGGCAGATGCAGTCATTAATTAGTTCCTGAGATCTGTTTACCAGAAGATTCTGGGGCCAATGTTGTTTTTCAAGCCAGTTGGCAGTATGTTTGCTAAAGTGTTCTACCAATATATCAGAAAAATAAAATATGAGAGATTTAGAATATTGGATCATATTCTTAAGCCTATTCAAACAATATAAGAATATATGATAGTTGTGATCAGTGTCAATAATTAATAGACATTCAAATAAATTTCAAATACATCAGTAATACTTGTTTTTACCTTAAGGGCTTCCCCTCATATTTGTAAACATTTTTAAAATGTTAAATTAACATGTTGTTAATTTTTTCAAGTTTTCTTTAATTTTCTCCCAGCGATGTTTTATAGTTTTCAGTTTGTAGCCCACTTTTTGTTAAATGCATTTTGTTTTATTTTTTAAAATGCTATCATAAATTATGTTGAATAAGACACAGCACCTGTATTACCTCTGGTCACCAAAAAGTTTGTCTAGGTAGCATGGAGGTTGACAGAATCAAGAAACTACTAAAACCTGGGTGTGTAGTAGAAAAGAGTTATCTCATTTTGTAGATTGGTATCATTAGCTTTCTAAAACCCTCTACTAAAATTCATTGAGAGATTGATTAGCTTAGAAGCAATCTTCTTGGTTTTGAATCCTGCAGAATAGAGAGGTGTGTTCGGGTGATGCAAGATCCACAGGTTACTGCTGAACAATTACATATGACTACATATGACCCAAACACATAGCAGGTTGTTCCCAAGGGGTTAGCTAGCATGATGGATTGGATAAAGGCTGCTATAAAGTTTGTTTACCCTGAGAAAGAGAATTGTACTTCCTCTTCAATATATGCCAAGTAGAACTCCCCAGATGAAGCAATTGATACAGTGTATATACAAACCATGCTGGATTGGCTTTATGATGATTAGATGCCCGTCCACTTAATAACCCTCACCCAGGTCATGGTAAATGCATGATTAAGGAACGCTTTTTCATGATCACCACATGTAAACTAGCTGCTTCAAAATCAAGCAATGATAAAGAAAGTCATTAGATTGGGTGTGTCAACTTCCTCTTATGAGTCTTAGAAATGCTAAGAAAATTAGAAGGAATAGTCAAGGACTTCCCCAGCAGGGTGGAAATCTTAACATCTATTAAGGAATGGGATGAATTAAGCAGACACTGATGGGGTCAAAACAAAAGTCTTCATGCAGCGTGGTGGTGTGAACTGATGGGAGCTCCTCCTGGTAGCCTAATATTGAAGGGCCCTAAGAAAATACTCTCTACTTACCCTAGTTTGAAGAAATTTAAAAATCCAAAAGCCAAAAAAGGGCAGTGAGAAACCTGACCTTGAACTGTCAAATTGATGGTTTGGCAAATTAAGAGAATGAGGATTGCCAAAGGGTCCAAGTTCTCTGAAGGCCATATAGATATGTAGAAATAAAATGGCCAAGGGTGGAGATGAAATTTCTGGGACTCCTTGACCTAGGACCCCAATGCACTATGATTCAAAAAAATTTGATGAAGTCGAATAGGGGCTATAATTAGATTGGGATGATATGGGGATGTAATGGCTGATGAGATTATGGTAAAAAAAAAGTTTGGAAGAAAATTAGAATTTTTGAATAGATTTTTATGTAAGGCAGTTGCATCTTTTACATTAATTTATTATTGGGATGGATATTATGTCTGACTGGTGAACACTTCCCCTTCTAAAAGGGGTATCATAAAACTGAAGTCATGTAAGTTTGCCCTTCAGTCAGTATTAATGGGACATACTAAATGGCAATATAGAGATATGCCTGAGTCCACATAGGTTGTTACTTTGAAACAATATCAGATACCAGGCGGACAAAAAGAAATTGCCACTTTAATTAAGGCCATGTTAGAAGTTAAAGTTCTAGTACCAAAAAATTTATTGTACAACAGTCCTGTGTACCCTGTGAAAAAAGGCAGATGGGTTATGGAAACTAACAGTATATTATTGAGCCTTGAATAAAATAGTACCACCTATAACATCAGCAGCCACTGATTTGGTTTCATCAGTGGGGAAAAACTATACCGCAAATTAAAGGAAACCAGTACTCAATGATTATTTATCTTACAAATATTTTTTTTCTTGATCTTGGGCTCAGAATAGCCAACTGCAGCTTGTCTTCATGGGAGAAAGATTCCAATTTACATTTGCTAAATTGCCATAGGATTATTTGAATTCACCAGTTTGCTGTCAAAATTTGATTAGGAGGGATTTGAACTTCATACAGGTCAGGAGTCATGATAATATCAACTGAAGAGGAAGCTATGACTGAAGAACCCTGTGAATATACCAAAATCATTGAATTTTGCACTTCATATGGGTGAACTGCATGGGTATGTGAACTGCATGGGTATGAACTGCATGGGTTAATTTATATCTCAATAAAAACATTATATAAACAAGAGCAATACATTGGTGCATTGAAATTGATTCGGGGACATTTTTTAATATTTCTAACTTATGTATGAGAAAAACATGTGTTGGATAATATTTACATTTGTTAAAATGTGTTAATGAATTGTGTTCTGTGAAAAAAAAATCAGAAAAAGTAAAGATGAATTGACTATGTATCAAAAACTGGATAAGAAGATCATAATGAGGATAATTTATCATCCAAATTAAGATAGTTTTAAATTTTATGGGGGTGTAATTTGTAGTTATGCTGGTACAATAAGTGTAAATTGGGACTCTTGGGCAAACCAAGATATATGATAAGCTTAAACTACACATGCTAATGGGTATGGGCTTCCTACTAAATTTAATGAACATCCATAGGATAAAATAATAGGAAAAAAATAACTTGATTTATATTTTAGGATCATTGCGATTATAAGAAATATAGTGAAGAATGGATTGGATTTGAACAGTTGACAAGACTGGCCAATAGAGACAAGTTAGGAGGATGAAGGAGTAATTCAGGCAAAAGAGAACAATTTCCTGAAACAAAATGGTTTTAGTGGGAATGGATTAAAGTGGAGGACTTAAAAGATAAGAGTAGATGTATTACATAACAGTTGTTGATTAATGGTAAGGAGACCAACTGAAAGAAAAATTTTGACGACAAAGAGAACAAACAGTTGATGGAAATGTAAATGGGTAGAACTTGGAACATAGAGAAAATAGATCAAAGGAGCTATTTTACAATGATGTTACAGTTATTGCAATTATTCTAGGAGCAAAAATTGGATTTTCATTGTGATTACAAGCAATGTGGGGAGCCTCAGTATGATGGTGTCTGACAATCAAAATAGATAGGTCATTTCCTGAAAGTAAAAAGTGGTTAAGAGGTGGGAGGAGACTAGAGAAAGTTGAAGTTATACTTGAAATGAATGATGAATGGTGATTGTTGAGTAGAAATAAAAAGGATAGAGATTTAGTACTTTTGGATAAAAATCTAGTACTGCCTGGGACTATAAATTTATACAGGCAGCACACTTGCAGTTATGTGTTTTTTTTTTTTTTCACCAGCACTGTATCAGTTCAAATATAGTAGGAGAGAAGAAAATCCAGAAATAAGATATAGTATTTGATGCAAAACAATGACAACAGCTGAGGCTGAAATGATGAACTCTTTTGCCTAAGTTAGATGGGGAATCACTGAAGACACAGGAGAATTGACTGAGAGTAATGCGTCAAAGGCTAGTGGGCTTAATAGAGTCAAAGCATATATCAAGTGAGATTTCAAGTATGAAAAGATTATATTTGGGTATAGGATTATTGATTTTAATATCTATGAGGTTTATCAGTCATGGGTGTTAAATTATAAGTTGTGGTTTTGGAATTAGGTAACAAGAGCAGAGTTTTGATCATAGGTGTGGTGTATTGGTTTCCTAGGGCTGTCATAACAAAGTACCACAAACTGGGTAGCTTAAACAACAGGAGTATATTGTCTCATAGTTCTGGAGGCTAGAAGTCTGAAATCAAGGTGTTTGCAGTTGGTTTCTTCTGAGGGCTAGGAGGGATAGATCTGTTGCAGGCTTGTTGGTGTCTATTTTCTCCCCATGTCTCTTCACATGATTTTCCCTCTGTGTCCCTTATAAGGACACCAGCCATATT
The DNA here is from genome assembly GCF_004348235.1 of Phoca vitulina. Classification (NCBI taxonomy): domain Eukaryota; kingdom Metazoa; phylum Chordata; class Mammalia; order Carnivora; family Phocidae; genus Phoca; species Phoca vitulina. The sequence goes on from NW_022589706.1 coordinate 42,952,912, forward strand.
GGACTAGGGTCTGCCCTTATAAACTTATTCTAACTTGATTACTTCCATAAAAACCTTATCTTCGGGGGCACCAGGGTGGCTCAGTCATTAAGCGTCTGCCTTCGGCTCAGGTCATGATCCCAGGGTCCTGGGATTGAGCCCCGTATCAGGCTCCTTGCACAGCGGGAAGCCTGCTTCTCCCTCTCGGACTCCCCTGCTTGTGTTTCCTCTCTGGCTGTGTCTCTCTGTGTCAAATAAATAAAATCTTAAAAAAAAAATAAAAATAAAAACAAAAAAACAAAAAAAACCAAAACCTTATCTTCAAACAAGGTCACATTCTGAAGTACTGGGGTTAGGTACTTGAACATATCTTTTTTTTTTTAATTTTATTATGTTATGATAATCACCATACATTACATCATTAGTTTTTGATGTAGTGTTCCATGATTCATGGTTTGTGTATAACACCCAGTGCTCCATTCAATACGTGCCCTCTTTAATACCCATCACCAGGCTAACCCATCCTCCCACCCCCCTCCCCTCTAGAACCTTCAATTTGTTTCTCAGAGTCCATAGTCTCTCATGGTTCGTCTTCCCCTCCGAATTCCCCCTGAACATCTTTTCTGAGAGGACACTATTCAATTCATAGCATATATGATATAGGGAGTTCGCAAAATAGGAGGAAAGGGTGATATCTCAGAAGTCTCATAAAATTGACATTACCTGGGACACATGAAGTTCTTGGGATAGAGAAGAAGCAAGTTCTCCAGCAGCTGAGAGATACTTTCTCAAGTAATGAGGTGGAGACAAAAAGGATAATATTCCTCAATAACATGGCTTTTAAATCTGTGAAGGTCTTACACTGTATGGGTGGTAAATGGTATTTGAAAGTAGGTTGTGGAGGCAGAAAGTTGCTGACATGACTTCTCAACTCTGAAGTAACCAGGATAAAGGAGAATAAGCGGAAAGACTGAGAAGCCTACTCAGGCAGTTGTGTCAAGAATGACAAGTTTCCATTTGGACAAGGAGGGATGGGATATTTTTGTGGAAGATGCTTAAAGTAAAGGTGATTTTTTTTAAGTATAAAATGCAGGTTCCAGATTGCAGCATGGAACATTTAGAAAGGGAAGGGAAGGGAAGGGAAGGGAAGGGAAGAGAAAAGAAAGGAAAGGAAAGGAAATTGGATCAAAAAAGCAGATGTACTAAAATGGAGGTGAAGGGAAGAGATTAAATTATCATTAGTGACCAAAAATGACAAGGAAAAGGACAAGATGGGTCTTCAGGATTTTCAAAGTATTAGTGCCAAAATTCCTGTTTTTGGATTCTTTGGGCTTCCTAGGTACTCTGGGTTTGGGGAAGAGTAGTAGCCTGTGAAGAAGAGTTAGTGAATGTGAGTGAGATGGAAAGCTCCCCATAAAAAAGCTGGAGTCAATTTTGCAGCCAAAACAAAAAAAAAATCCAATCTTTAATAATGATAAGCGGTAGAATTAATTAACCATATTTCCTCTATTCAAAGTCATAATTAATTGAAAAAGTACCAATGATGTAAGAGGTGTTTAGAGAAGCAGGGGAACAGTGGAGGGTTGGCGTGAGATATATGTGAGAGGATTAGTGTGAGCTATAATATATGTGAAAATATTTCTTCTAACTGATGAAATATAGACATTTTAAGAACCCTAATTCTGTACTGCAAACAGCCACTGAATCAGGTTAGAGGAGGTAAAAAGGTGACTTCTCTGAAAGGAGTTAGCTGAAGCAGGGAAGTCTACATATTGAGGTTCTCTGCAAAGAAAACTTTTTTCTCTTTTGTCTTTGTTACTCTTTTTTTTTCCCCAGCTGGAAACATGAAATATTTACTCACACAAAAAAATTTATAAGTCTTACAAATCATTTGTATGAAAATGTCTTGAAAAAAATGAATCTTTAATTTTTATTTTAATTGGGAAATAACTTATGAATACGTAGAGCTCAGGAGTCTATTGGAGGATAGAAAATGTGATCCTGTTCTGACAAATGGGGCTGCAAGCAACACGATTCAGAGTAGTAAAGGTTTTTTTTTTTTTTTTTTTTTAGATTTTTTTTTTTATTTATTTATTTGACAGAGAGAGACACAGCGAGAGAGGGAACACAAGCAGGGGGAGTGGGAGAGGGAGAAGCAGGCTTCCCTCTGAGCAAGAAGCCCGATGCGGGGCTCGATCCCAGGACCCTGGGATCATGACCTGAGCCTAAGGCAGACACTTAACGACTGAGCCACCCAGGCGCCCCTGGAGTAGTAAAGGTTTTACATAAGGATGTGTATAGCCTCAAATTTGGATGGAGTGTGAGGAAGTGGTTGACATCATCTCAAAACTTTGAGACACTCCATATATGAAAATTTGAAAAAGGATTCAGAAGGCCACAAGGAAGTGATGCTTCTAGGGGTAATCTGGTTTTGATAAATACAACATACAGAAATCATTTTGTTAAAAGAACTGAAATATAGAAGGAGAGTGAGTCCTGAGAATTTAAATTGTCATCAAAGTAGAAAGAGTTGGGATCAGTGTTCTGCTCACTTCTTTCCAGTCAGATGATAGAAGGGGAAAATCATTATGGGTTTCAGATGTAAAAATCCATTAGACACAGTATCTTCTGGACAGGATTGCATTTTTAAAGAAAGTTGCTCTGTAATTAAAGGGTTATAATGTTGGGAACGTAGGCCCCATATAAGAATACAATATTTTTTTTTTTTTTATCAGAGAAAAGAAGTAGGGATAGTAGTGAGGTGGTTCATTCTCTCTCCTCATCTTCAAAGACCTCTGAAAATAGGACAGGATGAAGTCTTTTTTTTTTTTTTTTTTTTGATATTTTATCTATTTATTTGACAGAGAGAGAGAAAGAGCAAGAGAGGGGACACAAGCAGGGGGAGTAGGAGAGGGAGAAGCAGGCTTCCCGCTGAGCAGGGAGCCCGACGTGGGGCTTTATCCCAGGACCCTGGGATCATGACCTGAGCCGAAGGCAGACGCTTAACGACTGAGCCACCCAGGCGCCCCAGACAGGATGCAGTCTTAAGAGCACAAGTGAAGTAAAGAGGATTAACCACAGACAGGGACTACATTGGTGGTGAACAAAATTCTTAAGTGTCCTGGGGCACCTGGCTGACTCAGTTGGTACAGCATGAGACTCTCAATCTCAGGATTGTGAGTTCAAACCCCATGTGGGTGTGGATCCTGCTTAAAAAAAATAAAAATAAAATACTTAAGTGTACATTTGGGCACTGGATTACTTGCTTGGTGGTACAGGAAGCATCTTTAAAACAGGAGTTATTCAATTTTTGGCTCAATCATTGATACATATGTGATCAGGATAGCCTTCAGACAAACATAAATGAGGATGGGTTAGAATCAGCACTGGAAAAAATGGCCTAGGGAGGAGAAAATGTTATTCTCCTAATGGGTAATCAACTAACTTGTGCCATTAAACCAGAACATTAAAGAGTATAAGACTTCTTGTATCTTGATCTGCTGACAAGGAGACAATTCTTATACCTGAATTTGAAGAGCATTTAACAGCATATGAAAATATTAATGACAAGTAATTAAGTGGAAACAAGAGATCAGAATTCTTAATGTATTACCCAAGGTCTGTAAAAAGTTTTTACATACAAGCAAAGAAAAAGGACAGAGGTAAATGTTTAAAATTATGATAATATAGAACTTTGGGAAAATATACTGGACTTGCATAAATGCTATTCTAGGTGTAACTCTAAATGTCTGAGAAACATGAGATTATTCATTCTAACATATGTGTTTTTAAAATATCTTCAACAATACCTTTTCACCAGAACTTGCAAATAAATGAATCCCTATTATTGTAAAGATGAAACTGAAGTACTTTAAATTGCAGAGGTTCACAGAGCAAAATACATAAAAAAAGACGAATGCAAAATAGCACTTTCAATACTGCCCTCTAAAGAGAGAAAGGCCAGTGTTTCTGAAATAAATTTCTAAATTTAAAACGTATTTTCTGTATTCAGAATTTTGCATGTGATTAGAATGAAAGGAAAATCTCAAGAGAACAAAACATGAAGTAAAATGTGGACATTTGAGCAATTATCAGAGGAGACAAGACTTGAACCTAAGAACATTTTCTCAAAAGTAATTTTTCAGCTGTTAGATATCAAAAGAGGCCAGGCTTATTCTGTGTAAAGCAAGACTTCAGAATCCTGCTTTAAAAACTATTCCAATATGGAAATAATTCTTTATATTTTGTAGCTTTATGAATTCTTTCATCTAAGAATCTCAAAAAGGAAATGAAGTAAGTGCAATGATTGAATTTTTTTTGAATATTAATGACCTCAAGAAAAATGGAAGCAATCAAAAAGAAATACAAGTCTACTATAATGAAAGCCACTTTTTAATGTTATACATAAAGTTTGCTGGATAGTTATTGAAAAGTGAAAGCTGATAGCTATTGTTTTGTTCCTGAGTTTGTTTCTAAGGAGCATAATTATGCTACATGAGCAGGGTGGAGATGTCTCAGAAGGGAGCATGTGTTTTATTCTAGCAGGAAGCCATCGCTTTTATACCTATCAGAGCACTTGTATTCATGAAGTGTTTCCATATTAAAGCATAGAGTAACTGCATTCAGGATTGTTTACAACTCAAGGCCTCAAATAGAAAAAATAAAAAAAAAAACACTTTTTTTAAATCTTAAAATGCTGCACTGTTCTTTATAGTCAAGGCCACTATTAAGTAGTAACACAGTGGCCTGCAAGATGTGATTTACAGGCCTCTAAAAGTTCCATCTGCTCCAAAATGAGAGTCATATATTTAAAACAGTTTATTAGGTAGCCATCTTCATCTAACCCCCTTCTGTCAAGCAGGGCCTCCACTGCCTTAGACAGCACTTCCTCCAGTCTGGCTCAGCCTCGAAGTAGAGCAAAGGGTTTGACGAGCATAGAAAGTGCTAGATTTTACCTGTCTACTCTACTCCTGGCCAAATGCCTTTGTACAGTGCACGTACACAGCAGTATTCACAACACCCCGTTGCCCTACAGTTAAGAAGTCATTGTCAAAAAAGCCATCTGAAAATGCAAATTACATTACCTAGGAAGAGATAACACATATGTTTGAAGTTATATTAAGGGCTTAAATAAAATCAATGGCTTTTAAACTTTAATTACACTCCTGAAATGTTATTTGCTAGAATATATTACTGCTCACAGCTCTATTTCCCATAGAAGGGAAAGGCATTGGCTAAATTCCCTGAGAAGGAAAAGCATGGAAGGAATACTTGTGGGTGGCTCACTGCTTCCCGCTGAAGACTTTAGGTACGTAACTGAATATGGGGGATAAGCTGCACATGTGTAAATCAACCCTTCTGGGCTTTCTCTATGAAGTTTTCAGGACCACATATCCTCAGGATGCACTTTTTTTTTTTTTCTCTTGAATTCAGTAAACTCCCCGTCCCTCTGGGGATGCCTCTGACTGATTAGAGCAACTTAATTAAAAAAAAAAAAAAAAAAAAAAGTGAAGGGGATATATATGAGAAAACATTTAACTGTAGATCTAAGTCATAATTTCTAATTATCTTATCACTACAAATTTGACTCCTGTCTTATGTCTTAATTGATTCAGAAGTTGAGAGGTAAATAGAAGGTATTATTACACATTCTCTAATCTTCAATACTATTTTTTGATAGTAATCACTAAGATTACTTTTCTCTAATCATAAACTTTTTTATTTTTCAATTGCTTTGGATTTTAGAAAACATTTAGATATTGGTAATATCGCAGCATTATTACTTTGTAGTTCTTACATTTTCAGTATCAATTTGTGAAAAGTTTTATGGTTTGTTACTCTAGGACAAGTATAAAATTATTTGTACATCTTGTAAGCAGCTGTTAATCAAAAGAATTATAATCAATAGCTTTCGGTATAATTAAATGCAAAGGAGGAAAGACTAGAGTATTAAATGGAAAAATATAAAAATTTAAAACAGTAGAGAAAAAGAGAAAACCAGCAAAATCTTCCCCATTTTAAAACCTTGCCAAGAAATTCCTACCCTGGATTGTCAGTAAACGGCCCATGCTGAAAAACCAATTTATTTGAAAGGAAGAGTTAATTATTATATAATTAAAATGGAATGTCCAGTAATATTAGAATCTCCAGATGCTATCCATTTGCAAAAGAAAACCATAAGCAGTAATGTAAAGTCAGAAAATCTGTATCACAGAAAGGCATGGTGTAGATTTATGCCTGTCAAAACAAAATAAAGAAAACCAAAATGAGCTTTGAAAAAGAAGGTCTGTCCAGACCATACCTGGCTTTAATGATGAGAAAGAAACTCACTAGATGAATTATCAAGTCCTGCATGTTTATTAATAACATAATTTTAAATCTGATAATCTAAATCTCCATAAATTATCAAAGGGAAAGTAAATAAAGTCTCTGCTGACAAATGAGGGAATGTGTTTATGCCACCTGAAAAAAACACACCCAAAGAATGGTAAATATTTCTACATTTCAGATGAATCAAGGAACATAGGAAGATCAACCTAAAATCAAGCCTGAAGAAAAATGAACTATGTACATAAACGCTTAGCTATTTTCATTGGGTAAGGTTTTGTGATTCTCCTGGAGTTCTAGACAAATAATATTTGATCTGAATTCAAAGTGAGAATACCTAATCCTGTATCAGCCATTGCTGGCACCATAAATTCTTCAAATGATACCGCCTAAGAATTCACTAAAACTATGGTTAATTTCTCATGAGAGACTATGGACTCTGACAAACAAACTGAGGGTTCTAGAGGGGAGGGGGTGGGAGGATGGGTTAGCCTGGTGATGGGTATTGAGGAGGGCACGTTCTGCATGGAGCACTGGGTGTTATGCACAAACAATGAATCTTGGAACACTACATTAAAAACTAATGATGTAATGTATGGGGATTAACATAACAATAAAAAAATTTAAAAAACTATGTTAATTTCTACCCCACTGTTAAAAAAAGATATATATGTATGTATATATGCATACATACAATTGTCATCTGTATAACTATATTTTACAATTATACAGCTATTTTACATATATTAAAATTACATATATTTTTGTAATGGAGGGGTAAAGTTCACTGTTACTAAGCATTGGTTAAGGAAAACAAATACTTCTACTCAATGTGGAACATTCATGAATTAGTCACAAACTACTTCATGAGAATTGGGGAGCAAAGAATAATCTGAGTACATGAAAGCTAGTAATGATTTTTCAAAATGAAAAAAATAAGAATATTTTGAATATGAAAATAAAGCTAAAAGTTTTGTGTTAAAAATTTTAAATGATTACAACTCAGACAATGCAAGGAAATATCATTTAGAATACAAAATTCAGGATAAAAAATGTTGACAAAAGGTGAACTGAAATAACTGTGTGCCATGACATGAGAGAATTTTGGAGAAATGTCTTAATTCAAAGCCTTAGTTTCTTCATCTACAAAGTTTACGTATATTGGGGGGTTGTATGGATTAAATGATGTAGGTGTCTAACTTAGAGTAAGTTCCCAATAAATGAAGGGGAATTGCCAAACTAAAAGCAACTATATAAATCAAATTCCCTTCCCAAGTGCTAAAGAAATTTCTATCACAGTGAAACATATACAGTAAATTCTAAGTGGCTTTTAGGTATTTACCAAATGGCCTTTTAGGCTCCTCTCAATGATAAATCTAAACAGAAGTTTATATTCAGTGAGTCTCATCTCTAGCAGTAGGCATTTAAGAGTAAGGGATATTTGGATATATCCAGGATAGTAAATTAATCTTCTGATACTTTCTTATTAAAATTTAATTTAGCATTTTACAACTTCTTCATTATATGGTTCAATGAGATATGACATCAATTTAAAATAAAATAGACACCTTACAATAAGCATGCATTTATTATAAAATCATTCTCATCATATATTATAAAAGTCTTATGTATTATATTTTCAAATATTATATTTAAAAATATTTTATTATGAATTCACCCTTTTGAAACATATTGAAGGACAGCACTGGCATAAAGTGCATTCTAATTTAAACTGCAACTAGATATAAAAGTTAAATATTTATAAATGGAGTTCTAAATCTTCAGGCTCAGTTAAACTATTCATTTGATAACTATATTCTTCTGACCTTTTTAAAAATGTAGTCAGCACTGTTGCAGAGAAAATTGCAGCTAAGAGATGATGCACTGTAAAAACATAGGAACATTCAAAAGAAGTGAATACATCTAGAAAAAACTATGCTTGGAACATTTTCATTTATTTCAAGGATTTTAAATGAAAGCTTAGAAACACATTCCCCCTAAGGCTTTAAACAGCATAGCCTGGATTGTTTCAATCCCCATAAGGTCTATTTCTTGAATGGCTTTTACATGTAAGCAGAACAACCTTCTGCAATTGACTTCAAATATGTTTCCGTATGCCTCATAGGAACAGAGATGAGAAAAAAAATGTTACACCCCATGAATACTAGAGACCAGCATTCATGTATTTAAAGTTATTTTTAAAGACTGTGTCTACAAAGTACAGCATGAATTAATAATTTGGCAAATGTCTAGTCAATGTAATCAAAAACAAAACCAAAATTCAGGATGAAATGCTAGCTTAGAAACTTGTGTGTGATAATTGCCAAGCTGCTTCTTGACCTTGTGATGCATAGATCTGAAGCATTTAAAAATCTACTTCTCATGGGCTCTGCTTTCAGGAAGATGGAGGAGATTTACTTTTCTCTATTCTTCCAATTAAGTAATCCTAAAAACTCGAACATTGTGTGTAAAGCAAACATAGAGTTTCGAAGGGGGAGAGAAAAAGGCAGACTGGATGGGAAGCTTGAGACCCAAAATATGACATGGGGGTAGGTCCCTCAGTTTTCTTTTTGCTTCATACATCTCAGACTTGGAGCCAAAGACGTCAGCCCCCAGGAAACACCGAAAGTCACAGACAGTAAGATCCCCAGCAAAAGCCTTTTTCTAGCCAAAGGAATAAGAAGTAAGCAGCCTAAAAGGACAGAAAAACTTTTAGACAATAATTGCTTTCTTATTGCCAAACCCCACAAACGTTTTTTTTTTTAAACCATGGCCCCACCTTTGCCTGTGTTATCAGAGCTGTGTGGGAAGCCTAGACTTCAGCTCCTGCTAGTTATAACAAGGCACCTATGAAAGCTAATTTTATCAACTTGACTGGCCATGGGTGCCCAGACATTTGGTCAAATATTATTTGGGGTATATCTGGTCTGTGCAGTTGTTTCTGGATGATCTTCATATTTGAATTGGTAGACTGTTTAAAGCACGATGCTCTCCCCAGTGTGAATGGCCTCATTCATCCAGCTGAAACTTGAACAGAACAAAAAACCTGACCTTCCTGTGAGTAAGAGGGACCGTCTCCTGCTTAACTGTTTTTGAGCTGCTACATCAGTTTCTTCCTGCCTTCAGACTCAAACTAAAACATGGGTTTCTTCTGGGTCACAAGTCTGCTTGTCTTTGAACAGGAAATACACCATCAACTCTCTTGGTTCTCAGGCCCTCGGACTCAGATTGGAACTATATCATTGGCTCTTTTGGGTCTCCAGCTTGTTGACTCTAAAACTTGAGACTTCTTAACCTATATTATATATATTATGTGAGCCAATGCCTTGTAATAAATCTCTTCATTCAGACAGACAGACAGACACACACACACACACACACACACACACACACACATTTGTTTGCTACATATGAGATACAATGAGGAAATATGGATGTGTATATACATATTTGTATATATACCCTATTGGTTATATTTCTCTGGATAATCCTGACTAATACATCACCCCAAACCCTCCTCCCCACAGTAGGGTGGTGTCAGAAAAACCAATTGGGAAGTCAGGACTTTCATTCCCACAAGGCAGTAATGAACCATTTTCCTATGGTATCAGTGGAGCTGACAAGGGGAGTCTGGATTTACACCACCACTAGGTAATCACCTCCTACTCCCCTCTGAGGTAGTGTCGGGAAAGTCTCGTGCAGAATCAGAGCTTTCACTATCACCACCCAGAAATGAGGTCACTCCATATGACAGAAATAACACCACTGACTGTGGTGTCAGTGATAACCATGTGGGGATCAGTAATGAGACACTCTTTCCCACCCCAGCCAGAGATATTATTGGAGATATAGTGAGACCCAGAACTCCCATACATAGCAAGTAGTAATGAGGAGTCTTCTCCTCAGGTATCAGTGGATCCTGATTGAGGAACCTAGATATCTACATCCATTTGGCAGTGTTAGGACAGTGCCCCTACCACCACTTTCTTGTGTCAAAGTGGTGTGAAAGGAAGCCAGCTAAAACAGAAGTTTAAGTAAGATCTCCAGTCTTGTAACATATTATTCAAAATGTCCAAGTGTCAATAAAAAAATCACTTGTCATATCAAGAACCAGAAAGATCTAAGACTAAATGAGAGAAATAAAAGACAGGGAATTGATGTCAACACCAAGATGAAAAGGATTTTAGAATTCTCTGACAAATATTTTAAAGCAGCTGTCTTAAATGTGCTTCAAAGAGCAATTTGAAACATGCTTAAAACAAAAGAAAGCATTGAACATCAGAAAATAAAAAGTTGAGCAAAAAAAGACAATATATAAAGAAGAACCCAGTGAAAATGTTAAAATCGAAAAAGGAGAGATTAAAAACTCAACATATGAGCTCATGTGCACAATGAAGAAAATAGAAGAAAGAATCAGTAAAATTGAATAAAGAATGATAACAATTGCCCAGTTAATGAACAGAAAGAAAATAGACTGAAAAAATAAATGAACAGAGACTCTGGAACCTATGGAACTATGAAAAAAAATTTAAAAAATCATGTCATTGAAGTCCTGGAAGGGAAGGAAGAAGGTTGAGGCTGAAAAAAGCACTTAAAAAACAAATGACTGAAATGTTCACAAGTTTGGCAAATGATATTAATGTACAGATACAAGAAGCAAAGTTTATACCAAACTCAGCAGCTGGAAGAAATCCACATCAAGACATAGTCACAAAGTCAAAATTTCTTAAAACTAAAGACAAAAGAAAAAATCTTAAAAGTAACAAGAGAAAATAATCATATTATACGGGAAAAACATTTCAAATGATACTGATTTCTCACTGGAAATCATGAAGGCTAAGGAAAGTTGCACATTATGTGTCATGCACTTAAGCAAAACACTACCAACCCGGTATCCAATGTCCAGCATAAACATCCTTTGAGTGAAAATGAAGTCAAAACATTCCCAGATGAATGAAAACTAAGAAAATTTGTTGCTAACAGACATACCCTAATAGAATAGCTAAAGGAAGTTATCTAAACAGAAAGGAAACAATGAAAGAAAGAATCTTAGAATATCAGGAAGGAAGGAAGAACAGAGTAAGTAAATATATGGATAAATACAATAGACTTTCCTTCTATTGAGTCTCCTAAATTATGTTTGAAGCAAAAAATTATGGCACTGTCTGATTTGGTTCTAAATATATGTAGAGAAAATATTTAAATCAATTTTATCATAAACAGAAGTTAAGGAGATATAAATTCATGTGTAAATTTTCTACACATGACTTGAAGTTGAAAAATAATGATCCCAGAGACTGAGAGTTATAAATTATAACAATAAAAATTGTATTTGTACCAAAAAAAATATCTAGAGCAACCACTAAGCGAGTTATACAAAGAGATACACTTAAAAATAGTAGAGATAAATCAAAATGGAATTCTACAAGATGTTCACAGACCCTACAGAAAGTCAGGAAAAAGTAAACAGGAAGTGGAAGATCTGTATAGTAGAAATAATAAGATATTAATGAATGAAATTGACAAAGACAAAAATAAATGGAAAAATGTCCTGTGTTCACGGATCAGATGAACTTATATTGTTAAAAAGTTCATACTACTCAAAAGCTCTTCTAGATTCAATAAAATCCGTATTATAATTGTAATGGCATTTTTTTAAGAAATAGTAAGAATAATCCTAAAATTCATATGGAACCACAGAAAACCCTAAACATCTGAAGCAATTGCAAGAAGGAACAAAGTTGTAGGCATTACACTTCCTGACTTCAAACTATATTACAAAGGTATAGTAATAAATAAAAATGTGATACCGGCATGAAAACAGAAGAGTAGATCAATGGAACAGAATCAAGATTCCAGAAGTAAACCCCCGTGTATACAGTAAACTACGATTTGACAAGGGAACCAAGAACACTCAATGGGAAAAGGATAGTGTCTTCAATAAATGATGCTGGGAAACTAGAATAACATACAAAAGAATGAAATTTGACCTCCATCTTACACCACTCACAAAAATAAACTCAAAATTAATTAAAAGTTAAACATAAGACCTGAAACCATAAAACCCCTAGAAGAAAACAGGGAAAAAACCTTCTAACAGTGGTCTTGGCAATGATTTTTTTGGATTTGACGCCAAAAGCACAAGTAACCAAAGCAAAAATAAACAAATGGAACTACATCCAACTGAAAAGTTCATGCACTATAAAACAAACAATCAACAAAATGAAAAGATAACCTATGGAATGGGAAACAAATTGCAAACCATCTACTGATAAGAGATTGTTTCCAAAATATATAAGAAAAAAATGTATAAGGAACCCCATACAACTCAATACGAAAAAGATTTAAAGATGGACAGAGGATCTGAATTTTTCCAAATGAGACATATAATAGGTACATGACAAGGTGTCCAACATCACTAATCACCAGGGAAATGTAAATCAAAATCGCAATAAAGTATCACTTCAGACCTGTTAGAAATGGCTATTAGCAAAAGATAAGAGATAACCAGTATTGATGAGAATAGGGAGAAAAGAGAACCTTTTTGCACACTGTTGGTGGGAATGGAGTTTCCTCCAAAAATTAAAAATAGAACTACCATATGATCTAGCAATCTCACTTCTGGGTATATATCTAAAGGAAATGGAATCACTCTCATGAAGAGATACCTGTAACTCATGTTCATTACAGCATTATTCACAATACCCAAGATGTCTGTCTACAGATGAGTGGGTAAAAAAGATGTGGTATGGTGTGTGTGTGTGTGTGTGTGTGTGTATGAATATATATAATGGAATATTATTCAGCCTGAGAAATAAGGAAATCCTGCCATTAGTAGCAACATGGATGGACCTTGAGGGCATTATACTAAGCGAAATAAGTCAGTCAGAGAAAGACAAATGTTGTATAATCTCACTTACATGTGAAATCTAAAAAGGCCAAACTCACAGTAATGGGATAGAATGGTCATTACCAGGGGCTGAGAGTTGGGGGAACTGTTGGTCAAAGGGTACAAATTTCCAGTAATAAGATGAATACGTTCTGGGGATCTAATATACAGTATGGTGACCATAATTAACAATAGTGTATTATATACCTGAAAGCTGCTAAGAGATTAGATCGTATATGTTTTCACCACACACACACACACACACACACTCCAGAATAATTGTGTTGAGGTGATAGAGTTGTTAACTAACCCTACTGTGGAAATTATTTCCCAATATATACATGTATCAAATTATCATGTTGTATTCCTTAAACTTATACAATTTTATACATCAATTATACCTCAATATATCTGGGAAAAATAAAAAATAAAAGGTTCTTTTTTTCATTATGTTGAGAAAAAAACAAAATGTGTATTTTTCTATCAGAATAGTTTTAATAAAGAGGCAGATTTTAGAAACCTGATGGTTATAATCCCATGATGATAATTTTCTTACAATGGTAGCATAATTTTGAAGGATGGCAATACATATTCCATTGTATATATTTATCTTGAATCAAACAGTTTTTCAAAAATGTATTTTCATATATTCTAACCAGTAAGCTCATTATGATAACATGATAATTGTAATTGGGAGGAAATTGTGATTAACATTATACTTTTTAAAAATTTTTTTCAGAGTCTGCTAAATTGCACTAATTTGTTTTTAAAGAAGTATTTAATGTGTGAGATTTATGGAAAGATGATGGAGATTCTTGCCCAAGGAAATTAAATTGTGATCAAGTAATTTACTATCATAGAATCCCAAGTCCTTACAATCTAAATTTAAAATACATATTGCACAAAATATTAAAGATAAAGAGTATATGTATATTAAAGGCAATTTGACTACACTATATAATTCTATTTATATAAATTCTATATCCTCTGTAAGTCAGATTATTGAGAAGAGAAATTTCTTTCAGTTGGAATATATATATGTGTGTATATATATACACACACACATCTATATACACACACACATACACAAATATATGTATTTCAAATATATGTATTTGAAAATAAAAGGCATAAAATTATTCATGTTTTCAGTAGATATCTGCAGTTAATATCTATTACTATAATTAACTAAGGCATTCATAAAGAAATAAAGTGAGCTAAAATTAAATACATAGGGCAGAACTGTTTAATCTTATTATGAAGAACAAAGAAACAATTTTGCCAACATAATATAACTACTCAGAGTAGGTGGCACTTAGCACACATTGGTATTATGTTGGACAAACCTTTTTGCCCTTCCCTTTCTGTATTATGTGAAGCTCAAAGAAAGGACACTTAACTAAGCTTTAGAAGTGACACACATTGAAAATAGGACAAGAATTCACAAAATAGAAACTACTGACCAAAGAGACATTTCGTTCGTTTCATGTCCCTATTTTATTCCATTTATTTCCATTTATTTTAAAGCATCTCTCCTTGTTGTTTTGTTCTCTTACTTGGCTAACTGAATCATCAAGGAGGATTAATGTGACTTTCAACCACCATGCACTTCTTTTTCCTTTTTCTCCGCACTCTTCTTACCCACCCAGGCCAAAGTTCCTTTGAAGTCAATGGGAAGTTCACATCAGAGATGATTAGTAGGGTTCAGAGAAAACCAGAATAGCTTCCTGACAAAGGCATTGTACCTTTCCACAAATATCTCCAGCCTGGAGTGTCACAACTCTTTTCTAAAAATCCAAGTTACTTACCTATTCAATCGAGCCCACTTTTAGTCCCTGTGCCTTAGATCTGTCAGGCTGTTTGTTTGCTTGGGACAAATCTCTCTTTGGGTTGCGTATTGAACCATGAACTTTTCCTCTCAGGACTTCTCCCATAGTGTGCAACTATCTCTGTGTGTCATCCTCCATAGAATGTTGTAAAGGACCTGAAGAATTATGACAGAGTGAAATGGGAAAGGTAGCTGCTGACAGGACAAAAATGATGAAACGGATATATTTTGAGACAGCTGCTGCACTCTGACAGCAGACTGAAAGCCAATCAGGCAAAGCACCACTGCCAATACCGAAGAAAAGTCTGGCAGAGGGGTGAAGCACGCTCTCATAATTATGGGAAATAGAGAAGCATTTGCCATGGGAAGAGGACCAGCGACATTCTGAATCTGCCTCTGCTGCTAGCCCCTGCATACCTTTGGGCGAGACAAAGTGCCTCTTGGAAACTATTTTTTAATGAAAGCAGTTTGGAGAAGAAATCTGGTTCCTTCCAGAATCTCATCATGAGAAATGTCACAGAATTTACTCATCCAAATGTTTTCATCATTATCACCGGTGCTGGCGACTAGTTGGAATTTAAGGTACAAGAAGCAAAGTAATCCACAAAGGACCATTAAATATACAGAGGAAAACAGGATATAAGAAAGAAATAAATCAAATGTCATGTCTTCAGAAATGTCACTAACATGAAAATAAAAACTGGAAAGTCGAGTAGCTGTAGCTAGCATAATGTCATGTGCAAAAAGATCCTGATTTTGGATGGAAATGTCTTCTTGTACCTCACATATCATCCTGTCATATGTAGCTACTTCTTATTTTGATCTCGATAAAGATATGAAAAGAAAAAAAAACCTTCCTGCCAACCTTTTCATTACACAGATCTTTTTTTTAGGCAAAACAGACACATGATTCTTAAGTATTTTTCTTATCATTCTTTTTAACTATTTCTATTTCTAATTACTTATGGTGAGACAGTTGTGATTGTGGAATTCTTCGATATCAAATGTACTTTTGCATGGCCTACAAGGCAGATGTAACATATTAAAAGCATAGAGCTGCAAATGTTAGAAAATCCATTAAATATTTTTTTTTTCTTTTAGCAGAAACCTTTTACATGAAACCTCAGCAGGCACATGAATTTCATAGAAATAAGCCAGGAATGAAGTAATGGAAGGAAGACCAGCATCCAACAGAGGTTAAGGGGTAAGAACAAATTAAGTCTATTTTGATTGTGGATAAACTAACTTATTCAGTGCAAGACAAATTCCAGGGATATTTTATTTCATGAACAACATTAATTCAAGCAAAATCCATAAATATGAAACAAGTTTGTAGGAAATAAAAATATAGAAAACAGTATTTAATTGGGGGGAAACAGATAAGGGAGAAGAAAAATCCATCAGGTCTGAAATATGGTAAAACATTCCATAACCAAATTAACACAGCAGTTTTAAGAAATTCCAGTTATTTGATAATGAGCATGACATAAGAATAGTTCTCAGCAAATAAGGTATTACTTTCTGTGGCAAATTTTTTCTTCAGAAAAATAATTGGTTTCTGAGTCAATGCCTTTCCAGACAATAATTAATGAGAGCCACTGACAGTGGATTGAAGAAAACAATACTCACGGGTTAACTGTGGGAGAAATCAGTTCACTATCTCAGCTTATGGAATAAATTGTTAGTTACTTAAAAAAAAAGGATGAACATAAGAGAATGCATATATATTTCTCAGTATGACATCATCATTATATTGGCCTATCTAAACAGGAAGTAGAGACAGGACGTAAGCATATTTCATTTATACATTATTAATAGAATGAGTTATATAATGAAGGAAAGATTAATTCACTATAAGTGTAGTTGGCTGGCTCTAAGTAATTGTTAGCTACAAAAGCAAATCAGAATTAACTTCAAAATTTATTTCTAAAATTATGCTACATATTTGCTCCACTGTTATATATTGAGAAATATGTTTGCAGATCCTGAAAAGTCTATTCTTTCTAATTTAAGTGATCCATCTGTTTCATTGAATTATCAATAGACACTATATTAATAAGACTGTAAGATAAATTTGAAGTTTCGAGGAGAAAAATATTTCAACATACATTATGTCTATTATTTTCGAAAATTTAAATACTTAATAATATAAAAGGGGAATGTAAAATATGCTTGAAATTTATTGATTTATTAAATCCCTGCCTGCTGTGAATCAAAGACAAGTAGGAAGAACCTAAATGAATAACAAATGGCTAATTTGAAATTGTTGAGTGCTTTCAAAGCTCACAAGTCAATCAACACACCTCAGTGATAAGAATTTTTACAATTCAGTCAGAAAAATGGTAGAAAAATATAAATACATTATGGTCATCTTTAGGTTGCAGGATAATTACATTATTTCTTTTCAATTAACTAATTATGTAGTGCAAATTTCCTAGGTATCTTTTTAAGTGTGTCCTCAAATTATATTCCCATTGTGCAAGCGACGAAACTAAAACATAAGTTTACTGAAAAGAGACATATTAATTATACTAATTATAAATTAGTATGCTCTGCCAGATGTATAACATTTTATCATTATTTTGAGGGTTCATATAATCTTCTTTTTCAATAAGTCAATTGCATAGTCAAGGAATTTGGATAGAACCAGGAAATTTACCAATACAGATAGTTTAAACAAGATCCTCTGAGCTTAAAATTAAAAACAAAAGAAGTTCTTCATTAAAAAAAAAAAAAAAAAAAAATTGTGCCAGAAAAAGAAATCATGACTTAGTTTTGGTTTTTGTTTTTTTGTTTTTTTTCCTTATGAAGAAGGAAGAAATTAGTGACAGGCAGACAGAAGAAAGGAAGAGAGGGGATGTGGGAGGAATGGAGGAATGAAAGATGGGAGAAGTGGAGAAGGGACACAAGAAAGGAGAGAGGAAGGGGTCATTATTCTGTTGGACTTCTTTCAATAGATTTTATTTTAAATATCAAATAAGTATTTAAGGTTGATTACCTTGTGTATCAGTAAACTGATCTCTTGGATATATTTTTTTCAAGATTTTAAAATTATTTATTTGTCAGAGAGAGGGAACACAAGCAGGGGCAGCAGCAGGCAGAGGGAGAAGCAGGCTCCCCACTGAGCAGGGAACCCGATGTGGAGCTCAATCCCAGGACCCTGGGATCATAACCCAAGTGGAAAGCAGATGTCCAACTGACTGAGCCACCCAGACATCCCTCTTGGATACATTTTATAAATGAGAAAAAAAAAAAAATCGTAAGAAGCTAAGATATTAGCAAAAGCCAATATCAAATGTTAGTTCTCTATTTTGAAAAAAAAAAAACTATAAAAACATGTGATAACTAAAAGGGAGTTCTGTTTAAGCAAGGTACACTAACATTAGAAAATGTTTCCAAATGATGGGCACCCTGAAGCAGAATGTATTTGTGAGAGAAAATGTATTATAATTTCACCTTAAGCAAATGTAAGCACAAATCTACCATGTAGGGATTGTCCAACATTGAGGGATGACTTTCCTACTTCCTACAATGGCATTCATGGGCTAACAGCTACTCTGTTTATATGACAGATCCTTGAATTACCTGGTCAACCATCAGTGGACCAAGGGTGGGGAGAGAATCATCTATAAAGTAGCAGTTTCATGACTCAGGCTGGGGTAATCAACAATGAAAAGTGCTGATGAAATGTCAACTCAAAATTATTTCCTTTTGCTAAAGTAAAACCCTATGAGATCCTGAATAACTAAGTTTGCTCCCACGGGAAAGTAACAATGGTTTCCTCAGTAATATAGAGTACTACGGTTTGATGAGACTTACTTTCCACAAAAACAAAGCAATATTCTTCCAGTGTCCTGTGGAGAGTCTTTCTTCTAAACTTGGTCAAGAGGGCTGGTCCTGGCCTGCATCTGGATTGCTTCTCTAAAAGAGGATTATCCTCTTCATATAGCTTTGAAGCAGTACTTCTCAGCACAGAAAGATTTTTTTTTTTAATTAAGATCCTGTCAGTATCTGCACTCTCTTTCATTTTATTTACTTATCTAGCTGTACATGTAAAACTAGACAATGAAATATTTCATTTTTTAATATAGACGAGAGAAAAACAAATGCCTTCATGTGACTGGTAGCTAAAGAGCTGGGTATAAAAGCTTTTGTGTTAGTTAATGTTTGATGAGAGAAGGAGAAGGACTCTCAATGGTATAGAAAATGAAATTATTATAACAATTATACTTTGTGCATTTGTGGAAGCAGGTTCAGGAGTTGAGTGGCTATGGCCTCTGCTTCTGGTTTTAGGCCTGAATTCAGGTTTAGAGGTTGGAAAGGAAAGGTAAATGCATAGTTGAGGGGAGAGCAAGAATTAACTGGAAGCCTTATCTGTCTCTCACCTCTTCCAACCTCTATGATAAGAGAGGTTGCGTGCAGGAGAGCCTGGCCATCTTCACTGTGGAACTGTACTCTCAGTGTCTCAGGATTTGGGGAGTTGAGAGAGGAGATCCAAAGAGGACAGAATGAGCTGCAGGTCTGACTTCTGGCCCCAAACAACAGATGAGTAATGTATGGAAGCAGCAGTAGCCCCGGGCCCTGTGCAAACTTCAAAGCATAAAAATGAATGAATGAACAAACAAACAAACAAACAAATAAATAAATAATGGGCTGCTTCTCCTCCTACACAAATTTCTCTTATGGCCAACCTAATTTGACAGCAGGTCATGAAGGAAATCTGCGAAACAGAGCTCCAGTTTAGCTAAATTGACATAGTAAAAAGACACCATAGGTTTCATTGTAGAAAGCCAATGAAGAACACAGGCATAGATCTTTTTATACATCTTAACTGCAAAGATACATAAAAGGTTTCCTAAGATTGTGCACAGGCTGCCTCAGGTTGTGAAGAAGTCTCCGTAGGCTTTAGTCATAACAAGAGCGCCTGAATAATCTGCCCAATCCAGAAGAGGACATCTGATGCCCACAATGGAAAATAAGCCAGAAGAAACAAAAAAACTTCGTAAAAATTGTATATGCTCAAACAGTCCCTTTACACTTTCACAAATAGATGAGTAGATGATGTCGATAGACACAAATATATATATATAAAATATAGATATATAAAATTTTGAATAATTTATTTTTTAAATAGTTGAAGATACATCAGTACCATCAGCCATGATAGTTCAGAGCTTCTGAGCTCAAACTGACATTTGATCAGAAAAGATCTTTAATGATCTTCACATTAAAAAACCTGTATTCCCTTCCCACATTTAATTTAGCAAGAAATAAGTGAAAGCCTTACATTTTGGTGAGACAAATCCATTTGAATTTCAGGAATACACAAATTTTTTAGTCGGGGAGAACAGTTTTAAATATTGTTAATATTTATCCCATGCAATTATGAGTATATATGTTTTCATGCGATGCAGTTCACAAAACAAAGTACTTGCTATCCTGTGAAATGTCTCCTTTTAATCCAATATATACTAGATGTGAGTTGCCATAAGAATATTGATTTGAATGCAAATTTCTATGTGTTGAGGGCCTTATCAAGTGCTTATTTGAATAACTTGCAATAGACTGGCTTTTATTACAATCGAGTATGGACATGAAAAAATAATTTTGAAATTTATTTATCTATCTATCTGTCTTCATTTATCTCTAACCTGCCATGTTTTATTCAAAACAGATCCTTGGGATGCAGTTGGGTGGCTCAGTTGGTTTAGTGTCTGACTCCTGATTTCAGCTCAGGTTATGATCTCAGGGTCCTGAGATGGAGCCTGCTTAAGATTCTCTGTCTCCCTCTGCCTTTCCCCCCTTGCTTGTTTGTGCACGTGCATGCATGTGCACACACTCTCTCTCTAAAATAAATAAATAAATCTTAAAGAAAAACCAGATCCTTAGGATTTTAGCACTAAGGTCCTCCAAGAGATTCAACCAGGATATAATGTTATACTCTAACATCTCACTCCTAGAGTATCCACTTAGTGATTATAGGAGTGCCTTAGAGCAGGATGGGGAAGCTATTGAAAAGAAAAAGAAGGACATTGAATACCAAGATATGGAAAGAAATTAAGTAAGAAATAAAAAGAAGTGAAAAGAAAAATAAGAAAAGGACAGGCGGCACCAGGGTAGCTCAGTCAGTTAAGTGTCCAACCCTTGATTTCGTCCCAGATCAAGATCTCAGGGTCCTGGGATCCAGTCTCATATCAGGCTCCGTACTCAGGAGGGAGTCTGATTCTCTCTCAGTGCCTCTCTCCCCATTCTCTCTCTCTCTCCCCCTCTTTGTCTCTCAAATAAATACATTCATAAATAAATAAATAAATACATCTTTAAAAAAGGAGAGAAAAATTAGCTTTCCTTTGTTGACTAGTTATCAAGGAATAGTGTTAATTTTTTCTCTCTCTGTGTTTCTTTCTCTCTCTCTCACACACATACATACAAACACACTCACCACACACATGCACACCAATAAACAACATTAAAAAAATAACTTACTGTGCACTGTAATAAGATCTATAAACACAACAAAGGTTAAAAAACAGAGAACACATAGGATAATTGTGGGAACTTCTATCTCCTTTATCCCCCATCCCACCAGAGTCCTGGTTCCCACTCTACATCTAACAATTGATTATCCATTGTCATAGCTAAACTTGCCTATCCACTCTTTCAAGCTTTCCCTAACCCTACTGAATTGGTCATCCCCATTTTGTGTGGTCTAAATATTTGTGACAATTCTAAGTGATCTTCATGAAAATTAGTGCTAGTAATTATAACAGATACTTTATCAATGAAAGATATAATAGATACAATATTATGTTATATATTATGTAATATGTAGATACCATAATGGACACAAGTTGAGTTTGAGACTGTCTGTAAGAATGTATTTGTAAGCAGTTGAAGCCTGAGCTACAATTATGGGCCTCAGGCTCAGAAGAGTAGTTTTGTTTAATTTTCATAGTAAATCTTTAAAACAAACGTCTTTTCACATTGTTTATAGAGTTGAACCCTACAGAATTTATTTATCTTCAATAAAAAGTCTTACAATGAGTAGAAGAAATAAGATTGACCTCAGGTGTTTTCAAAATACCCATTTCTCAGGGAATTGCAATCTGCATAACAACTGTATTCTCTATTTGTTTTGAGCACCCAGCAGAGGGCCTGGCTCATATAAACACCTGATACATATTTCTTATGCATTCAAAGTTGATATGTACCAATGTGGTTCTTTCAGTTGTCTTTGGTTGTTGCCTGTTCTGATTGCTCAGTTCAACTACCTTCCCAGTTTTAGAGAAATTTGAATTCACTTCTAGCTATACCATTTCTTCACCCTATATTGATTTCATACTAAAAAAAAATAAAAATAAAAATAAATGTCAGTAATAGCAAAGAATTCTCTTACTGGGCTAATAAAATTAGTAAGTCCTCATTGATCAATGGAGATAAATGATGAACAATTTAATGTATGTTTATTGCATATTTAATTATTTGTTCAGAGACTTGATGATTTAACCTATAGGTTAAATAAAATGCTCATATATGCATTAGTTAAAATTAGTTGAAATAAGTGCGGCCAATCCATTAAGCAGCAGAACTGAGGTTTTGCTTAACTGAAGCTTTAAGAGTCTTAGCAAAGGAGATATAGATATTAACTCTGAGTGGGGTCAGAAAGGAAAGTCTACTGGAGTGCCTGGGTGGCTCAGTCGGTTGAGCGTCTGCCTTCAGCTCAGGTCATGATCCCAGGACCCTGGGATAGAGCCCCGCATTGGGCTCCCTGCTCAGCGGGGAGCCTGCTTCTCCCACTCCCTGCTTCTCCCCCTCCCTTTGCCCCTCTCCCCCTACTCCTGTTCTCACGTGCTCTGCTCTCTCTCTCTCTCAAATAAATACATTAAAAAATCTTAAAAAAAAAAAAAGAAAGGAAAGCCTACTGCTTATGGCATTTCCTAACTTGTTAAAAAAAAAAAAAAAAGGAAAGGCAAGTAGCTGAGTTCAGTCTTCTTTATAGAGAAAGAATGAGTGGAGAAGAAAATAATACGTGAGAGATGCAACTGATTTGTATGACTATTAAGTTAAATTTAAAGTTTGGCAATATCTCAATCTACTGATGGGAACTCAGTTGTTCAGCTCTTTCCAAAAATCCTTGATCACAATAATAAATAGGTACATAGACCTACAAAGTTATTTGAAGCTTCTGGTAAAGCATTTAGAAACATGCATTTTAACAAATGTACCAGTTAATTTTTGTGTTTATGCACATTTGAGAAACACAGACATACTGAACTTTTAAGTAGGAAAATATAATTTAGATTCTTAGCTCTCCTGTTAATTATCTATATGACTTTATATATAAATTTTCTTTAGTTAACCTTAGCAGAATTTTAATGAGTGCTTATTATGTTTAGAAAGGGTTTTATGCTTGGTGCTTCAGTTGAATATCTTATTTTATCAAGTAACAGGTTTGAAAGAGATGCTTTCAAATGTCTTTTCTAGTTTTACAATGTTGATACCATAAAACAGGCCCATTTGTTTTTTGTTTATCTGATGTGTTATTTTTAAGAGATTTATGGGAACGTAGTTTAATTAGAAAATGTTGACATGAAAGGGTTATATTAACAGAAGTTAAGCACATTGAGATTATCTCAATAGCTTTCTGACATACACAATTTCAGACACATTAAACTAATCAAATGAGATACAGCTTTGATTACATGAGTCACTTATACTGAGAGTGAGAATTTTTTTTTTTACATAATGATATAACAATATCAGTGAGTATAAAATGTATGTATTTGACTTTGCTGAATCAGTTTTGTGACAATCTGGATTAACTGTTTTTAGAATACAATTAAACTAATTTATAAAGTAAATGTGTACTAATCTCCTTATAAAAATATATAGTTGGGGCACCTGGGTGGCTCCGTCGTTAAGCATCTGCCTTCGGCTCAGGTCATGATCCCAGGGTCCTGAGATCGAGCCCCGCATCGGGCTCCCTGCTCGGCGGGAAGCCTGCTTCTCCCTCTCCCACTCCCGCAGCTTGTGTTCCCTCTCTCACGTCTCTCTCTCTCTCTCTCTCTCTCTCTCTCTCTCTGTCAAATAAATAAATAAATAAGATCTTTAAAAAAAAATAGCTAAAATTTGAATCTCAGAAAATATATTGCCTCCAATATATAATCTTATTAACCTTAATATATTTTCTAAAGTGTGCTGAAACATATCCTCAATGTAAATTAGTTGTTAAAATATATTCACAGTAAAAATAATCACTAATTCAACCAAGAAAGAACTTGGGTACCAACATCATGGGAGGAATTTCAAATGATATAAGAAAAGATATATTTCATCTTAAAGATGAACTATAATATGGATATATTCCATTTTCATCTTGCTGAAAGGGAAGATATTATGCTGTAATTTTATTAGTCATAAAGATGTAGTGATTAACATAATAATCAAATTTATGGTATTACTGAACTGGAAGGCACTGAAATGATAGTAGTTTGGAGGAGTGGGAAACTGAAAAAATTACTTAAGAACTATTAAATGTTATGCAACAAAGATGAAATAATCCTATATAATATAGCATGAAAACATAAAGATAATTATTTATTATATGAGAAAGTAAATATTTTCAATTTTTGGCCAATAGAAACAGTCCTGTGTGATATATTTATGTGTGTGTATATGAACAAAATAGCTATTTTATTTTTATAAGCTAACATTATGCATATTTAAAAAATTTTCCAAGTATGGTATGGTAGTTAAGAACTGATCAGCAACAGGGGTGCCTGGGTGGTGTAGCTGGGTAAGCATCCTACTCTTGGTTTCAGGTCAGGTCATGAGACCAAGTCCTGAGTCAGGCTTCACTCTGAGTCCAGAGTGGACTTTCTCTGCCCCTTTTTGTACTGCTAAATATGCATACCTTTCCTCTATTATCATGGGTGCCCCCCTGGCTTAGGGGTGATCAACTCCCATGTTTTTTCAAGTTTTCTCCTGTTATTTTCTCTAAAATTTTTGTTATTTATTTATTTATTTGGTGTTTAAATCTCTGATATATTGGGAATTACCCATTTATAGCAGTAGAATAAAAAATAGAAAATGTGTGTTTGCTTTTAAATGGATTATCAATTAAGATGAGATCATTAATAAGTAAACCCCTTTTCCCCACTGAATTGAAAAGCAAACATTTTTATATTAAATTTTATGGAGTATGTATTCTGTTACAGTGATCTAATTCACTATTCCTGTGACAATATCATGTTATAATTACAGTGGTTTTATAGAAAAATTCAATATCTTGTAAACTCAGTCCTCTATAATTCTTTTTTTTCATATTTTATTGTTTAATGGAACTGTAGAACTTGCTTATTAATATTAGAATCTAGAAAACTATCCTCAGGGATTGTCAATGGAATTTCATTACATTTATATATTATTTTTGGAGGATTGTTTCTTTCTTTAAATTAATTTAATTAAAATTAAATCTTCTCATTGAGAATTAGAGTATAATTCTCCATTTCTTCTTATAGTTTCAATGTCCCTAAAAATTGGTGTTCCCTTTCTATAAATGTTACAAATTTATTACATTTATTCCTTAGGTTCTTATATCTTTGACCACTATTTTGAATATATATTTACATGTTTGTATGTCTTTATTTCAATCCATATATAGTCTTTGCTTGAGTTAGAGAAAATCTATTTTGTATTTATCTTATATTCAACTCTCTTTAAAAATTCTCTTATTTAAGTGTTTTTGACTAAAGTCTCTTGTTCTTTTTTCTTAAGTTTGTAATCCTATCATCTTTAAAAAATACATACTCTTCACACTTCTTTCTGAAATGTGTAGAAAATTTCCCTGATCATAATAATAGTAGGTGAGGAAAAGCTTTCCTATTTTATTCCTGAATTTAATGAAAAGGGCTTCAACATTTCATCATGTTGTCTGATATTTTCTACTTTGCTTTAAAAATTAACTTTATCTTGTTTAATTACTCTCCCTCTCTTCCTGTTTTATTAGAATTTTACTATGAATTGTTGTGAAAAAACTTTATGGATGTGATAAAATTTTCTACAAAATGGAAGACACAGAAGATAAAGATAAGTAGAAAAATAAATAATGTGTCTCAACTAAGTAATCATGCACAGACCACTGTGGCTCCAGTATTTTATTATTCTTCAACATTTTCTTGTTTGGATCTCTTGAGGTCAAGCAGTTTTCTCAGTAGTGGACTCTCAAAGGGATAACTAAGAGATCAACAAAAACAAAACACTTTATAAAGATATATTTTGTCTTACCAAATCATGGCTTTTAGAATTTCATTGTCATACAAAGTATTAAACCTCATTTTCCTGGGGGGAAAAAAAAAGAGAGAAAGGAAGGAAAATTCTGGAGAGATGTCAGGGCTCAGGTCTCTTTAAATCACCAGCTCAACATCATCAAGACTCGGTTTCTTTCAGTATGTGCCCTCAGTCATCATTAGGATGATGTTTTTCCTCTTAACTCAGTGATTCAAAACATTATTTATCAGATCCACCTAGAGGGTTTGTGACACCACAAAGTGTCTGCTTTAGTAGCTCTGGCCTGGAGTGGGCACAAGATTTTGTAGTCCCAACTTGTTTCCAGGTGATGTTGATGGTTCTGAGTACACTGACTCCCCGTATGGCCCCCCAAATGGTTGGAAACTTTTCTGGTATTTCATATGGATTACAATACCCTTAAGCAGAAGATAAAATATCCCTAGGGAACCAGTGTTCCATATTAGAAACATTTTTTTTTTTCAAAAACCATGAAGTTGACTTTCCCTCACTTCTTATTTTCTAGAATGTTGCTGTATGTCCATAACTAACCAAGGTCTTTACAAGATGATTGAGTTCATTAGTGTTTGTTTAGACCCATCAAGTTTCACCATCTGAGGTTCTCCTAAATACCTTGATGATCACTTAGAGGATAGTAAAAAAAAAAAAAAAAATGAGATTTTGTAAGTAAAAAAAATTGGCAGAAGGACTGTAGAGAGAAAATTAACAGAGCCTTAAACAATAAAAGCTAATATACATTTTGTATCTTTTTTGACATAAATTACGTTGCCAAAGAAGTATTGGTCTTTTAAAAAAATGAATTTGATTTTATCATTGTTCTACTTTTTCCTTTTTTCATATTTCATCAGTAATAACTTAATTTCCTAATTCTTTGATGCATTTATAGTTTGTTGTTCAATTTGTTAATTTAAATATTTAATACCTAATTTTAATCTGATTTTATAATAAGTTTTACAGTGGTAACTATTGCTCTAAATGCATTCTTGATTCCCATAGGTTTACTAAATTGTTCTGTTTTTCATTATTTTCTGTTGATTTGCAATTACTTTCCATTTGTGATATTTTCTGGTATCCTGTGGTTATTTTAGAGAATGTTTCTTAATTTTTAAATACATACATTTTCTTTGAACCTGTTTCTACTATTGATTTTTAGGTTTCATTTAATTACATCATATAAAATATCTACCCTTTTGGAACTGTATTAAGAGTTATTGGCTTCGGGAGCAAGATGGCGGAGGAGCAGGAGACCTGGATTTCGTCTCCTCTCAGGAATTCAGCTGGATAGGGATCAAACCATTCTGAACACCTACAAACTCAACAGGAGATCGAAGAAAAGAATAGCAACAACTCTCTGAACAGAAAAGCGACCATTTTCTGGAAGGTAGGACGTGCGGAGAAGTGAATCCGAGGCGATATTCGGGAGGATAGACAGCGGGGGAGGGGCCTCCATCGGCCGCTTCTGGCAAGTGATAGAGCTGCAGAGCACAAAATCGGAACTTTTAGAAGTCTGCTCCACTGAGGGACGTCGCTCCGGTGGATAAGTGGGAGGGGGAACCCTCGCGGGACAGTGTGGTCTCAGGACTCTCGGGGTCACAGAAAGACCGGGGGTGCCTGAGTGCGGCAGAGCTCCCAGGTATCGGAGCAGGGAAGCCGGCTGCAGAGACGGAGCCGAGGAGCGGGCTCTCAGCTCGGGGTTGCCATAAGCCGTGATCCGCGGCCCAGTCGGGCCACTGCTCCTCCAGCAGGGACCCAACAAGTGGCAGATCTGGGGAGACTCACCTTCCCCAGGGAGGAGCGGCGCGGGAGCGCACCGCGGGGATCTTCTGGGTTTGGAGACTCCACCCAGGGTCAGGTGCCAGAGATAGAAACGCGCGGTCACAGGCCGGGTGAGCACCGAGTGCGGCCGGAGACCGGGGAGACAGGAGTGACTGACTGCTTTTCTCTGGGGGCTCACTGAGGAGCGGGCCCTGAGTTCTTGGCTCCTCCGGGGCGGAGACTGGGAGGCCGCCATTTTCACTCTCCGCCTCCAAAGCTGTACGGAAAGCTTGCAGGGAACAAAAGCTCCCGAGAGCAATCCCGAGCAGATTACTTAGCCCAGACTGGGCAAGGGCAGGGCAATTCCACCTCCGGCAAAGACATTTGGGAACCACGGCAACAGGCCCCTCCCCCAGAAGATCAGCGAGAACAGCCAGCCAAGACCAGGTTTATGGATCAGTGAGAACGGCAGAACTCCAGCGCTAGGGGAATACTGCACATAGAATTCATGGCTTTTTTACCATGATTCTTTAGTCTCTCAAAGTAAATTATTTTTTTTAACTGTCTTTTTTTCTTTTTTCTTTTTTTTTTGAATTTTTCTTTTTCCCTTTTTCAACCAACATCTTATCAATCCCTTTTTTTAAAAAAATATTTTTATTTTTCATTTTTAGAGTCATATTCTATCTCTTCATAGTAGTTACCTGTATTTTTGGCATATATATAAGTTGTTCTCTCTTTAAAATTTTGAGATAGTTTCTTCTAACAGATCAAAATATACTCTAAATCTCTAGTGTATGGTTTTTTTCTACTCCCCTGCCTGATCACATTCTCTCCCTTTTTTCTTTTTTTTCTTTTTTTTTTAAATCCTCTTCTTTCTTTTTTCAAACAACTTATCAATTCCTTTTATAAATTTTTTTATAATTTCCATCTTTACAGTCATATTCCATCCCTTCATCATATCAACCCTTATTTTTGTACAATATAAGTTTTTCTTTCTTTAAAATTTTGGGAGGGACTTTCTTTTAACAGACCAAAATACACCCAAAATCTAGTGTGTGGCACTGATCTATAAACCAGCCTGATCATATTTGATCACACTCTGTTTTTGTTCTGTTTTGTTTTGTTCTGTTTTTGTTTGTTTTTATCTTTATCTTATCTTTTCCTTTTTTCTTTTTTTCTTTCTTTTTCTTTTTCCTCTCTTTCCCTTTCTTTTCCCACTGCTTCAGGTCTTTTCTGATTTGTTTAGAGTATATTTTCTGGGGACGTTGTTACCCTGCTAGCATTTTGTTCTCTCATTAATCTATTCTCCTCTGCACAAAATGACAAGATGGAAAAAATCACCTCAACAAAAAGAACAAGAGGTAGTACCGACTGCCAGGGACCTACTCAATACTGATATTAGTACGATGTCAGATCTAGAGTTCAGAATCATCACTTTAAAGATACTAGCTGGGCTTGAAAAAAGCATGGAAGTTATTAGAGAAACCCTTTCTGGAGAAGTAAAAGAACTAAAATCTAACCAAGTAGAAATCAAAAAGGCTATTAATGAGGTGCAATCAAATATGGGGGCGCTAACAGCTAGGATAAATGAGGCAGAAGAAAGAATCAGTGAGATAGAAGACCAAAGGATGGAAAAAAAGAAGCTGAGAAAAAGAGAGATAAACAACTACTGGATCACGAGGGCAGAATTCGAGAGATAAACGATACCATAAGACGAAACAACATTAGAATAATTGGGATCCCAGAAGAAGAAGAAAGAGAGAGAGGTGCAGAAGGTATAATGGAGCAAATTATAGCAGAGAACTTCCCTAATTTGGGGAAGGAAACAGGCATCAAAATCCAGGAAGCACAGAGAACCCCTCTCAAAATCAATAAAAATAGGTCAACACCCCGACATCTAATAGTAAAACTTACGAGTCTCAGAGACAAAGAGAAAATCCTGAAAGCAGCTCGGGAGAAGATATGTAACCTACAATGGTAGAAACATTAGATTGGCAACAGACTTATCCACAGAGACCTGGCAGGCCAGAAAGGACTGGCAGGACATATTCAGAGCACTAAATGAGAAAAATATGCAGCCAAGAATACTATATCCAGCTAGGCTGTCATTGAAAATTGAAGGAGAGATAAAAAGCTTCCAGGACAAACAAAAACTAAAGGAATTTGCAAACACGAAACCAGCCCTACAAGAAATATTGAAAGGGGTCCTCTAAGCAAAGAGAGAGCCTAAAAGCAACATAGACCAGAAAGGAACACAGACAATATACAGTAAGAGTCACTTTGCAGGCAATACAATGGCACTAAATTCCTATCTTTCAATAGTTACCCTGAATGTAAATGGGCTAAATGCCCCAATCAAAAGACACAGGCTATCAGATTGGATTAAAAAACAAGACCCATCGATATGCTGTCTGCAAGAGACTCATTTTAGACCCAAAGACACCCCCAGATTGAAAGTGAGGGGGTGGAAAACCATTTACCATGCTAATGGACACCAAAAGAAAGCTGGGGTGGCAATCCTTATATCAGACAAATTAGATCTTAAACCAAAGACTGTAATAAGAGATGAGGAAGGACACTATATCCTACTTAAAGGGTCTATCCAACAAGAAGATCTAACATTTATAAATATCTATGCCCCTAACATGGGAGCAGCCAATTATATAAGGCAATTAATAACAAAAGCAAAGAAACACATCGACAACAATACAATAATAGTGGGGGACTTTAACACCCCGCTCACTGAAATGGACAGATCATCTAAGCAAAAGATCAACAAGGAAATAAAGACTTTAAATGACACACTGGACCAAATGGACTTCACAGACATATTCAGAACATTCCATCCCAAAGCAATGGAATACACATTCTTCTCTAGTGCCCATGGAACATTCTCCAGAATAGATCACATCCTAGGTCATAAATCAGGTCTCAACCGGTACCAAAAGATTGGGATCATTCCCTGCATATTTTCAGACCACAATGCTTTGAAACTAGAACTCAATCATAAGAGGAAAGTCGGAATGAACTCAAATACATGGAGGCTAAAGAGCATCTTACTGAAGAATGAATGGGTCAACCAGGAAATTAAAGAAGAATTAAAAAAATTCATGGAAACCAATGAAAATGAAAACACAACTATTCAAAATCTTTGGAATACAGCAAAGGCAGTCCTAAGAGGAAAGTATATAGCAATACAAGCCTTTCTCAAGAAACAAGAAAGGTCTCAAGTACACAACCTAACCCTACACCTAAAGGAGCTGGAGAAAGAACAGCAAATAAAGCCTAAACCCAGCAGGAGAAGAGAAATAATAAAGATCAGAGCAGAAATCAATGAAATAGAAACTAAAAGAACAGTAGAACAGATCAATGAAACTAGGAGCTGGTTCTTTGAAAGAATTAACAAGATTGATAAACCCCTGGCCAGACTTATCAAAAAGAAAAGAGAAATGACCCAAATCAACAAAATCATGAATGAAAGAGGAGAAATCACAACCAACACCAAAGAAATACAAACAATTATAAGAACATATTATGAACAACTCTATGCCAACAAATTAGATAACCTGGAAGAAATGGATGCATTCCTAGAGATGTATCAACTACCAAAACTGAACCAGGAAGAAATAGAAAACCTGAACAGACCTATAACCACTAAGGAAATTGAAGCAGTCATCAAAAATCTCCCAAAACACAAAAGCCCAGGGCCAGATGGCTTCCCAGGGGAATTCTACCAAACATTTCAAGAAGAATTAATACCTATTCTTCTGAAACTGTTCCAAAAAATAGAAATGGAAGGAAACTTCCAAACTCATTTTATGAGGCCAGCATTACCTTGATCCCAAAACCAGACAAAGACCCCATCAAAAAGGAGAATTACAGACCAATATTCCTGATGAACATGGATGCAAAAATTCTCACCAAAATACTAGCCAATAGGATACAACAATACATTAAAAGGATTATTCACCACGACCAAGTCGGATTTATCCCTGGGCTGCAAGGTTGGTTCAACATCCGCAAATCAATCAACGTGATACAATACATTAACAAAAGAAAGAACAAGAATCATATGATCCTCTCAATAGATGCAGAAAAAGCATTTGACAAAGTACAGCACCCTTTCTTGATCAAAACTCTTCAGAGTATAGGGGTAGAGGGTACATACCTCAATATCATAAAAGCCATCTATGAAAAACCTACAGCAAATATCATTCTCAATGGGGAAAAACTGAGAGCTTTCCCCCTAAGGTCAGGAACGCGGCAGGGATGTCCACTATCACCACTGCTATTCAACATAGTATTGGAAGTCCTAGCCACAGCAATCAGACAACAAAAAGAAATAAAAGGCATCCAAATTGGCAAAGAAGAAATCAAACTCTCACTCTTTGCAGATGATATGATACTTTATGTGGAAAATCCCAAAGACTCCACCCCAAAACTGCTAGAACTCATACAGGAATTCAGTCAAGTGGCAGGATATAAAATCAATGCACAGAAGTCAGTGGCATTCCTATACACCAACAACAAGTCAGAAGAAAGAGAAATTAAGGAGTCGATCCCATTTACAATTGCACCCAAAACCATAAGATACCTAGGAATAAATCTAACCCAAGAGGCAAAGGATCTGTACTCAGAAAACTATAAAATACTCATGAAAGAAATTGAGGAAGACACAAAGAAATGGAAAAACGTTCCATGCTCATGGATTGGAAGAACAAATATTGTGAAGATGTCAATCCTACCTAGAGCAATCTACACATTCAATGCAATCCCTATCAAAATACCATCCACTTTTTTTCAAAGAAATGGAACAAATAATCCTAAAATTTGTATGGAACCAGAAAAGACCCCGCATAGCCAGAGGAATGTTGAAAAAGAAAAGCAAAGCTGGTGGCATCACAATTCCGGACTTCAAGCTCTACTACAAAGCTGTCATCATCAAGACAGTATGGTACTGGCACAAAAACAGATACATAGATCAATGGAACAGAATAGAGAGCCCAGAAATGGACCCTCAACTATATGGTCAACTAACTGTTGACAAAGCAAGAAAGAATGTCCAATGGCAAAAAGACAGTCTCTTCAACAAATGGTGTTGGGAAAATTGGACAGCCACATGCAGAAGAATGAAACTGGACCATTTCCTTACACCACACACAAAAATAGACTCCAAATGGTTGAAAGACCTCAATGTGAGACAGGAGTCCATCAGAATCCTAGAGGAGAACACAGGCAGCAACCTCTTCGACCTCAGCCACAGCAACTTCTTCCTAGAAACATCGCCAAAGGCAAGGGAAGCAAGGGCAAAAATGAACTATTGGGACTTCATCAAGATAAAAAGCTTTTGCAAAGCAAAGGAAACAGTCAACAAAACCAAAAGACAACTGACAGAATGGGAGAAGATATTTGCAAATGACATATCAGATAAAGGGCTAGTATCCAAAATCTATAAAGAACTCATCAAACTCAACACCAAAAGAACAAAGAATCCAATCAAGAAATGGGCAGAAGACATGAACAGACATTTTTCCAAAGAAGACATCCAAATGGCCAACAGACACATGAAAAAGTGTTCAATATCGCTCGGCATCAGGGAAATCCAAATCAAAACCTCAATGAGATACCACCTCACACCAGTCAGAATGGCTAAAATTAACAAGTCAGGAAATGACAGATGTTGGCGGGGATGTGGAGAAAGGGGAACCCTCCTACACTGTTGGTGGGAATGCAAGCTGGTGCAGCCACTCTGGAAAACAGTATGGAGGTTCCTCAAAAAGTTGAAAATAGAGCTACCCTATGATCCAGCAATTGCACTACTGGGTATTTACCCCAAAGATACAAAAGTAGGGACCTGAAAGGGTACGTGCACCCTGATGTTTATAGCAGCAATGTCCACAATAGCCAAACTGTGGAAAGAGCCAAGATGTCCATCGACAGATGAATGGATAAAGAAGATGTGGTATATATATATACAATGGAATATTATGCAGCCATCAAAAGGAATGAGATCTTGCCATTTGCAACGACGTGGATGGAACTGGAGGGTATTATGCTGAGCGAAATAAGTCAAACAGAGAAAGACATGTATCATATGACCTCACTGATATGAGGAATTCTTAATCTCAGGAAACAAACTGAGGGTTGCTGGAGTGGGGGGTGGGGTGGGAGGGATGGGGTGACTGGGTGATGGACACTGGGGAGGGTATGTGTTCTGGTAAGCGCTGTGAATTGTGCAAGACTGTTGAATCTCAGATCTGTACCTCTGAAACAAATAATGCAATATATGTTAAGAAAGAAAAAAAGAAGAAGAAGAATGTAGCAGGAGGGGAAGAATGAAGGGGGGGAAATCGGAGGGGGAGAAGAACCATGAGAGACGATGGACTCTGAAAAACAAACTGAGGGTTCTAGAGGGGAGGGGGGTGGGAGGATGGGTTAGCCTGGTGATGGGTATTGAGGAGGGCACGTTCTGCATGGAGCACTGGGTGTTATGCACAAACAATGAATCATGGAACACTATATCTAAAACTAATGATGTAATGTATGGGGATTAACATAACAATAAAAAAATTATTAAAAAAAAGAGTTATCTGTGTGATAAAGTATATGTTAGGTTTATGTAAGTGATGTATGGGTAAAAGAAAAAAAAACTGAATTCTCTATAGATAACAAAATTACATATATCTAATGATTGTAAACATATAAACATTTAAGCTTTTTGATGACACATTATTCAAATCCTCTATGTTATTGCTATATATTTGGTTTTCTGTATATTTGGCTTGTTTTATACTCATTTTGAAAAGTGTACATATATATTTTTTAAAGATTTTACTTATTTATTTGAGAGAAACAGCGCATACCTGTGCATGAGAGAGAGAGAGAGAAAGGGAGAGAGAGAGAGAACGAGGTAAGGGGCAGGTGGGAGGGCAGAGGCAGAGGGAGAAGCAGGCTACCCAATGAGCAGGGAGCTCTATGCAGGGCTGGATCCCAGAACTCTGGGATCATGACCTGAGCCACAGGTAGACGCTTAACTGACTGAGCAGCCCAGGCGTCCCAAAAAGGATATGTTAAATCATCTACTACATTTCTTCTTTTATGAAGTTGTCCTTGCAATTGAAACTATTTTTATTCATTTATTTGGCTTCTTCTGATTGATTTATAAATGTTCAATGTCTTTGTGGATTTTAAAATTTATTAGTATGTATGTGTCCTTCTTTCTCTCATATAATATGTTTGGCTCTTAGCTCTAATTTATCTGGTATTTATATTGATATGCATAATTTCTTTATTTTCATTTGGTTGGCATATATTTATTTAAGCCTTAGGTTTCATGTTTTTAGTTTAGTTTTTTTGTTTTTTAGTTTCTTATAAATGATATTTAGCTGATTGTGTTTTTTCAATAAACTAATCTTATTATGGGCTGATTTTATAATTCTAGAGTTTCGGACTCAAATATATATTTTTTTCTTTTGCAGAGACTCTAGTTCACAAAATATGGGCCAAACACGAACAAACCGTTTCCCACCATCCTGAAAGCCAGTAGAAGGAGAAATTCTATAGCTAAAAATAGAGTAGAGTTAAATATTCATCCCTCAGGGGTTTAAACACAAGTTCATGATTTTCTTAATCCCATAGATCCCCAAGGGAATTATGTGTTTATATATATATATATATATATATATAATTTCAAAAAGGGCATTGGGGACTAAATTCAAGCTGATGTGTTATAATATAATCAAGTTCCAATAACTATTTCTTTTAGGCCTTTAGGCCTCAAATAATTTAGGGAATAGGCTGGTGACTGTAGTCTTACACAAAGTTAGAAACTCCCTGGAGAGGGAGTCTGTTCACATTCTAACCAGAACTTGCATCACTGTGGCTCTTTGAAATTTTGTTCAGGAGCCACAAAAGCAAATGGCACCCTACCCAAGACACCCAATCTAACAATGTCTATTTTTTTTGTAAAAATACCAGTTTAAAAAATAAATACATTCAATTAATTAACATATAATGTATTATTGGTTTCAGAGTTAGAGGTCAGTGTGATTCATCAGTCTTATATAATACCCAGTGGTCATTACATCACATGCCCTTCTTAATGTCCATCATCCAGTTACCCCATCCACAATGTCTATATTTTGACAAGGGATATAGTCAATCCACATTTAATATAATAGCTGACATTTGATTTTGTGCTTCTCAGTTGTACCTACAACCTGGTTACATTTCTGCTCATTCATCTTATACCTTTCCTAGTCCTTAAGTTCTACTCTACTTTTCAATTTCACCTGACCCTTCCTTTCCCTATCAATAATAAATCAAGCCATACTACTTTGGTCTTTCAAATTATACTCTCACCCAAATGATTAATCACCAACAGCATTTCCATCGGAATGAAACATTTTTAATACTTTCCTGTTTTATCCCTTTCCAACATGAAATCTTAATGTAGAATGCTTTTAATTCCCTAATTTTATCACCAAAATATAAAATGCTTTACTTTGGGGTTATTATATATTTTTCTTACACATTTTGTCTTTTGTTTCAATAATTATTACTTAATTATCTTATTTAAGCATAAATTGTTTAAGACTTTTGCTAACAACTGTTTACCTAATGTATTTTCCATATCTTGAGATACCTATGATGATTCAATTGCTATTTGGTTGGAGTACACAGGAGTAAATAGTTTCTGAATTCTTGTATGTCTAAATATGTAGCACTTTGATGGTGATAGTCAATAGATGTAGTGACTTAGTAAGGATTCTGGAATTGCTATCACTTTCTCTCAGTAGTCTGTAGATGTTCTTCCAGTTATTGGCTTCTGGAATAGCAGATAAAATATCTGTAAGTAAAGTTTTCTTTGGGTCTGAAGTTTGGTAAGATAGCCATTTACCCTGGAAACGTAGGGATATTGCTGTTATGTCTAAGAGTAAGCCTTTAAAATTAATTTTTCTAGAAGTTATTGAATTTTTTAAAAATAAAGTCTTTTTTAAGCTTAGGGAAATTCTCATATGTTCAATTATCATCTCTGCAATATTTTTCTGTTATATAATTTCTATTATTTACATATGAGATTTCCTACACCTGTTCTCCTTATCTTTTATTTTTCTCTCATGAATTACATTTCCATATATATTACAGACAGAAAGAAAATCTTTAATCTTCCTCAATAATATTGCTTTTTCTGACAGGAAAAATCCCTGTTTTTCAGTTGATCTACTGACCTTAAAATTTGAAAACCATGGGATTTCTCTTGTTTCAGAAAATCTTTGTGAATATTTTTAACTTTCTTATTACTTTGTTGTTGTTGTTGTTGTTTGTTAATTTTCTCACAATGGAATCTTGTCTTTTTTATTTAATGTACTTCAGGGAGAGACTTGTTCTGAATGTCCACCTTGAACATCCATCTTCATTGTTCATGTTATCATGTTCCCTTAATGAACTGTAATTATTTTTTCTTCGTGATCATGGTTTCTGAAATCAGTAAGGCTCAGTGTATTATTTTATGATTCCTTACTCAGTGGCAAATGAGTGATAAGTAGAATATGTGATGGATTCCTTCCTAGGGAACAGGTAGAGAGAATGCTCGGTAGAGAATTATTTCATTGCTGATGTACATGGAAGAATTTCACATCCCAAGATTTCCTGGTTCTCCAAGCAGTAAGAATAATGACTATCCACTCACAAGAGCAGTTTAGCTATAAGTCAATTGTAGTCAGCTGGATCTAGTAGGTCCTCCCAAAATAACCCCCAGCTAAATGGTAGGCATAGCTAGCCCCTTTCTGGTAGAATTTACTGACTTCTCCTTGCTCAACCTTCAAGAAATCTTGAAGTCTTCATTATTTGCCTCAGATCTGGAAGAAATGTACAATCTCTAGTCAGCTATGAACCCTGATTTACAATCCGTACAAAGAAAAACAAAGTACCATGGTTTTTCTTTCTTATAGAGATACTGAGTTCAGACAAATGTTCTGGACTCTGCCAAATTTCATTGCCCTGTAAAAGAATTTGGGAAGAAGAATGAAAGCAGATAGCAACAAATAAACTTATGTGTCCAGGTACTGCTACAAGTCTTTGAAATGTATTACTCATTTAATTCTTATAATGAGCTCGATAAAAGGAACAATTATCTTCATTTTCTGT
The DNA here is from genome assembly GCF_004348235.1 of Phoca vitulina. Classification (NCBI taxonomy): domain Eukaryota; kingdom Metazoa; phylum Chordata; class Mammalia; order Carnivora; family Phocidae; genus Phoca; species Phoca vitulina. Next base: position 42,991,143 of record NW_022589706.1, read on the forward strand.
GTGAGCAAACTGAGGCATAGAGGCATTTTGCAGCTTGACCAACATCTCGCGTGGCTGGTAGAGTAGAGGAAAAAAGATTAAACCAAGGAAGTATAAATCATGAGCTAAACCATCATGCTATATTACTTATTTCATTAGCTTCCTGTCAGTTTATTTGCATCTGAACACAAATCCACAAAATATAAATCCTTGTTATTTGTTTATCTTATCCATATTTTATCTTAGAGAAAAAAGACCTTTGTTAAGACTTGAGATTATGAACAAGACAGCTCAAAGTTTTAAAAGCTCATAGTTTAATGGGCTTGATAGACCATAAAAATCAATATTCAAACATGAATTCCAACTTTGCTAAATGGAAGTGTGTGTATAAGTATATGTGTGTGTATAGAGAGATTTAAAAGTTTACACAAAACATTTCAAAATGTTCACAAAGCAGCTTACTTTTTTTTTTTTTAAACCAGGAGTTAGTTTTCTTTTTTTTTTAAAGATTGTATTTATTTGTCAGAGAGAGAGAGAGCACAAGCAGGGGGAGCTGCGGGCAGAAGGAGAAGCAGGCTCCCCACTGAGCAGGGAGCCTGATGCGGGACTTGATCCCAGGACCCTGAGATCATGACCTGAGCCGAAGGCAGTTGCTTAACCAACTGAGCCACCCAGGTGTCCCATACAAAGCAGCTTATTTTACCAATTTAGCTATTAATTTACCTAAAAGATGCCAGCAGATACTTAAAAATGGATCATGGCAGTAACGACATGTAAATACTGTACATTTTACTTTAGTGCACGGTTTCTCAACCTAGGTACTGTTGGTGTTTGGGGCTGAATACCACTCTCGCGGGGGGTTTGTATTGTGTACTGTAGAATGCTTAGCACAAACCTTTTTCTTCACCCACTCATTGCCAGCAGCACCCACTCCTCAGGTGTGACAACCAAAAATATCTCCAGACACTGCCAATGTCCTTTGGGAGAGAAATTTTCCTTAGTTAAGAACCATAGTTCTAGTGTTCTTTTTCAGGGATAACATTATTGATAATAACAAGAAAGAAGTTATATGTTTAAAGATTTTTATGGAGGAAAAGGGCCATTTAAAATTTTAAGGAATCTAATTGTTAGTCTGCCAGTGCCAATTCTTATCTCAGGCAGGTTTAATGATCATTCGTCAATAAAAATATCATTTCTAAGTGCTTTTAATTCATAATCTCTACAGGATCACTCACAAGGCTCTCTCTCTGTCTCAAGTTACATTGGTCATGTCTTCTGCTTAGTTTCCTAAAACAATATCTGCAATTCATCATGTGGATAATTGCATTCACCTTGGTTCTGGTATTTCCTTTAGCTGGAATTAAAGTGTCTAACTTTCCAGAGCTGGTTGGGCGTCCAACAATAGTTTGACACATCATCTAGAGAAGTTGTCCTATAGGAGACTAACTCTTCAGTATTTGATAAGTCATTGGGTCTGAGAGCAGAGCATCTACTGAAATAAAAAGAAAACAAAGGCTAAGGTTTATGCCTCAGTCTTTGTCTATTGAAACTCCAACTTTAACATTGGCGATCTTCTCTGCTAAAAATTAACTTGCAGCCTTCAGTCAGCTTTTTCTAAGCCTCCCATACAGTCATTTCAGTTTGCTCACAACTGACAAAGAGCTTTCAATATCAAAGAAAGGCATTAGTAGATTAGTCACATTTTTAGCACAAAAATGCAATATGCAAACTTTGTGTTACCAGAGCTTTGCATGAATTAATTCAGATGGTGTTTACTATAGTACCCAGCACTCAATATAAGTGAAGCCACACCATCATTAAATCTTTGAACTTCTTAATTCTATGTTAATTCCTAGGCTTTTATAATAAGCTAGCCATTAATCAATGTTACCTAGTATAGCCATAGATAGTCTTGTGAGTTATTGGAGTGGCCACACATATAGACAAATAACTTTTTTTTTTTTTTGGAGAGAGAGAGAAAGAGTGCACCTGAGTGGGGGGGAGGGGCAGAGGAAGGAAAGAATCTTAAGCAGACTCCACACTCAGTGCAGAGTCTGATGCAGGGCTCAATCTCAAGACCTGAGATCATGACTTGATCAAAATCAAGAGTTGGATGCTTAACCGACTGAGCCACCCAGGCACCCCTAGACAACTTTTTAATTTAGAATGGGGGCTCTCTCCTGTTTGACATATTATTACAGTTCTCTCTAGCAGTCAACTGTACCCTTGAAAAACAGTTTTGTTTATTGTTTTAAGTGTGATATCTAAGCTTGCGCCTGAGTGTTCACCTATGCTTCATTTAAGGAAAAGTACGCTAGCATTGTACCAGGCAGTATGATATGACTCAAACCCCAAATAAAATATTTAAAATAAAAATAACACCCACCCATAAGGTCCTAATATTCCACTGCTTCTTCTTTTTAAATAAGAGAAGTTACTGCTACTCCTAACATCTCAACTTATTTTGCAATAGTCCAAGTTTTACAGTTTTCTTGGGCAATAAATTCTCTTCAAAATTTTTATATCTAATGCCAGACATAGCAACTTTCAAGCTGTGAGATCCATTTGTCACATCCTTGAAATTAGTTCCAGGTCTAAAGCAAGAATAACAGGCATGTATAATTTTCCATTGCTTGAAAACCAAATACAGGTTTTGAATGGGAAAAACACAAAAAGGATATTTCTTATCAGCTGTAATCACTGAATGCCCAAAGTAATATATGTGCATTTATAATTGGCTCTGTTACGTATATATATATATGTATGTATGTAACATACATATATATACATGATTATTTTACAATATTGTAACTATAAAAGGACCTTTTTAAAAAATGTTGACAAGGAATTTAGAATTAGAGATTGTTGGTAAGTGGAATTGGTTTCATCATGTCCAGTTAAGGCATCAGTGTTCCTGATAAAGCTAAATAGTATCTATTGCCCTTGGATCTAGAGTTTCAGTTCTGAGTTCATTACTTATTAGTTATATTATTTTGGCCAATTTTTTTTTTCTCTAAGCTTTAGTTTCCCCAGTGTATTAGCTAGGGTTCTCCAGAGAAACAGAAACAATAGCATGTATAAATATAGATATAGATATATAGATACTGATATAGAGAGATAAAGAGATATAGAGAAAGATAGATAGATGATAGATAGATATTGTGAGAGATTCATTCACACAATTATGAAGGCTAAGAAGTCCCATGATTTGCTGTCTGCAAGCTGGAGGCCCAAGAAAGATAGTGGTGTGTAGTTCCAGTCTAAACCTGAAGGCCTGAGAATCATGGGAACCAATATTATAAATTTCAATCTGAGTCCAATGGAGCACCAATGTCTAAGGGTAGGAGAAGATGAATGTTCCAGCTTAAACAAGAAAACAAATTCACCTTTTTCACTGCCTTCTAGTTCAATTCAGATCCTCAATGGATTGGATGATGCCCACCTGCATTGGTGAGGGAAATCTTCTTTCCTCAGTCTACCAATTCAAATGCTAATCTCTTCCATAAACACCCTCAGACCCCTCAAAGATAATAGTTTATCAGCTATCTAGGTATTCCTTAGCCCAGTCGGTTGGCACCAAAATTAACCATCACACCCATCCATAAAATAAGGATTATATTTGAAATCTTAAATTTGTTATGAAGATTAAATTAGATTATGCATGCCAACACATTTGTAGAATGTTGGACAAAATGCAGTGTTTAATATGTTAGCTGCTAGTAGCCTTTCAATTTATCTGATTATTCAAATATAAGATAGGTAGAGGTTTTTCTTGAGAGCAAATGTATAAGATCCTGATAATGATCATGCCACTTCACATTGTCCCCACACACCTGTCCAAGACAGATTATAAAAAATAGATTCATGAACCATTTAAAAATAAATGTACTCTAGTTAGTAACTACTTAGGAGACGGGGTAGTCTAGACACTATATTGTTTTTAATTTAGCATTGGGTCTCAAATTGTCAAATAAAATGACTATTTCTGACACAACATATACTTGACTCCAGAACCAAATCCAGCCCAACTCCATGTATATGTGTGTGTGAATTCAAAGAGTTGTTTCCCTCTTGCTATAAACCCTCAGATTCCCCAGGAAGTTTTACAATGAAATATCCCTTTTTGAGTATAGTCAAAGAGAAGGAACTTCCTCCTTTAATCCTCAAGTAATCAACTCTGTAATAGTATAGTGGGGAATGTCTGTGCAGGGCTCAATCTCAAGACATTGCAGTCCTGGCCTTTGGATGACTTTCTAACCATAAATAAGATTTGGGAGGTAATCCTTGTTTTAATCTTTTTCTTTATCCCTTCCTGTTATGGGGGTTGCTAGTGTTACTGATGAAAGCCCGACTAAACTTCCTTTCACTAATGGCAGGAATCCTATCAATATGTGTTAGAGGAGCTAATGCATAGAATATGCTTTTACTGACTTTAACTTCTTTACTTCCATGTGGAAAAGCAAACCTGGCGTGACCTATTTTGTCAGATTTTGTTCCTCTCCAAGTACTTTCTCTTCCTTTTGAAGCAAGGTAAGTAATGTAGTCATCCACACAGCTGGCCAGCCTTGGAGTATGCCCAGCAGAGCCAGTCTTCTCTCTCTCTTTTTTTTTTTGTTTATTTTATTTTTTAAAAGATTTTATTTATTTAGGGGCACTTGGGTGGCTCAGTCGGTTAAGCGACTGCCTTCGGCTCAGGTCATGATCCCAGGATCCTGGGATGGAGTCCTGCGTCAAGCTCCTTGCTCAGTAGGGAGCCTGTTTCTCCCTCTCCCTCTGCCTGCCTCTCTGCCTACTTGTGCTCTCTCTCTCTGTCAAATAAATACAATCTTTAAAAAAAAAGATTTTATTTAGTTATTTTGAGAGAGAGAGCATGAGCAGGGGGGAGGGGCAGAGAGAGAGGGAGAAGCAGGCTCCCCACTGAGCAGGGAGCCTGATGGGGGGCTCGATCCCAGGACCCTGGGATCACAACCTGAGCCGAAGGCAGACACTTAACCAACTGTGCCACCCAGGCGCCCCCAGCAGAGCCCGTCTTATCTCACAATATATAGGCACACCTGAGCAAATGAATCCAAATACATTACTCTTTCTAGAATAAGAAGCAGGAAGTCCCTCTTTAATATCAAGTAAAAGCCATGTTTTCTAATCTAGCCTTTATTATACTCTATCTTTCTACTGGGAAATCAGAAACTTGTTCATTTATTAACATATTTTCCATTTCACTATTTTCTTTGGTTACATATCCTGTATTGCAAGGAGACCAGAGGAGAAGTAAGTGGCACCTCAAACCCGTTACAGCCTGGATCATATTTTGCTTCAATGGCAGTTACCTCAGAGTTTGCTCCCAGAGCAGGAGCAGGAAGGCAGTCAGAGCCTCCGCTCCATGAATTTTCAGGGTTTTAGCAGTATGTTTTAGCAACATGGAAGTTCACTAACAAGCCAAAATACAAACGTAGTTGGCAAACAGTGTCTTGAATTAAAATTTCCTGAAGTCAGCAGTGGCAGATTTGGACCTCAAGAGTCCACTTAGATTCTGGTCATCCTGGCAAAAACAGTACATTATGGGAAAGCTGAAGAAATCCTTCGGTTTATCAGAAAAATCTTGCAGGAAGAAACTTCTGCAAAGTACTAGATTACTACTACTAAGTTAGGATGTGGTCATTTAGAGATTTTTTTTCTTTCTTACATGACCTTACTCTATGATTGTGAAATCGATGTCTTTTTTCCCTAAGGGTGTTCCAATAAAAATTAGAACAGAGCAGCAACGGTAGAACATTTTCTAAAGATTATTTTATTTACCACTCGATACACCCAACTTTGTGAGTGGTTGAGGAGAGGCAATATTACCTCTGTTAATATAAAGGTCATTTATTTAATAAGTGACATATCTGAAAGAACCACATGTCATAGCATCCCTTACCCTTACACCACACTGACACTGAACAATTTCAAATTGCTTTTTACTTCTTCTATTTAAAATCCTGGACGTCTGCATATATTTGAAGTTGGCACAGGCCTTGAATTGTTAATCAGATACCGCATTCTTATCATTCCCTCATTATCCTGTGATTCGTTGTGCTTTGGGAAAACTGTCAGAAATGTCACGTTACATGATTTCTAAATATCTTTCAATGAGGTGGATTATCACCTACAGGATGATAGCAGAATAAATGCACTTAAGAACTTTGCCCAGAAATGAGCTAGAGGTCTGTGGCAAAGGATGCATGTTTTATTTGCAAAAGCTGGTTGTTAGTTTATTCAGATTTTGTATAGGAGAAATAGACAATACAATATAGTAACAGAGACTGAATATCTTTGAGTCAGACAAATCTTCATTTAAATTCCACTTTGGTTTCTACTGGCTGTTTGAGCAAGTTCCTTAACCTCTCTGAATCTTTTTCCTCCTCATATATAACTTAAATAAAATTTCACTGGGCAAGTTTAAGTATCAAATGAGATGATTTATGTAAAATACTTATCACAGTACCTTGTGAAATATTCAAAATAGCTTTATTATGATTTAATAGTACATATATATTATAATTGCATAAATATAATAAGTTATAGGATTCAATCAATGCATCTTTAGTTATTATTGAAATGTGTCAAGCACCGTTCTAAGTTTCAGGAATTGGAAGATAAACAGATGCTTTGTTTATAAGCCTGTGGAGGAGATATACATTAATCAAATAATCATACAAATTAATGTAGAATTACAGTTGTGATTAGTAATAAGGAAAAATACATCATATTAATAATTTTAATAAATTGAATCTTTATAATAAAATTAGAATTAATATTTTCCTGAGTATAAGAAGTTAATAATGCTTTTAAAACAAGGTGCTAATATGATTAATTATTTGTGTCAAAAAGTTACCTTTGATCACAGCCTGAGGAACAGATAGTAGAACAAGAATGGATAAGAAGACAAATATTACAATCCAGCCTACAGATGGTGGCAGATTTGGGTTGTACATATTGAGAAGAGTCAAAAGATTTCAAAAAAAAATTATGATGTAAGTTGACTGAACTTGGTAATAAATGAATAAAGATGATGGAAAAGAGTTGTCAATGATGACCCAGCTTATGGACCTGCCTAATGAAATGAATGATGTTGTCATTACAGTAGCATCGATAATAATAACAATAAATAATGCAAATTACATATTTGGAAAAGAACCTGTTAAATTAAGGACTGAACATTCACTTTTACCCATCCTATTGGGGTTAAATAGTTCCTTCAGAAATGTAAGTCATGGTTCAAAATTCATTAGAACAGATAACAGCTGAATGTTGAGGAGATGAGGGAAATGCCATTGTTTCTAATACTTTCTGATCTTGAAAATTGTAAAGGTCAAAAACCTATGGGTAGTAGTTCTACTTCTCTTCAAGGTGAAGTAAACAGGATCAGATTTACTTTCTGCTGCTAAAAAAACAAAACAAAACAACAACAAAAAAACAAAACAAGGACAGGCAATATGAAACAATGGTTTTAAAGTCACTGGTCTTTAGGTAAGTTTAATGATCCCTGAGAGATGAGAAATAAGTAAGATAAGCCCCTGTGACCACTCAAACATATAAGCCAAAATGGTTTATAAGTGTGGTCCAGGGAGCATGAAATCAGACAGACTCCTGGGTATTCCCTGAGTTGTGGAGACAGAGTTGAGTGTACAAAAAAATCAAGATAGCTAGTGTCCACAAAAAAGACTACAGAGAAGAGTGAACAGTCCAGAGAAAAAAAATTCCAGAAATTTGGAGAGTTCCCCTGTGAGTATTCAGCTGCCTACTGATCAGCATATGAGGGGACTAAGGAAAGTAGCACTCAAACAGGGTTTAGGTCAGAGTATTTGGTATTCATGCAGGACTGTGAATAGTGTCCATTCCCAGCCATTATACTGAAAAGCCTCAGGACACGTGAGCATGGGGTCATATACAGAGAGTCTTGCCTCAGTAGTGGGGGATAACTCACTCTTCACAGATCACTGCTCCAATGCCACCTAACAAATATTAAAAGCAGGACCTGAAAAGATTAAACTGTTTCTAAGTAACTCAATAGCATCCCAGACAAAGCTCAAGAATTATATAGGAACATAGGGGCACCTGGGTGGCTCAGATGGTTAAGCGTCTGCCTTCGGCTCAGGTCATGATCCCAGGGTCCTGGGATCAAGTCCCGCATCGGGCTCCCTGCTAGGTGGGGACCCTGCTTCTCCCTCTGCCTCTGCCTCTCTCTCTCTCTGACTCTCATGAATAAATAAATAAAACATTTAAAAAAAAAGAATTATATAGGAATATAAAATAAGCCAGCACCAAACAAGCTGAAAATTACAATGTCTCTTATACAATAAAAACTTATAAGACAAATGAGGAAATACCACTTATAATGATAAAAAAAAATAATCAATCCATTGAAACCTACCCTGAACTAATAAAGATGTTAGAATTAGCAAACAAGTACATTAAAACAGTTATTGTAGCCCTATCCATATGTTCACAAAGTTAAGTAGAATATGGAAGATATAAAAAGGACCCAAACCAAAATTCTACAGATTCCAGTCACAATATGAGGAAAAATTCTCTGGATAGGATTATCTAGTAAGCATTGCAGAAGCAATGATTAGTGAACTTATAGAGAGGGCAATAAGATATTTAAATATGAAACAGAAAAGAAAAACAAATTTAAAATAAATAAAAATTAATAGAAATCAGTAATCTGTGGGACAACTTCAAGTGGTTTAATATACTTACAATTTGAGGCTCCCAACTAGAGGAAGCATACGTAGAAATAGAAAAAAAAATTCACATTTGAAAAAAAAAAAAAAAAATGCTGGGCGCCTGGGTGGCTCAGCCGTTAAGCGTCTGCCTTCGGCTCAGGTCATGGTCCCAGGGTCCTGGGATCGAGCCCCGCATCAGGCTCCCTGCTCTGCAGGAAGCCTGCTTCTCTCTCTCCCACTCCCCCTGCTTGTGTTTCCTCTCTCGCTGTGTCTCTCTGTCAAATAAATAAATAAAATCTTAAAAAAAAAAAAAAAAGAAAAAAAAATGCTGACAATATTTAGATTTTTAGGAACATAGTTAAGAAACTCAAGGAAGGGCTGTTTTAATTACTATGGATTTATAACATATTTTGCAATCAGGAAGTGTGATGCCTCTAGCCTTGCTTTTATCTCTCAAGATTGCTTTGGTTATTCAGGGTCTTAGTTTCAAATGAATTTTAGAATTGCTTACTATCCCTTTAAAAATGTTTTAAATGGGAGGAAATATTTGCAAACCATATGCCTAAAATGAGTTTAAAATCCAAAATATAAAAGAAACTCAAATAGTCCAATAACCAAAAAAAAAAAAAAAAAAAAAGACCTAATTTAAAAATGGACAAAAAACTTTAATAGACATTTCTCCAAAGAAAACATACAAATAGTCAACAGGTAAATGAAAAGGTAATCAATATCACTATGCATAAGGGAAATGCAAATCTGCTGTGGAAAACAGTATGGAAGTTTCTCAAAAGATTAAAAATAGAATTCCTGGGACAGCTGGGTGGTTCCATCAGTTAAGCATCTGCCTTCAGCTCAGGTCATGATCCCAGGGTCCTGGGATTGAGTCCTGCATCAGGCTCCTTGCTCAGCCGGGAGCCTGCTTCTCCCTCTCCCTCTCCCTGCCACTCTGACTACTTGTGCTCTCTCTCTCTCTGTCAAATAAATAAATGAAAATCTTTAAATAAACAAACAAACAAATAAATAAATAAATAAATAAATAAATAAATAATAGAATTACTATATGACCTAGCAATCCCATTTCTGGGTATATATTTAACAGAATTGAAATCAGAATTCAAAGAGAGCTGCACTCCCATGATTACTGTGGCATTTTTCATAAAAACCAAGATATGGAAATAACTTAAAAGTCTATTGTTGGATGAATGGGATTAAAAAATGTGGGGGGCGCCTGGGTGGGTCACTTGATTAAGCACCTGCCTTCGCCTCAGGTCTTGATCCCAGGATCCTGGGGTGGAGTCCTGCATCACGCTCCTTGCTCAGTAGGGAGTCTGCTTCTCCCTCTCCCCTCTCCCTTGCTCATGCTCTCTCTCTATATATCAAATAAATAAATAAAACCTTTTTAAAAATGTGGTATATGCACACAATGTAATATTATTCAACCTTAAAAAAGAAAGAAGTCCTGCCACGTGAGACAACATGGGTGAACCTGGAAGACATTATGCCAACTGAAATCAGCTAGTCACAGGAAGATAAATACTGCATACTTACACTTAATATGAGGCATATAAAATAGTCAAACTCTCAGGAGAAGGGAGTGGAATGGCGTTTTCCAGAGGCTGAGAGAGGGAGAATGGGGGGTTGTTGATTAACAGCTGAGGGACATTGCTCCAGTGGCTAAGCAGGGGGTGGAACCCTTGCTGGGACAGTGTGGTCTCAGGACCCTCAGGGTCACAGAAAGACTGGGGGTGCCTGAGTGTGGCAGAGCTCCCAGGTATCAGAGCAGGGAATCTGGCTGCAAAGACAGAGCTGAGGAGTGGGCTCTCAGCCCAGAGTTGCCATAAACTGTGATCCGCAGCACAGTCGGGCCACTGCTCTTCAAGCAGGGACCCAACAAGCGGCAGATCCAGGGAGGATCTCCTTCCTCCCCTGGGAGGAGCAGCACGGGAGCGCACCACAGGAATCTGCTGGGTTTGGAGACTGCAAATAGGGTCATGTACCAGAGATAAAAATGCTTGGTCACAGGCCAGGTGAGCTCGGAGTGGGGCCAGAGACCAGGGAGACAGGAGTGATTGACTGCTTTTCTCTGGGGGCTCACTGAGGAGTGGGGCCCCAAGTTCTCAGCTCCTCTGGGGCCAGAGATTGGGAGGCTGCCATTTTCATTTTCATTATCATCCTCCAAATCTGTATGGAAAGCTTTCAGGGAAAAAAAGCTACCGAGAGCAAACCCGAGCAGATTATTTAGCCTGACCCCTGGCAAGGGTGGTGCAATTCCACCTCGGGCAAAGACATTTGAGAATGATTACAACAGGCCCCTCCCGCAGATCAGTAAGAACATCCAGCCAAGAACAAGTTTACCAACTAATGAGAACTGCAAAACTCCAGCACTAAGGGAATATAGCATATAGAATTCATGGCTTTTATCCCATGATTCTTTAGTCTTTCAAAGTTAATTTTCTTAATTTTCTTAATTTTTTTCTTTTTCATCTTTCCTTTTTCAACCAACATCTTATCTTACCAATTCCTTTTTTAATTTTTTTTTAATTTTCATTTTTACAGTCATATTATATCCCTTCATTCTATTTAACCTTATTTTTTTTTGTATATATATAAGTTTTTTTTTCTTTAAAATTTTGGGGTACAATTTCTTCTAACAGACCAAAATATACCCTAAATCTCTAGTGTATGGCTTTGTTCTACTCTCCCACTTGATCACATTCTCTCCTTTTTTTTAAAATTTTCTTTCTTTCTTTTTTCAACCAACTTCTTATCTTATCGATTCCTTCTTTAAAATCTTTTTGAATTTTCATCTTTACAGTCAAACTCCATCCCTTCATCGTATTTATCCTTATTTTTGTATATATATATAAGTTTTTCTTTCTTTAAAATTTTAGGAGGCAGTTTCTTCTAACAGATGAAAATACACCCAAAATCTAGCGTGTGGCTCTGTTCTGTTTACCAGCTTGATCATATTCTTTTTGTTTTCTTTCTTCCCCTCCCTTCCCCCCCACACCAGTTTTGGGGTCTCTTCTGATTTATTTAGTGTATATATTTCTGGGGTCATTGTTACCCTTTTAGCATTTTGTTCTCTCATTCATCTATTCTTCTCTGAACAAAATGACAACCTGGAAAAATTCACCTCAAAAAAAAAGAACAAGAGACAGTACCAACTGCCAGGGACCTAAACAATATGGACATTAGTAAGGTGTCAGAACTAGAGTTCAGAATAATGATTATAAAGATACTAGCTGGGCTTGGAAAAAACATAGAAGATACTAGAGAATCCCTTTCTAGAGAAATAAAATAACTAAACTCTAACCAAGTTGAAAACAAAAAGGTTATTAATGAGGTGCAATAAAAAATGGAGACTCTAACTGCTAGGATATATGAGGCAGAAGACAGAATTAGTGATATAGAAGACCAAATGATGGAGAATAAAGAAGCTGAGAAAAAGAGAGATAAACAACTACTAAATCATGAAGGGAGAATTTGAGGGATAAGTGATACCATAAGATGAAACAATCTCAGAATAATTGGGATCCCAGAAGTAAAAGAAAGGGAAAGAGGGGCAGAAGGTATTTTGGAGCAAATTATAGCAGAGAATTCCCTAACCTGGGGAAAGAAACAGGCATCAAAATCCAAGAGGCACAGAGAACCCACCTCAAAATCATTAAAAATAGGTCAACACCTGATATCTAATAGTAAAACTTACAAGTCTCAGAGACAAAGAGAAAATTCTAAAAGCAGCTCAGGGTAAGAGGTCTATAGCCTACAATAGTAGAAACATTAGATTGGAAACATTAGATTGGAAGGCCATGATATTTTTTAAAGTACCCTAGCCATTCCGATACTCTGGAAAACTGTTTCTCTCCTGACACACTGCTGCCCCGTTTTCTTCTGCTCAGGAAGTGTCCTCTTTCTTCCTTGGTGCTACTTCCGGTGCTATATCCACAGAGACCTGACAGGCCAGAAATGACTGGCATGATATATTCAGAGCACTAAACAAGAAAAGTATGCAGCCAAGATTAATCCAGTGAGGCTGTCATTAAAAACAGGAGAGATAAAAAGCTTCCATGACAAACAAAAACTAAAAGAATTTGCAAACACCAAACCAGCTCTACAAGAAATTCACTAAATTCATCTTTCAATAGTTATCCTGAATGTTAATGGGCTAAATGTACCAATCAAAAGACACAGGGTATCAGATTGGTTAAAAAAACAAGACGCATCAATATGCTGCCTGCAAGAGACTCATTTTACACCCAAAGACACCCCCAGATTGAAAGTGAGAGCATGGAAAACCATTTACCATGCTAATAGACATCAAAAGAAAGCTGGGGTGGCAATCCTTATATCAGACAAATTAGATTTTAAACCAAAGACTGTAATAAGAGATGAGGAAGGACACTATATCTTATTTAAAGGGTCTACCCAACAAGAAGATCTAACAATTGTTAATATCTATGCCTCTAACATGGAAGCAGTCAATTATATAAGCCAATTAATAACAAAATCAAAGAAACACATCGACAACAATACAATAATCATAGGGGACTTTAACACTCACCTCACTGAAATGTACAGATCATCTAAGCAAAAGATCAACAAGGAAATAAAGGCTATAAATGACATGCTGGACCAAATGGACTTCACAGATATATTCAGAACATTCCATCCCAAAGCAACAAAATACAAATTCTTCTCTAGTGCCCATGGAACATTCTCCAGAATAGATCACATTCTGGGTCACAAATCAGGTCTCAACTGGTACCAAAAGACTGGGATCATTCCCTGCATATTTTCAGAACTAAATGCTTTGAAACTAGAACTGAATCACAAGAGGAAAGTTGGAAAGAACTGAAATACATGGAGGCTAAAGATTATCCTACTAAAAAATGAATGGGTCATCCAGGAAATTAAAGAAGATGTAAAAAAAAATTCATGGAAACAAATGAAAATGAAAACACAACTGTTCAAAATCTTTGGGATGCAGCAAAGGCAGTCCTAAGAGGAAAGTATATAGCAAAACAAGCCTTTCTCAAGAAACAAGAAAGGTCTCAAATACACAACCTAACCCTACACCTAAAGGAGCTGGAGAAAGAACAGCAAATAAAGCCTAAACCCTGCAGGAGAAGAGAAATAATAAAGACCAGAGCAGAAATCAATGAAACAGAAACCAAAAGAACAGTAGAACAGATCAATGAAACTAGGAGCTGGTTCTTTGAAAGAATTAATAAGACTGATAAACCCCTGGCCAGACTTATCAAAAAGAAAAGAGAAATGACCCAAATAAATAAAATCATGAATAAAAAAGGAGGGATCACAACCAACACCCAAAAAAATACAAACAATTAAAGAACATATTATGAGCAACTATATGCCAGCAAATTAAACAATCTGGAAGAAATAGATGCATTCCTAGAGATGTATAAACTACCAAAACTGAAGCAGGAGGAAATAGAAAACCTGAACAGACCTATAACCACTAAGGAAATTGAAGCAGTAATCAAAAATCTCCCAACAAACCAGAGCCCAGGGCCAGATGGCGTCCCAGGGGAATTCTACCAAACAATTAAGGAAAAATTAATACCTATTCTTCTGAAACTGTTCCAAAAAATGAAACGGAAGGGAAACTTCCAAATTCATTTTATGCGGCCAGCATTACCTTGATCCCCAAAACATACAAAGACCCCATCAAAAAGGAGAATTACAGACCAATATCCCATTTTGAACATGGATGCGAAAATTCTCAACCAAATACTAGCCAATAAGATCCAACAGTATATTAAAAGGATTATTCACCTCGAATTTGTGGGCTTCATTCCTGGGCTACAAGTTTGGTTCAACATCCGCAAATCAATCCATGTGGTACAATACATTAATCAAAGAAAGAACAAGAACCATATGATCCTCTCAATAGATGCAGAAAAAGCATGTGACAAAGTACAGCACCCTTTCTTGATCAAAACTCTTCAGAGTATAGGGATAGAGGGTACATACCTCAATATCATAAAAGCCACCTATGAAAAACCCACAGTGAATATCATTCTCAATGGGGAAATACTGAGAGAGCTTCCCCCTAAGGTCAGGAACACAGCAGGGAAGTCCACTATCACCACTGCTATTCAACATAGTACCAGAAGTCCTAGCCTCAGTAATCAGACAACAACAACAAAAAAAGACATCTGAATTGGCAAAGAAGAAGTCAAACTCTCACTCTTTGCAGATGATATGATACTTCATGTGGAAAACCCAAAAGACTCCACCCCAAAACTGCTAGAACTCATACACGAATTCAGTAAAGTGGCAGGATATAAAATCAGTGCACAGAAATCAGTTGCATTTCTATACACCAACAACAAGACAGAAGAAAGAGAAATTAAGGTGTCGATCCCATTTACAATTGCACCCAAAACCGTAAGATACCTAGGAATAAATCTAACCCAAGAGGCAAAGAATCTGCACTCAGAAAACTATATAGAATACTCATGAAAGAAACTGAGGAAGACACAAAGAAATGGAAAAACGTTCCATGCTCATGGATTGGAAGAACAAATATTGTGAAAGAATATACTGCAACCCATTCTATAAAGAGATCACTCCCCTTATACAAAAACCATGAAAAAATATATATAGTCTCTCATGGTTCATCTCCCCCTCCGATATTCCCCTTTCATTTTTCCCTTCCTACTGTCTTCTTTTTTTTTTTAACATATAATGTGTTATTTGTTTCAGAGGTACAGGTCTATGATTCAACAGTCTTACACAATTCACAGTGCTCACCATGGCACATACCCTCCCCAATGTCTATCACCCAGCCACCCCAACCCTCACAACCCCCACCACTCCTGCAACCCTCAGTTTGTTTCCTGAGATTAAGAATTCCTCATATCAGTGAGATCATATGATACATGTCTTTCTCTGATTGACTTATTTCGCTTTGCATAATACCTTCTAGTTCCATCCACGTTGTTGCAAATGGCAAGATTTCATTTTTTTGATGGCTACATAATATTCCATTGTATCTATATACCACATCTTCTTTATCCATTCATCTGTCCATGGACATCTTGGCTCTTTCCAGAGTTTGGCTATTGTGGATATTGCTGCTATAAACAGTGGGGTGCACATACCACTTCGGATCACTACATTTGTATCTTTGGGGTAAATACTTAGTAGTGCAATTGCTGGGTTGTAGGGTAGCTCTATTTTCAACTTTTTGAGGAACCTCCATACTGTTTTCCAGAGTGGCTACACCAGCCTGCATTCCCAACAATAGTGTAAGAGGGTTCCCCTTTCTCCGCATCCCCGCCAACATCTCTCATTTCCTGACTTGTTAATTTTAGCCATTCTGACTGCTGTGAGGTGGTATCTCACTGAGGTTTTGATTTGGATTTCCCTGATGCCGAGCGATGTTGAGCACTTTTTCATGTGTCTGTTGGCCATTTGGATGTCTTCTTTGCAGGAATGTCTGTTCATGTCTTCTGCCCATTTCTTGATTGAATTATTTGTTCTTTGGGTGTTGAGTTTGATAAGTTCTTTATAGATTTTGGATACTAGCCCTTTATCTGATATGTCATTTGCAAATAACTTCTCCCATTCTGTCGGTTGGCTCTTGGTTTTGTTGACTGTTTCCTTTGCTTTGCAAAAGCTTTTTATCTTGATGAAGTCCTAATAGTTCATTTTTGCCCTTGTTTCCCTTGCTGTTGGTGATATTTCTAGGAAGAAGTTGCTGCGGCTAAGGTCGAAGAGGTTGCTGTCTCTGCTCTCCTCTAGAATTTTGATGGACTCTTATCTCACATTTAGACCTTTCAACCATTTTGAATCCATTTTTGTGTGTGGTGTAAGGAAATGGTCCAGTTTCATTTTTCTGCATGTGGCTGTCCAATTTTCCCAACACCATTTGTTGAAGAGACTGTCTTTTTTCCATTGGACATTCTTTCCTGCTTTGTCGAAGATTAGTTGACCATAGAGTTGAGGGTCCATTTCTGGGCTCTCTATTCTGTTCCATTGATCTATGTGTCTGTTT
The DNA here is from genome assembly GCF_004348235.1 of Phoca vitulina. Classification (NCBI taxonomy): domain Eukaryota; kingdom Metazoa; phylum Chordata; class Mammalia; order Carnivora; family Phocidae; genus Phoca; species Phoca vitulina. The sequence continues at coordinate 43,007,856 of NW_022589706.1, forward strand.
TTGTGCTAGTACCATACTCTCTTGATGATGACAGCTTTGTAATAGAGCTTGAAGTCCGGAATTGTGATGCCACCAGCTTTGCTTTTCTTTTTCAACATTCCTCTGGCTATTCAGGGTCTTTCTGATTCCATACAAATTTTAGGATTATTTGTTCCATTTCTTTGAAAAAAGTTGATGGTATTTTGATAGGGATTGTATTAAATGTGTAGATTGCTCTAGATAGCATTGACATCTTCACAATATTTGTTCTTCCAATCCATGAGCATGGAACGTTTTTCCATTTCTTTGTGTCTTCCTCAGTTTCTTTCATGAGTATTCTATATAGTTTTCTGAGTGCAGATTCTTTGCCTCTTGGGTTAGATTTATTCCTAGGTATCTTACGGTTTTGGGTGCAATTGTAAATGGGATCGACACCTTAATTTCTCTTTCTTCTGTCTTGTTGTTGGTGTATAGAAATGCAACTGATTTCTGTGCACTGATTTTATATCCTGCCACTTTACTGAATTCGTGTATGAGTTCTAGCAGTTTTGGGGTGGAGTCTTTTGGGTTTTCCACATGAAGTATCATATCATCTGCAAAGAGTGAGAGTTTGACTTCTTCTTTGCCAATTCAGATGTCTTTTTTTGTTGTTGTTGTCTGATTACTGAGGCTAGGACTTCTGGTACTATGTTGAATAGCAGTGGTGATAGTGGACTTCCCTGCTGTGTTCCTGACCTTAGGGGGAAGCTCTCTCAGTATTTCCCCATTGAGAATGATATTCACTGTGGGTTTTTCATAGGTGGCTTTTATGATATTGAGGTATGTACCCTCTATCCCTATACTCTGAAGAGTTTTGATCAAGAAAGGGTGCTGTACTTTGTCACATGCTTTTTCTGCATCTATTGAGAGGATCATATGGTTCTTGTTCTTTCTTTGATTAATGTATTGTACCACATGGATTGATTTGCGGATGTTGAACCAAACTTGTAGCCCAGGAATGAAGCCCACAAATTCGAGGTGAATAATCCTTTTAATATACTGTTGGATCTTATTGGCTAGTATTTGGTTGAGAATTTTCGCATCCATGTTCAAAATGGGATATTGGTCTGTAATTCTCCTTTTTGATGGGGTCTTTGTATGTTTTGGGGATCAAGGTAATGCTGGCCGCATAAAATGAATTTGGAAGTTTCCCTTCCGTTTCATTTTTTGGAACAGTTTCAGAAGAATAGGTATTAATTTTTCCTTAATTGTTTGGTAGAATTCCCCTGGGACGCCATCTGGCCCTGGGCTCTGGTTTGTTGGGAGATTTTTGATTACTGCTTCAATTTCCTTAGTGGTTATAGGTCTGTTCAGGTTTTCTATTTCCTCCTGCTTCAGTTTTGGTAGTTTATACATCTCTAGGAATGCATCTATTTCTTCCAGATTGTTTAATTTGCTGGCATATAGTTGCTCATAATATGTTCTTTAATTGTTTGTATTTTTTTGGGTGTTGGTTGTGATCCCTCCTTTTTTATTCATGATTTTATTTATTTGGGTCATTTCTCTTTTCTTTTTGATAAGTCTGGCCAGGGGTTTATCAGTCTTATTAATTCTTTCAAAGAACCAGCTCCTAGTTTCATTGATCTGTTCTACTGTTCTTTTGGTTTCTGTTTCATTGATTTCTGCTCTGGTCTTTATTATTTCTCTTCTCCTGCTGGGTTTAGGCTTTATTTGCTGTTCTTTCTCCAGCTCCTTTAGGTGTAGGGTTAGGTTGTGTATTTGAGACCTTTCTTGTTTCTTGAGAAAGGCTTGTTTTGCTATATACTTTCCTCTTAGGACTGCCTTTGCTGCATCCCAAAGATTTTGAACAGTTGTGTTTTCATTTTCATTTGTTTCCATGAATTTTTTTTTACATCTTCTTTAATTTCCTGGATGACCCATTCATTCTTTAGTAGGATACTCTTTAACCTCCATGTATTTGAGTTCTATCCAATTTTCCTCCTGTGATTGGGTTCTAAGTTCAAATCATTTAGGTCTGAAAATATTCAGGGAATGATCCCAGCCTTTGGGTATCGGTTGAGACCTTATTTGTGACCCAGGATGTGATCTATTCTGGAGAATGTTCCATGGGCAATAGAGAAGAATGTGTATTCTGTTGCTTTGGAATGGAATGTTCTGAACATATCTGTGAAGTCTATTTGGTCCAGTGTGTCATTTAAAGTCTTTATTTCATTGTTGATCTTTTGCTTTGATGATCTGTCCATTTCAGTGAGGGGGATGTTAAAATCCCCTACTATTATTGTATTGTTGTTGATGTGTTTCTTTGCTTTTGTTATTAATTGGCTTATATAGTTGGCTGCTCCCATGTTAGGGGCATAGATATTTACAATTGTTAGATCTTCTTGTTGGATAGACCCTTTAAGTAGGATATAGTGTCCATCCTCATCTCTTATTACAGTCTTTGGTTTAAAATCTAATTTGTCTGATATAAGGATTGCCACCCTAGCTTTCTTTTGGTGTCCATTAGCATGGTAAATGGTTTTCCACCCCCTCACTTTCAATCTGGGGGTGTCTTTGGGTCTAAAATGAGTCTCTTGCAGACAGCATATCGATGGGTCTTGTTTTTTAATCCAATCTGATAGTCTATGTCTTTTGATTGGGGCATTTAGCCCATTTACATTCAGGGTAACTACTGAAAGATATGAATTTAGTGCCATTGTATTGCCTGTAAGGTAACTGTTACTGTATATTGTCTGTGTTCCTTTCTGGTCTATGTTGCTTTTAGGCTGTCTCTTTGCTTAGAGGACCCCTTTCAATATTTCTTGTAGGGCTGGTTTCGTGTTTGCAAATTCCCTTAGTTTTTGTTTGTCCGGGAAGCTTTTTATCTCTCCTATTTTCAATGACAGCCTAGCTGGATATAGTATTCTTGGCTGCATATTTTTCTCATTTAGTGCTCTGAATATATCATGCCAGTCCTTTCTGGCCTGCCAGGTCTCTGTGGATAGGTCTGTTGCCAATCTAATGTTTCTACATTTTAAGTTACAGACCTCTTGTCCCGAACTGTTTTCAGGATTTTCTCTTTGTCTCTGTGAGACTTGTAAGTTTTACTATTAGATATCAGGCTCTTGACCTATTTTTAATGATTTTGAGGTAGGTTCTCTGTGTTTCCTGGATTTTGATGCCTGTTTCCTTCCCCAAATTAGGGAAGTTCTCTGCTATAATTTGCTCCAATATACCTTCTGCCCCTCTCTCTCTTTTTTCTTCTTCTGGGATCCCAATTATTCTAATGTTGTTTTGTCTTATGGTATCACTTATCTCTCAAATTCTGCCCTTGTATCCAGTAGTTGTTTATCTCTCTTTTTCTCAGCTTATTTTTTCTCCATCATTTGGTCTTCTATATCACTCATTGTCTCTTCTGCTCATTTATCCTAGCAGTTAGAACCTCCATTTTTTATTGCACCTCATTAATAGCCTTTTTTATTTCAACTTGGTTAGATTTTAGTTCTTTTACTTTTCCAGAAAGCGATTCTCTAGTATCTTCTATGCTTTTTTCAAGCCCAGCTAATATCTTTATAATCATCATTCCGAACTCTACTTCTGACATTTTACCCATATCCGTATTGTTTAGGTCCCTGGCAATCGGTACTGCCTTTTTTTTTTTTTTAAGGTGAGTTTTTCTGTCTTGTCACTTTGTCCAGAGGACAATAGATGAATGAGAGAGCAAAATGCTAAAAGGGTAACAAAGACCCCAGATAAATATACATTAAACAAATCAGAAGAGACCTGAAACTGGGGAAAAATAAAGTGAAAGAAAGAAAAAAAAATATGATCAAATATGATCAGGCCGGTGAATAGATCAGTGCCACACACTAGATTTTGGGCATATTTTGGTCTGTTAGAAGAAACTGCCCCCCAAAATTGTAAAGAAAGAAAAACTTATATATGTATAAAAATAAGGGTAAATATAATGAAGGTATGGAATATGACTCTAAAGATGAAAATTATAAAAGATTTTATAAAAGGAATTGATAAGAAGTTGGTTGAAAAAAGAAAGAGAAATTAAGAAAAAAATAAAGGGAGAGAATGTGATCAGGCAGGAGACTAGAAGAAAGCCATACACTAGAGATTTAGGGTATATTTTGGTCTGTCAGAAGAAACTGTATCCCAAAATTTTAAAGAGAGAACAACTTATATATACACTAAATATAAGGTTAACTACAATGAAGGGATAGAATATGACTCTAAAAATGAAAAATAAAAAAAGATTTTTGGAAAAGGGATTTATAAGATGTTGGTTGAAAAGGGAAAAAGAAGAACTCAAAAAAAAAAATAGAAAAAGAAAATTAAAAGAATTAACTTTGACAGACTAAAGAATCGGGGGGGGGGGGGGG